>NC_137630.1:27066162-27231162 GCF_963383615.2 Lipophrys pholis
TGGTACGGTGACTGAAACATCGCAGTCTTTGTCATTCTGATAGTCTGCACTGTACAGTGTCATCCCACTGGCTATCTTGAATGTTCTGGAAGACCCGTTGTTGGCTCCCAGTCCTTATGTGTGACACCCCTGGTCTCAAGGCACCGGTCGGATGGAGATGTTCCTCTTAGGTTCATACTGAGCTTCGGATCACACGGTTCAAGCTGCGGAGACGTGTGCGGCTGCAACAACAGTCGGCGTAAAAGAGCTGGCAGGAAAAGTGGCGGCAGATGCAAATGACTTAGTGGAGAATACAGCAGGTTTGATAAAGTATTTATTAAAGCAACAATGGATTATACATCACATTTCATTTTTGCAATGAAAGCAGAGTCCACTGGCCTCATTAACTTGTTTCAAATGAGCTTTTGCAATTTGATAAACGAGGTTAGCCGGCAAGAGCAAACATCAGAGGAAATATGGTGTAAGCTACAACACTACTGCACCCCAGAGAGAGAGAGAGAGAGAGAGAGAGAGAGAGAGAGGGAGAGCAAAAGAGGATGCCGAACTAAGAACGCTATAACGAAGTGGCCGAGGAGAACGTGGCACCGTGTGGTTGCTCACATCTTCATCTCATTTGACTTGTGAGAGCTGCAGCGTGTTTCCCCAGCACGGCCGCTTTTAGCCGGTAGATTGAGCCCGCTATGATTTTATGGTAACAGGGTGCAGAGGAGCGTGTATCACACAACATTTCAGGTGCCACATTTCACACAGTTCGCACCCGGCTGCTCTCGGCTGTCACCGACACATTACGATTCCTGCGTTACCTGTGCAGCGACTCCTCCTATTTCCAGGTCTTTTATCTATCTATCTATCTATCTATCTATCTATCTATCTATCTATCTATCTATCTATCTATCTATCTATCTATCTATCTATCTATCTATCTATCTATCTATCTATCTATCTATCTATCTATAAGGGTTTTTTTCTTCTTTTTGTGGCCAGCGTCCCATAAAACCAACCTGCACTTGTCTCTTGAGACCTTATTTAGAGTTTGTGGAGAGGCTGCAGCCTAAAGGACAGTAAGCTTTTAAATAATTTGTGAGTTTTTGCTATTGCACACTGTCCCGTTCATGGAGGGGGGAAAAAAGAAAGAAAAAAAAAAAAAACCTCAGTTAATCTCCCACTGGACAAGCCAGATAGCCGACGAGCCAACATCATCAAACAAACGTGGTTCCAGCGATACACAGAGTGTGTGTGATCAGGTGTTCCTGTGCGTGTGGATTTTGTTTGTTGTCACCGAGCTGCAGTTTGGTGTAAATGGAAGCTGTAGCTCAGGTTATGACCTGCATCTGAACGCTCGATCCCGCAGCCTTTTAAAAACATCTGAAATTCATTTCGAGGCCAATTCAAATTGACTGACCCGTGGCGCGCACTCACTTCTCGGGGAAACATTTGCGGCAGAAAGTACACTTGTGTTGGATAAATCATCCTCGGCGGAATAATAACTGAGCGATAAGTTATTTGTCAGATGTGTGTGATTGGTCCCTGCAGATTATGTAACATAGAACTGCTGTTGAGCAAACATCAGAGACACATCTGCTCGCTGCTGACCTGCTTTTACCTCCACTGAGGCTTTTATAATGTGACCGTGTTGGTTTGGTTGTGTGGATTCCTTCACAATATATGAGAAAACAGATTCAGTTTGGTGGAAAATTACTAGAAGTTATGGGTCAAAGTTCTTTTTTTGGGGTGAGTTCAGTGCTAAAGTAAAGACTCTGACTGCTGGATTTCTTTGAACATTCCTCACTGCTTTGAGCTCGAGCATTTCTGCTAAAGCTGTATATTTGTTATTGCGTGTTTTCACTGACGATCGATACGTCATCCAGTTCTGACATGGACTCCATGTCTCCAACATGCGTTGTGGTTTCATTAAGAGAACAGGAAAAGGCTGACAGGATTTGGTTGCTTTACACAGTGTTAACATCCACATGTTTTCAACTTAATTAAATGGAAGAGTGAGTTTTGAGGGCTTTCTCTTCACTGAGATTGATTTCTGAACTATTCATCAAGGCAGATCGGCAGTGGCTGTTAAAAAAAACAAACATTGATTCAGTCGGTTTTTACTTCTTGAGGAAAAATCAGGAACGTTGTGGACAGGATGGACTTTTAACAGGATCATGCTATGTTTATAGCGTCATTACAGTCACAATATAAAGGTTAAAGAAAAAAGCAATTCGATTTAAGGAAGAAAAATAACTGTAAAATATGATTGATTGAATCTTGATGATACAGCCCAAGTGTGGTCCATAAATATTGTTTGTTATTAAGATTGGTGAGCACTGGTGAAAGAGCCTTTCCAGTATTAGCTGCCCCAGCAGATAAAGGCAATTTTACAGATTTATTATTTCATCAATTGGAAACCTAATACATTGGTTTGTTGTAGATGCTGGTGCATTGCGGGCATCAATACTCCATTATAATGTAATGGCATGCCATAATAGGCTCACTGATAACAGCGGATGCAGCAAACACGCTGTGACTGCGTTGCGGTTGGACGTGGATGTTGCCCGCTGTGGTTCTGCTGCTCCGTGACAGAGAACAGAGAACAGAGGTCCAGGCCTTGGTGCAATCTGCAACCGTCCTGTTCGCAAACTGGAGATTTTTTTCCGTCACAGCAGCCAGCGTAGGTTACAGATGGCGGCTGTAGGAGATTAAGAGGTGCGCTGATCCATCAGCGTGACTCTTCGAACCCTTCTTGTAATGCGACACAGTGCTCGTTCACTGTCGCCACGTTCGGTGGCCACTAACGACTCCTAGGTGTCGGAGGGACTTGGTCATGCTGCTGTGACTTGGAGGCATTTTGTGGCTGGATAAAGAACAACATGGCAAAAGCGTGCAGAAAGTCACAGCAAAGCTTAATTGCTGTACACAAGCCACCTATGTTACATAAGAGCAAGCTCCAGGATATACTGCACACGCAGCATACGTTTAGGGTTTTTTTTTTTTCTCCCCTTGTTTGGTACCTGAGGTTTCTCATGTCCTGCCCTCCCTGCTCATATTCTGCCTTCCTTCTCTCACAAAACTCAGATTTTGCCTCCCGCAGCTGAGCCCTCTGTCCCCTGCTGAACCCCTTAATGTCTATCTGTCCGTCCGTCTGCCTCCTCTAAACACTTCATCTAGACGGGGTCTCGGGGGCGCTGAATTTTCCCTTCATTTAGCCACATGACTTGAAACCATCAAGTCACTCCTGGAGCATACACTTCCATTAAGTCCAGTCCTCTCTGACAATCTGCAACCACAGCTACTATTAAAGTTTCAACATATTTCTAAAAATAGATCGGGGCTATAATAATTTAGTGCCGAGCTGAAGTCTACTGGCTTCTATCAATGTGACATCACATTTCTATTATTTGCTGTTTTTTTAGTTGTTTTTTTTGTATTTAACTTCTTTTTTTTTTACACTTATGTAAAAATTATAGGCCAAATATTTCATAATGCTGCTGAGTTTGAAAAGTACAGCGTGGATTAGAGAGGCCCCCAAATTTATTGAGTCATCTCTTTGGCCGTGCTGTTCATGCAGCAAGCTTTGTAAACTTTGGAGAAACACTCCTCTTTCATGATAAACCTGCCAACAAACAAACTAAATGGAACAAAATGATGTCCTTTAGTGTGATTGTGATGACATTTCATTGTAATTTATCCAATATTAGACAGCCAGGATGCAAGAAAATCTGAGTACCGATAGAAGTTCTTATTAAATTCCATAAAGCATAAATCAAATTCCATATGCAAACGATATGTGAAGGTTATGCGTTGCCGTGAAGCACCTCCACACAGTGTCGAAGCTACAAGCACCTGAACGACATCGGACTAACTGGGCTGGTCCAAATGTTTCTGGTGATTAAGTTGCTGGTGTTGTACGAACTATGTTTCTCCTCTTGATAGTTTGGCAAAACATAATTTACAGTCTGTCTCACGTTTATCATTCTCAATAATATTAAAGAATCTCCAAACCACGGACATTTCTCGCACTCTCTTGTGAACCTGCTGACAGATGGCATCACAAAAACGGGTCGTATCAGATGATTTTTTTTTTACAAGTACTCTACAGTATCGGACCCAATAGACTGGTACTTTTGAGGGTAAAACTAGTAATCATTTGATTATCCTTCCTTGCTCGTTCGGGCTGAGGCTTGTGGAAGTTTACCCCAGCCGACGTGGTTCACGCTTTCACTGGGAATTTTCTGTCCAGTTTGGGCCTTTCTGAGTGGAGTTTGCGTGTTCTCAAAGTGTGCGCATCGGTTTTCTCTAGCTGCATAAATTCGTAACTCTTACATCGCTATGTCAATGTGTAAAGCCCGTTTTTAAAGCATTTTTGAGTTTTGGTTTCAGAAAAGTTTTGCGTTTACACGGCAACGTTTCGAAAACAATGTCTGTTTACACGGTAACAGCAGAAATGCAGAAAAGAATGTCATTTTCATGTTGGGTCACTAGTGGGTGCTGTTGTTTGTTTTTGAATTGAAACAACACACACGAGTGCAGAGAACATGGACATTCATATGGGCAGACGAAGAAATTGGATTGCTATTGCAGGTGACTATCAACTATAAGCTACCGATTCCCAGGAGAACATGGACTCTGAGTCACGACGCTTTGAAGGATGCCATTGTTGTTTTTGTCCATCTCCTCACGCATGAGCAGAAGAACTATTTACTACGGCCATGGTGTGCATGCACACTGGCAAAGTTACATTTTCCCCCGTTTCCATGGAGACGGAGTCGGACTGTTTTCAAAAACTTCCACCTTGGAAGGCATTTTCTAACAAGTTGCGTTTTCAGTGGCTCCGAACACCGTTGTCGCGTGAACGGACACTCGAAACACAACGACAGTTTTCACTTGAAAACGTTGCGTAAACGAAGCATAAATGTGATATATATATATATATAGAGAGAGAGAGAGAGAGAGTCCTTATAGATTCTATAGAGACGTATGACAATAACATGGAAAGGAGTAGGATGTCCATCTTGAACCAAAGGTTCTTAGTGTGAGACTAAGCACGGTATGGCATAAGCAGTGAATGAGTCGGAGGGGACAATGCTCTGTGAGGGAGGGCTCATCTTCTCACACTTTGAAATCTTCTGCTGTAAGTGAAACCCTTGTTTTCATGTCACTCGTGACTTCCCTCTACCTTCCCAGCGTGTTTCACATTCAGATGCTGGTGTTCTCGACTGCAGCGGGAATTCAGAGGTGATGGATGCGCTTTGCGATCGGTGTTGAAGGCTTGTACTCTCAAATGTATGACGAGTCTGTTGTGGTTTCAGATGAAAGCATTTAATTTGTCTTTTTTAAAAAAAAAATTTTTCAATGATAACAAACTGTCATTTGCAAAAGCTTGATGGTTGTTCTGAATACTGCTGATGAAATGCTAATAAAAGAGCGAGTGAACATATAGACATAATTCTGTCCAGGCCTTTCTGGACCCCTCCTCCCCCGCAAATAAAACAGCTGCTCGTGGCCTGCATTTTAATGGACTGCCATGTACGTTGTAAGTCAAATTCCTCCGGGAAAAAAAAGTGAACTTATGCATACATCTGCATAAAATTGCTTTAGAGTTAGAGCTTCAAACCACTTACAGTTGCAGATATCCCAGATTGAGGCTCCTGCCAGGATTTCATTGTAACACCAGGAATCTGCCAACTTAATTTGTAACTTTTTGAAAAATTTTGGCCACGTATGCACAATCCAACTTCCATGGCAGCGGTAATGAAAGCATTTCAGCGTGAGTTATATTCCACAACAACTCTCTTTCTCACACACGCACACACACACACACACCCCACAATAAATGATATTTTTTTTCCTACCTTGGTTTTTCCCACTTGTACTGTTGCAGTGGGACAGACAACAAATACAAGAGGCAAACAGAGAAACCACAAAAGTACAAACTCTGATTAAAGCAATGAATCAAATAGTACAAATGAGTCCAGTCAGCATAACGAAGCAAGAGAGGGTTGAGCTCATGTAACATTCATAAACTCTTGTTTGTAAGCCCTTTGCGTGTGTACGTACATTAAATTAACTATGATTCACTCCAATGTGAACATGAGTTAGTTTTCCAATACATTTTCAATTGAAATAAAATGTCAGTGAAGTTCACTCCGGGTTGATGTCTTTAGATTAGAAATACCAGAGATGTTTTTCTTGTTTTTTTTCATTTTCCTCTCAGACTGTATGTTGTGACAGATTTCATCCACTTCATTATACATTTTTGGACTCTGCTCTCTTCACCCCAATCCCCCCAACCGAAAAGTGAAAGCTAATTTCCATTCGGTTTCCTTTTGTGCGTCTTTAAAGTTCACACGAAATTACCTTTAGAGTCTGATAAGAGAACATTTCTATTGTTTGCTGACCTTTAACTTTTCACTCCCAAAAAATGAAGCAAGTAGAAAAGACCAGAGGCTTCGAAGGCCGAGATTTCAGTTTATTCATATAGATAACAGATTTGTCCTTCTGCACTTTGTAGTCCTATATTTCATTAACCAGCGTTCAAGGCCTCGTAATACAAATGCGGGGAGAAACAATGAATTAGTAATGAGTTATCCTATGCCCATGAGGAGAGAGAGAGAGGAAGAGGGTAGAAAGAAAAGGAAAGGGGTAGAAAGAAAAGACAGATAATCGGAAGTAGATGGATAGAGAGGCAGAGTACTTCATTAAAGTGGCATTTATCACCCGACCATGTGTATACTGTCCTCTCCATCTCCTCGTTCTCATCTGTCATTCCATTCATCTTCTCGTTTTTTAATCCCTCCCCCCCTTTTTTTGTGTCTATTTTCATCTCTTTTCTTGCCATCATCTCTTTCCTCTCGGGCCAGTTCTCACTTCCCTACATTTCAGACTCTTTTCTTCTTTTTTTCTTTTCCCCCCATCGCTCCATATTTATCTCTGCCATTAGTCTGCTGTGTGAACAACTGCAGTGGCCTTTTGGAGCCGAGAGGCGAGACAATGAAACTAGACCGGTGTGGTTTTCCTGCCTCCAGATAACCCTCCGGAGGCCACGCTGCAGAACCCTCCAACATACAGTGGCTGGCCCACTTTTATAATATATGAGTCCACCCACCTGTTAATTGGAGTTTTTCCTCACGGTCGTGCACACTGAACCGAACAGAGCTGCACTTGGAGCTGTTTCGGCGCGACACTTCTTTGAGTTCAGCAAAAAAAAATAAAAAATAAAAAAATAGGAAAAGTGCCCAAAAACTGGGCTACAATCTGGGCCAAGTGACAGAAGCTGGGGCACATATCAGAAAATGACTTAAAGGGTACAACTGAAAGCTCCAAAGTGCTAGATGTAAGAAGTAACTCTAATCCTTACTGTTCTAATGATGTGGAGAAAAAACTGAGAGAAAAAAAGTAATTTTAAGCTAATTATCAGTGCTATCATAATAAGCAGCAGTTACTTATTGCGTGCCCATTATATTTGTCATAGGGATTCATCATTTGTTCTTTGTGCACCAGCCCCGGCTACATCACCCCTTATGTAACACCCCAAGCTGTTGTAAAGACGCATCCAACAAGCTACTGTTTCATCAGTCTTTCAACTGTGGCTCCCCGTCCAATCATACTGGTGCCTGCCAATACTATTGCCCCTCTTCCTCTGCTCACCATTCCCATATCACTACGGCTCCAGCGAGCTGAGGACAGCTGCAGCGCGGCACAGTTTAATTGAAAACGATTATTGAAGGGACTTTGCACCAGAGGGAATGGTTATCGTAGAGGGAGACAGATACAGGCAATTAAACATACTGGGAAAATAAGGTACTTTTCAAATGCTGTTCTCAAGGTACCAGAGGGGAAGCACTAAGTGTCAAGTGTCTCTTCTTTTTTTCCCCCCACTTTAGCCGAACGCTCGGCTGGATCCCTGAGATGACTTCATGTATATTTAGTGTTTGAGTTTCATAACGCTGCTTCAAAATCTGGGGGAGTTTTCTGGGTTTTTACGGAGTTGTCGCGGCGGAGACTTGTTGCGTGCTCCTGAGAAAAGAAACGCAGCAGTGGGTGGTGGGATGTGGGGTGGGAGGGTCGGAAATGATCCGGATTTATTGGCTCAGCTGGTTATAAAGGAGGCTTTATCCTCACATTGCATTATGCAAGCCAAGATCTCTGCTCGCTACAGGTGAAAGATGAGTGTTCTCTCCGTCTCTCATCTTAGCCCTCCCTCCTTTCTCCACTCCATCTGTACATGTCTCTCTCTCTCTCTCTCTCTCTCTCTCTCTCTCTCTCTCTCTCTCTCTCTCTCTCCTTCTCTCAGGATGGATGAGTTTAATACCACGGTGGTTAGAAACAAAGGCAGATTCCCTCACTGAAGTGCATTCCTGATTCTGAATGGCCTGTGGAATGATAATAACAAAAAAAAAAATCTTTCTCTGAAGCAGTCACATCACCCCTCTTTCCTCACCCTTTAACTTTGCCTTTTCTTTTCCTCCTTTCTTTTTTTCCCCTGTACTCTCACGCTCTCAACTCCACTACAGAGACTCCCCAGTGATTACTTGAATGCATCTAGCCATCCATAAGAGACATGTAGATTTTGAAAAGCATTGACGGTAATAGATATAGCCCATGCAGTCTCGAAATCTTTCACTCATTCCTTTGCATAAGCTCTCATTTGAAGCCCGACGCACGTACTGTATATGCAACGGTTCCAGCAGAGCTCGGGGAATCGCAGAAAGCATTGAAAAATGTTTTCGAGACACGAAACACATTCTTTTCTGAAGCTCCCAATTTAAGAAAAACAAAACAGAAAAAGGATCTGTTGCAGTCGGTGATTCAAGGAGCCGCAGCTCATTAAGGGAAAGTTTGTGGTTTCATTGACGGCAGAGACCAAATCCAGCAATAATTTCACTAAAGGTGTTACATTCTTACATTTTACCAGAACAAAAATCTCAACAAATTGAGTATATTACAGAAAGAGGAGAGATTCATTCAAATCGAAGACCTTCAGGATGGCTTTCCTGAAGACTCCTGGAGGAGATGTGGACCTATCTATAGGCACAAGTGGCAGTGGGGGAGTAGTGTTGTGTGGGGTTGAACGAGACAACCGTTCCTGTTTGCCTCATCTGAAAAAAAAAAAAAAAAAAAAAAAAAAAAAAAAAGAAGCTAAAAAAGCAATAACAAGGAGGGAAAAAAATGGTGAGAAAAGCAGCTAAATAGGAGAAAAGCTCGAGCCTGCTCTGCCTTTGCTCTGACCTGGTTCCAGTTAATCCGCCTACTTTACAAGATGAACATTACCTCCACACTGTATTTATAGAGCTTTCCGTGTGTGTGTGTGTGTGTGTGTGTGTGTGTGTGTGTGTGTGTGTGTGTGTGTGTGTGTGTGTGTGTGTGTGTGTGTGTGTGTGTGTGTGTGTGTGTGTGTGTGTGTGTGTGTGTGTGTGTGTGTAAGCCTCTGTGTATATGAATGTGATTTTTTTTTATTTTATAGCCATGATTGTAGCGTAAATGCATTAGATCCCTCTTATACCAGGGTAGGAGGTCTTATAAGAGAGTTTGAGTGGGAAAAAAAGACTTAAATCCTTCTTTGCAGACTTTATACAATACTTTGTTTTCAAGCAACTCAAAAAAAATAAAAAGTCTCAAATTCGATGGAAGCAATTGATTCCACGACATGTCAACTGAAGCTATTTATACAGAGAAGGCTTTTCATGTACTGGCTGGATGGTTTTATTCATCCCAGCATGGAGGGTCTTCCACTTGAACTTGGCTCAACTTCTGCAGTAATGCAATATCACATCATCATCATCATCATCATCATCATCATCATCATCATCAACTGATCAAAGTGGAGCGGGAACGCTTCTATTTAGCACAAAGTCGGCTAAAACTGGCATCTGAGCATCAGTGGTGACACACAGTCTGGACTGTGTTCACGTTTTCACTGACAGACGAGAGATGAAACTGGAAAAAAACAAGAAACAAAAAAAATGGTAACTGAGTTTCAGTGCTCGCAGGTAAGCGTTTTCCATTCTTTGCCCTTGGTTGTTTTGCCTATCGGGCAGCGCCAGGCTGTCACCATGGCCTCCATAAGGTGTTGTGATTTTTATTTTCAGTTTGTTTGTACTGCTGCCTGTGTTGGTGATTTAACAAGTAATATGATCACGGTCGTTGCCAATTTGAGCAAAGAAAATAGCTTTCTTGAGGCGCTGGGGAGTATGTCAGCTTGATTTTCTCAATGCCCACTCATAAAAAATATCTGGCTGTGCTATCACTGGCAAATGAATCATGACTGATCTTTCAAAATGTAAGTTTTGGCAACTCAATCCACCAACGGAAAATAAATAAATAAATTATATTGAAAAGATTTCTTCCTGTGCAATGAAAGTCAGTTTAGTGGTTCTGTGAAGTTTAGGTGAATTGAATTATCAGCGGGCTGATGTTTAGTAAATGAGCATTAATCAGTGAGTCTTGATGAGTAAGTTTGGTCATAAGCCAGTGTAGCATGAATAAAAAATCTCTTCACACTTGTCATACTTAGACCAGTTGAAACTATTTGGTTTACAAGTTTGATTAAAGTCTGAATTCACCAAACAGATTTTTTTTTAAACGATGTGCAGAACCCAGAAACTCCTGCCACCGTTTTCACACCTTTTACGTAAGTTACAAGCTGTGGATGAGTTCATAGCGTGCCTTGTTTTAAATTTATCCTGCAGGCAGTATTCCTGGAGGTACGTTGCCGAATATAAGTCTCTACAGCGGTTCAGCCTAAAGTGTGTTTATGGACGCGAACATTGCCGACGTCTGACCCGCTAAAGATGATTGATCAAGGTAAAACGATTTCATCTCGGAGTTGACAAGTAGTTTCGTGCCGATAAAAGCAAGAAAAGACATTTCAGGCCAAAACAAAGATATTGCCATTTTTACAGAAAGAGTTTCTTAAAGTTGAATCACAGTGCGAGCAGGCAGCCGTGGCTCAGTTTGAAGTTATCTTCCAATATAATCCGTCCTTGAGTGTGGAAAAAAAGAAAAAAAGAACCATTAAGTGTGTGTGTGAATATGTAAATGTGACCAATCATGTAAAGCAGAGAGCTGTAAGAAAAGTCTGTTTACCATTCACAAGATGTGTTTTGGGTTTTTTTTGGGAGTATTTTCCTCTACTTGAAACCGCTTGAGTTGCGTAAGACACTTTCAAGTTATCCCACGTCACTGTGTGTTGCCTCATGCAAACAAATTAGCTCCCTCTGTCTGACCTTTAGAATTTAGGTAAAGCTATGAAACAGCTATTGGATTTTCTTTTTTTCGTTTTTTTTTTTTTAAATCCAACAGACCTATCATAGCCATTTAAACGCGGTCCACCCAGTTCGCCACATCGGCGCTTTGACTTTTGGTTCCCAAGACAATTTCCATTTCATGGGCCTCAAAAAAAAAATAACTGGAGACTACATTTCTCCCCCTCTAAAATAGGACCCAAGGAAAAAAATTTCCTACATAAGCTCACCTCCGACAAGATGCACAGGTGCACTGTGTGCTATAAGGTGCGAGTCGTATACCCACACGCTGTTTAAAAATAGAGGGCACTGACAATCCTACACAAAGCTTCATAACGGAGACCTCGCTGTCGAAACGGTCTCCAGCCTTATGACTCTTATCCAAAACTTCAATCTCTGCTCCTCCTCTTCCCTGCTCCTCCTCCCTTTTCTTCCTCTTCTCTCTCTCTCTCTCTCTCTCTCTCTCTCTCTCGCTCTCCAGGGAGGGGATTTCACTTCTATAAGTCTTCTATCACACTGAATATTTCACAAAAGCCTTTTTTTTTTCTCCTCCTCCTGGCTCACATACACACACTTCTGACTTTCTCACAGAAGAGTTCTCACTTTGATTCCCTCGCACTCCTCACATCTGTCGTCTTCTGTGCTTTGTCCTTCGCCCTCCCCTCCTCTTGTCATCTTCATCTCAGTCTTATTTTCTCTTCTGAATGTTCCTCTTTGTCAGGCGCTGGTGTTCTCTCGTCTTCCCTCTTCTTCTCCCTCGCTCTCGCCCTCCACCCAACCACTTCTCGTCTTCTTCTCAATTTAACAGACGTCTCCAGTCGCTTTCTGACATCACTGCTTTTATGACTGTTACAGGAAGGCGTTTGAAAAAAAAAAAAAAAACACAGGTCTTAAAGGGATTTAGATCTTTGTAATCAATACACTTAATGTTTTGCCTTAATGCTTGTTTCCTGTTTCATTTATTTCTAATCAGCATATGACGATAAAGCGGGTTGCGTGTTTGATAGATTGCGGACGACTTGTTTGACTCCTTGCATTATGAAGGTCATTAAACCGGATGCAGAGCTGGTTTTGAAAAAGACTGGACATATACAGACTAAAAGAAAACAGCTCAACGTTCATTGTTTGTTAACTTTTCACAGACAGGTGTGTGTTCACGAAGCCGAAGCGTGGGCCACAGGAATGAATGTGCAGGGTCTTGTGTTTGTGTTGTTGCCCTGCTGAATCACTTGAGAGTTTTAACGATGCAATTTTCATTCTGGAAATTAGATTCTTCCTCTTATGATTGTTGTGAGTCAAAGATTGCTGCCTGTGTCTTTTGCAAAGCCTCCAAGCCTCCGATCAAACACGGAAAACAAAACCCCCTCATAAAAACCAAATCTTTTAGATGTATCGTGTATTTATTTATTTTTTTATCTTCCATGAATCTTCTTCTACTGATTAGGATGATATTATTTACCCCGTGTTTGGAATACAATGTAGATATTTGAAGTGAAGTCCCATCTGAGGTGAGTATTTCATGCACGTTGTAGCTTGATGCTGAGTGTACAGGTGGTTTCTGTAGCCTCAGGCTAGTTACATCTGTCTACACTCAGGATGAAGCTCCTCAACTTGAGAAAGTAAGAAAATAAATAAATAAATTAAAAAAAATCTGACTCACCGTAGCTTTAGGTATTTGGTCTTTTTGAGAGTAATCACTATTGGTGCACTATACCACTAATCTCCTTTACGACCCGGTTCAAAGTAAAACAATATCTGGTATCGGCAGTACAGGTTTGATACCGATACTTCCAACACATGCCCGTTCACGCAGCAACGTTTTTAAAAGAAAATGCAAAACTTCCGTCGCGCTTTGTGTGTTCGTTTACAGGACAACGGCGCTCGGAGCCACTGAAAATGCAACTTTCTGAAAACGCTCCAACGCTATGTGGAAACGCAACTTTTCTGAAACGCTGCTACTGCGCATGCGCACCATAATCGTAGTAGTGGAGAGAGGGGTAAGATGAGCCCGAGGGTAAATTCACCCACACCTTGTATTCGGGTAACTGTACAGACTTTTTTTGTCAGCATAAATTCTAGAAGCACATTTCCATCTTGCTGTGATTTTATTTTACACTGTTCTTTGCTTGTCAAAGTAAAATTTCTGCTTAACAGGTAAAATGACAAATTTATCCAAGTCTAAAATTCTTTATTATGCATGTTGGTGATTTGCTTACATGTAAAATCATGTGAAACACTTCACTAAAGACTTGCCTGCACTTCTAGGCCCGCTGGTTTTTCCCAAACTGGTGGCTATGGGGTAAGTTGAACTAATGATTCAGTGGTCTCTGACGTATTAAATGCTATTTCAGTTGAGTATAGTGAACTGGTTTAGTGTGTTTGTCGTCTGTTAACCATCATGTCAAGAAGCTACGAGAGAAAAACAAGCCGGGGCTCAACACCGTTTGAAGAGATGGAGAAGGCGGCCAAAGATGTCAAGGGTGGAAAGTCCATCAGATCCGTGGCAAAAGAGATAAATAATGACAGGTCAACATTGAGGAGGTGCATGAAAAAATAGGAGACAAAGGAGGTGAAAACAATGGGGTACGGTGAATCAGTGGAAACAAAGAGTGTCATCAGCAGACATCCTGAAATGATGGTATATGCTTCTGTGTCATTTTTCCTTACCTCCGGGACAACGTAAGTAAAAAGTGGCTCATCTTGCCCTACTCTCCTCTCCGTAGTTGCTGCTCATACATGCGTGAGTAGATGGACAATAACAACGTTTCTTCCAGAGTAGCTGGATGACTCCCAGGCCATATCGTCCTGGGACTTGGTGGTTTTATAGTTCAGAGTCGCCATAATAGAAGTACAACTTGGTCGTCAGTTTGTGTACTTACCATTGTTAATGTTTCTAGTGTATTGTTCTCTGCACACATGTATGGTTTCATTACAAGAACAACCAACAGCGCCAACTTGTGGCCTGGTGTGCTAATCACACAATTCGGCATTTCTGAGATCGAGTTCAAAATGTTACCATGTAACTTTACAAAACACAAAGGCAAAACGTGAAATGTCATATAAATAGCACCTAAGTTTATACACTATGTGGTAATAAGGGAGGTGTTGAATCTATTTTATTTTAAGGTGGAGCTTCAAAAGATAGACTGAAATTTTAAATTTTGAAATAATTCAAAAACAAAGTATATTTCTTGAAATATAGTCACATTTCATGAAAGTTCATAAAAATCTATATTTTAATGTCGTGAAACAGTTAGATCCTGGTGAAATAAAAGATTCAGAAAGCCACTGGTGCCCATAGGTCTTCATGTAGGTCGGAATTCTATAAAGGGAATCATAAATATTAAACTCATGGTTATATCGGGACGACATGAAAATGTAATACATACAAATTATGTTATCTTAATAATGTTAGAATATTTAACAAATCTCACACAATGTTTTTAAGTGTTACAGTATTAATAATAATAATAATAATAATAATAATAGTAATAATAATAGTAATAATGAAGTCATGAAGTTCCAACCTAATCTGCATATATAATGCAGATACGCAGCCCACAACAAATATGTTTATTCAAAGCTACTATTTACAATGTAAATATCAATGTATTAATATAAGAATCAATCCAAACAGGTTCATCAAACAGAAACAGAGACTCGCATTGATTTAAAACAATGTGAACATCTTGTCCAAATAGTTTCAACTGCAAAAATTGTGCAAAAACAAAGTTCTCAAAATAATTAATTATGATTTCAACGCAAACTCGCAATTAGCATCGGGTCAACAAGTTGAAACCATCCCAACAAACATATGCTGCAATAAACCAGAAATACTATAATCTAGATTACTCGCACTCGAGCACTGTTTAAATGAGATGTACAGTCGTGTCGTGGCTAAATTCCTCTTTAATATGTTTCTGTGGAGAAAAGCCATTTGTGGCTGATTACATGTGCATGCAGCCGACATGCTCAGCCTTGATCATGCCCAACAGCCATCATCACCATCGTCCTCCTCCTCCTCCTCACGCTCCATCTTTCCTTTTTCTATCTTTATCGTCGCTTTGTACCTTTCCCTAACCTCCCTTCTCCCCGTCTCTCCCTTTCTAACTTCCCCATGAGACCGGATGACCTGATTCTCATCTTAAGGCTCGTGCTTGAGTAGTCACACACAAGCATGAACAAGTGCAGGAGTGCGAGTGCACTTAGTTTCATGGTTTTGCATGGACAAACCACAGGTAGCGTCTCTCAATATTCACTGAATTTAACAAGAAATCAACATTTGAGGACTGTTTCTGAGCAGCAGCAGATGCTCTGACTTTTTCACTCACCAGATATGACAAGCAGCATAGCAAAACATTTAAATGTGTAAATATTAACAGCTGTATTCTGGGTCCCTGATGTGTAAAATACAAGACTGTCGTAAATAAATGTATGTCTCTGAGCTACAGATTTTTGCAGATAGGACACGCTAGAAAAAGAGACACCCGCCTCCTACAAAGTGACACCCTTAAACTCGAAGGCATCTCATAGAAATATGAGAAGAAAAACACAGAGAAGGGAGAGCTGAACGTGTTAGAGGTTGCTCATGATAGAAAGCAGAACTTTTATCCGTTAACCTTGAGCTCGATCTCTATCTGGGCTGAATTAATTTATTGTGTACAAACCTCCAAAGCAGAATCAGCAGCTGTTTTAATGAAAACACATTTTGCGGCATACTGAGTGCTTTTCTTTTTTTACAATGCAGTCTAAAAATTCCAACACGTACAAAGTGATAGACTGCATTTTGTGGTTGAAATGGTGACTGAAGGCTCTCGTCCACATTAATGTGCAACACAAGTGTCAAAGAGCAGCAGAGCACCTGATGATTTTTTTTTAAACAAATGAAATGGAGTTGTCATATTGCAGAGGTGCTCATATCCTTTTTTCTATTTGTACTGTGGTGGTTAAAAGTAGATTAAACTTGTCTTCTGTTTCTGATTGGAATCTGTGGGAGACCAGCAGGTATGTTCAAGTACATTTGCTTTAAAGTACTGCCACAGTTGAACATTTTACTTACCAGGCCTACAGCACTTACGTTCATTTACCTGTTGGCTGAACTTCCTGGTGAAGCAATAGACATAAAGCTTGTCTCCGCGTTACATTCTGTCATTTTATTTTGTCTTATTTTGTTACACGTTCATGTGTGTGCATGCAAACTGAGATGTGGATTGAGCCTCTTGAAGTCTGGGTTGGGGGGGCGGGGGGGGGGGGGGGGGGTGGTGGAGAAGCACTCTGTGCAGGGTGTTTAAAGGCCACGTTTAGCCACAAAAGGAATGAATTAATGCAGTCGTGATCAATGGAGACACACACATTCACAAACAAAAACGCACACGTTCATGTGTTTAGTCACTGAACTCGTTTTCTCAGGGGAATAAATTAAACTGCAAAACCTTCGTTCCAGCCCAGTGTGTGTGTGTGTGTGTGTGTGTGTGTGTGTGTGTGTGTGTGTGTGTGTGTGTGTGTGTGTGTGTGTGTGTGTGTGTGTGCTGTGTGTGTGTGTCTGTGTGTGTGTGTCTGTGTGTGTGTGTGTGTGTGCTCTCACATCAGAAGTGTCTCTCGAGCATCTGAAAGTGGATTAAATGTAACCAAAACTGTCCCGAACACACACACACAGAGAGAGAGAGAGAGAGAGAGAGAGAGAGAGAGAGAGAGAGAGAGAGAGAGAGAGAGAGAGAGAGAGAGAGAGAGAGAGAGAGAGAGAGAGAGAGAGAGAGAGAGAGAGAGAGAGAGAGAGAGAGAGAGAGAGAGAGAGAGAGAGAGAGAGAGAGAGAGAGAGAGAGAGGAGAGAGAGAGAGAGAGAGAGAGAGAGAGAGAGAGAGAGAGAGAGAGAGAGATATGTCGGTTAGTAAAAGTAGCATCAGCTCACAACCCTGAAGTGAAATGCATTTTAAGTCATAGATAGGTTGTGTGTGTTCTCTGGAGGAAACCACCCAGCTGAGAGTGTTGTTCCTTTTTGTCTAACCACCCCCCCCAGTTACAAACACATGTATAATACACGCTCGTGCACTGAAAGGTACAACCATCCGCTTCCTGCCCATCCTCCAGTGAGCGTTACTGCATCCTTTTAAGCACGATCTCAAACTTCTGCAACATCTCCACCTCATCCCGTCCTCCTGTCTGATCACACACACCCGCCAAGCATCTATGTTGCTCTCTCTCTCTCTCTCTCTCTCTCTCTCCCTCTCTCTGTTAAGTGTGCGTGTAGCGGTGCGGTGCTGAGAGAAACTGTTTAATTCAGTGGTTTTATGTTTGACACGTGAGCCATGTGCGACACGGTCGTGTCTGCCTGGCATAGCAATTTTTTCTGCACCACAAACTTTTCACATGAAGTCTATTTTCCCCAACCTGCATGCATGAGTGGAGCCTAAAATCAGTTGTTGTTGTTGTTGTTGTTGACTTCTGAATTTTCCTCTAAAGAAGAGGTTTATTCACAAAAAAAACAGGAACGTTGTTATGGTCACGTCATCTGTTGGAAAACAATGCATGTACTAAAAGTAACGTGTCACATGCTTTTAATGATATATGTCTTTAACTGTTGCAAATAGATGGATTGAAGTCTAATGCTCAGCTGAGTGACACTGTTAAATATGACCTATTTTAGTTTGAGTAGTGTGTGTGTGTGTGTGTGTGTGTGTGTGTGTGTGTGTGTGTGTGTGTGTGTGTGTGTGTGTGTGTGTGTGTGTGTGTGTGTGTGTGTGTGTGTGTGTGTGTGTTTTTGTAGTGTTTCTAGTGAAATGTTTTTCAACCAAGCACACAAATGCAATGTAGAAAGTGTGATTGATGGCGGGGAGTGCCGTCCCCGTAGTGGTGACTGGTTTTAATTTGCACAAGTTGTCGTAGTGTAGCAAGTGAGATCAGAACTGGGAAAATAAGCCGTCAGTGAGGAAAAATGAAGGGAATATCTGTGTAACAATGTGTGGATGCGCTTAAGCCGCGTTAGTGCGACGGCAACAAAGTAACAATTGCACATAAGCGTTGTCGTTTTTCTAAAGTAGAACGAGATTGAAAAAAATCTGAAAAAAGCAAAGCCACATAGCCTGGACATTTTTAGAAATCTTATTTTCCAAGGACAGGAGCTGCCACCAGATACACAAAATATGTTTTTAATAAAAACTGATTCGGGGGGCAGGAAACTGCAGCAGATTACATCACGAGTGTGATGTTGCATCAGTTAGACATATCTGAATAATAAAACCGTATATTTACAAACGCAGAAGCATATGTAATCTTAATTTAATTGAATTCGCTTTCACACCACCAAGTGTATTTTTTCTTGAAAATAAAACTATTCCCTGAAGGTACAGCCACTTACAGTTCAACAGTAATTAGTTTGGTTCAGACATGAATATTTATGAGCATTTAATGGCCATACTATAATGAATAGTAACTTTCTCCTCACATTCAAAAACTATATACAATTATTCAACACTTTAGGGCATCAGGGTGATGAGAACCCCCCCCCCTCCTCCAATCCCCCTGCACATGCTTTGTCTCACCCCAGTATTAATTTTGAGATAGATTTATATGATCTTATAAATGTTCTTAAGATGAATAAGACAGAACTTTAGGTTTATATTGGTATTTTATAGTATTTCCGTGGCTCCCAACACCGTTGTCACGTAAACAGACACATAAAACGTAATGAAATGTTTCTGTTTTCACTTGAAGATGTTGTCTACCCTACTGACAGTCACAAGCAAATCTAAATTTCAGGTTTTATAATTGTGATATATTGCTGTGCAGCCAGAGCAAAAAGTAAAGTAGTGGGTTTTTTGTTGGGGCTTTCTTTGCCCGTCCTACTTTAAAATTGACTGTGAAAATTTCAGCCCATTGCTTTCCTTCAGACTGAAATATGTCAGCAGTTATGGATTG
This sequence comes from Lipophrys pholis, assembly GCF_963383615.2. Classification (NCBI taxonomy): domain Eukaryota; kingdom Metazoa; phylum Chordata; class Actinopteri; order Blenniiformes; family Blenniidae; genus Lipophrys; species Lipophrys pholis. Next base: position 27,085,314 of record NC_137630.1, read on the forward strand.
CCATTAGGTGGTTTATGGACATCTGCGGTCCAGAGAGGATGAATCACACTGACTTATGTGGCCCCTGACTTTTCGTTCAGCGCAAAATGACAGAATGATTTTTTTTTTTTTATATATATATATATATATATAAGCATTATGTCTCTACCACAGATTGCCAGGGAAAGTGATTTCAGTACCCCTCTGAATTATTCTCTGTTTTGTGAACCTTATACTTGTTCAGCGGTGTCAAACCTCCTGTGGTCTAAAAACCGGCTCACCAGAGGGTCAAATCAGGCCCGAAGGATCAACTAGCACAAGGGGAAAATGACAAAAATGAAAGAAATTGACCACAAAGCCATGGTCTTTCCAGCCATCGACGGGAAAATTAGGGTTCAGTGTTTCCTCTAATGACACTCTGGATCAAACGAAAGACCCTACAATCAAAGAGCAGCCCACTGTACCAGCTGAGACACTGCGGCCTACGTGTGTGCCGTGGAATACTGTACGTACGGCTGATGGCAGCCCGGCAGCTGTGTCAAACTCACTTTAGTTCATCGACCAAACGCAGCCTCGTTTCATCTTAACTCGGCCACGGCAGCAAAAACATTTAATAACCTTTGAATAACGAGTTTCAGTTCTTAGCTTGGTTTAGTACGAATAGAAAAACCATGACATTTATAAGAAGAAATAAGTGCAATAACCTCAATAATCGCCTGCAGCTGCCTCACAAGTTTCTGCAGCTTTCATGGGTTTTATACTAATGCTTTTTTCTTCAGCAACAAGCTGGTTAGCGTCTGCTGCACGAAAAGACAGAGTCAAAGTAATTTGCACTAAACCAAGCTAAGAATTGAAAACTCGTTATTTAAAGGTTATTATATGTTTTTGCTGTTATGGCCCTGTTAAGATGAAACGAGGCTGTATGTGGCCGATGAACTAAAGTGAGTTTGACGCCGCTGCCGGGCTGCCATGAGCCGTACGTACAGTATTCCACAGCACACACGTAGGCCGCAGTGTCTCAGCTGGTACAGTGGGCTGCTCTTTGATTGCCGGGTCTTTCGTTTGAATCAGGTTGTCATTAGATATGACACTGAACCTTACTTCTTGCATCAATGGCTGGGAAGGACGTTGCTTTGTTGATGCATGTTTGTGATTATGTTTTTGAATATTATTGAAACTTTAAAATGACGGAGGTAAAGTTTTTCGTCATCAACAGGAACGTGTGTCTCAGTGTTGATCCCTACAGGAGCTATTCTGCTACCACTAGAACAGGTTTTTTTCATTAACAGCTCAGCAGCATCACATATTTTGCATTTCAAGTGTGTTAATGTCTTCATGTACTTTCTGAGTGTTCCTGTTTTGTTTTTTGTTTTTATGATTAAAAAGCAGCCATTGGTGCATTTAATGGTATCACCCTAATGCTTGCTATTTTTCACATTTAATTAAAAATATTACCTGCTGAGGAAACAAAGTGCACTACACGAAGACATAGAACTCAGTACAACATTAAGGCGTGATTAAAAGGAGATTGAGAGAGAGCCAGCTCATGCTTTTGTTCATAAATATTTTTTCACAGTTAGTCTCCACTGAGAGAGAAATGCTATAACGTGTAAATGCAGCTCCATGTTTTATGCAACAGATTTGTATAATATATTTATGACTGTCTCACTTTTTCCCTTGCTTATGATGTAGTGCTCACCTTTCCATCACTCTGTCTCGCTCTTTCGTCTTTCACCATGTGGAGCTCTGATGCACTTTAATGCTCTCTGTTTCCAGTGTGTTTGTTTTTTAGTTTGTTTGTTTCAGAGGGCGGGGGGGGTTCTCAGTCCTCATATCAGGCTGTGTGCTGTAGTATGTCAGAGAATTTATGGAAGGCATACACACACTCTTCCTTAGTCCCTAAAGTTACTTTTAGGACTATCGACACACACACACACACACACACACACACACACACACACACACACACACACACACACACACACACACGTACACACACAAACTCCTCAAAAAAGTAACTGTCTATCATTTAGTCTGTGGGATGTACACATTACTGTGTGTGTGTGTGTGTGTGTGTGTGTGTGTGTGTGTGTGTGTGTGTGTGTGTGTGTGTGTGTGTGTGTGTGTGTGTGTGTGTGTGTGTGTGTGTGTGTGTGTGTGTGTCCTGCCTGAGGCTATTCTTGTGTCAAAAAAGACCAGGCCTGCCAGACAGATATTGCATCATTCTATGTAAGTTGCAGTAACACACACACACACACACACACACACACACACACACACACACACACACACACACACACACACACACACACACTTGTCAAAGGTACTCTGTGGTCGCTCTCCCTGAGGATGCACTCACTGTGTAAGACCTGCGCGGCTCCACATCCAGTCTCCTAATGAGGGGACAGGAAGCAGGACAGACAGAGCAGGTGGGGAGGAAATTAAATGTGAGGAAGGAGGTTTCTGACAGAGTCGTGTAAAGCTTAGAAACAGATAATTCCCATTATTCTCTAATAATGTGCCACTGTATATATATAATGTGCCACTGTATATATATATTCAGTGTGTGTGTGTGTGTGTGTGTGTGTGTGTGTGTGTGTGTGTGTGTGTGTGTGTGTGTGTGTAAGATTGATTTGGTGTCTGTGGCTTTCTGCATATCTACATTAATTTGGTGGATTTCATATGTGTCGGCATCTGGAAGTGGGTTTTTCTGTCTCGCTCTCTGGGCAGATGTGATGAATTTTCATTAGAGCGTTTCCTTATTAAGCCCGTTTCTGGCTTCGTGCACGCCTGCAGTCTCACACACTCCAACACACAACTGTCTCCTGAGACACACACACACACACACACACACACACACACACACACACACACACAAGATGAGAGCCACTCTGTCAGTAGTATGGGAATTAGTGTTCATAACAAGCTGGAAGAAGACCCCACACTGGAAAGATACATAACTCTAACTACAGTACATTTTCCGCTTGCGTGCGTGTGTATCCGTGTCTATATAAGTTGTGTGTTTTAACCGTGCTAATCCATCCCCCCCTCTTCCTCTCTCACGTATCCTGTACTCCACTTCATTTTACCAAGCACACTAATTCTGATAATTGGCCCGTCATCTGCTTCTTCGTTTCATCCATCTCACTCCTTCTCTCATGTGTACTCTGTCATGTCCTCACAACTCTTTTATTTGTCCCACTTTCATGTTGCAGCATCCTGATCAGGCCCGGGACCAACCCCGAGCTGCTGTGCACTCAGTACGGAGCACGCTCCCGTCTGCCCAGGCAATAAGATCATTTGGAATTACTGGACCAATTTCCATTTATCGCCTTTAAATTCTTACTGGGAATAAGTTTGCTGGGTCAAAATTATATCAATGGCAATATGAAAGCGCTTTGAGCCGTCTCTAAAATATTCATTGTGCTATTTTCTCCCAATTACAGTTGGTGCAATTCTTACATAATGTTGTGAATCTAATGAAATCTTCCCAGAAGGATTTTACACTGTAAGCACTCCAGATGCTTGGACAAAAATGTTGTTTTGGTCATGCTTTTTTTTATTTCTTCTTCTTCTTCTGCGTATTAAGTAAAGAAATTTATGGGAGGTTTGATCAATATGGAGCGGGCAGCAACTGTCATGTCTGGTTACACACGAATGAAGAGGCACACAACTATTTGCATGCAGAAAACATACAGTAAGGCGAAATGGAAATTGATGGTAATTGGCACTAATTGTATTTAAAGTATAAAACTTGACTGCGTTGGTGGGATTCATTACTAATCTGAGGTCTTCCGGAACACAGAAAATTTCCTTTTGCAATAAAGCAGGTGCGTGAGAGCCTTTTAAATGTGTTAGTTTAATTGTCGCCCTCATACAAGCACACTGGTACAATCGGATTAGTGGCTGTAAAGAGCAGGAATGACAGAGGCATCAATATCTTTCCTCCGTTTCCATTAGTGAACCTCCTAAAACCTCGGGGGTTAAACACATCGCCAGTAACCCCTGATGTTCTTCTGCCTTCCCTGTCATGAGCAAATCCGATGAAACATTTTGGACTGGCGTTTGGCCCTGAGATGAAAGAGAGGTGTATAGGGGGAGAACAGAAAAGCAGGAGGACTTCTGGATAATCTGATGACGCTGTGGTCAATAATCCCTGTGGAATAAGGAAATATTCAGTGTGGAGGCAATGTAGTGAAGTGCATGGGACCGCGGTGCCACAGTGTGCAACTCAGGTGGTTCGTGCTTCATGCTCACATGCAGCCTGACATGAGAGCACTGTCATCTCTCGTTCACGCAGGCAGAAGTAACATGAGGTCAGCCACGTCCTCTCTGCTGCTCTCACTCTTCTCCTGAGGCGCACACTGACATACTGTACTTGTTAAGAAATGTTACAAACAAACACACGCGCACAAAAATCATGGTGTTGTTTATCTTATTATACCGTGGATCCGGTGTCACCGCTTTACAAATCCAGTGCAGCATCACTTAATCACATTGTGCGGATATCAGGATTTGTGTCGTGCTGAAGCTGATAATGACCATGTTGTTGATTTCTAAGCAGCACTGTGCGAGCACCTGTCTGACGGTGACAAGGACACACTAACTCAACTAACCACTCGACTGACAACACAAAAGGAATCTACAAAAAAAGCAGCTTCTCAAAGCAGCGGGTGAAATATTTCCCCAACATACACTGGCAATTATTCATGACTTTCTGAAATGGAGGCACATGAAAAGCCAGATTGCCACACACTGGTACACTACTTTCAGGTAGTATGTCAATCTGTTTGCATATTGTCATCAGCAGCAGAATTTAGATATACAGATGAGAAACATTTTTTTATCCTATTTTTTTTTTATTTTTTTTTTTTAGTCCTGAGAGTTGGACTGAGGCACAGGCTTAATAGGGAAGGCGGCTGAAGAGATGAGTGCAGGTAAATAGCAGCTTTTCTTTTTCTTAGAATAACCTTGATGCTAAGAACCTCTGAAATACTTCCCCTCTGAGTTGATAGAAAGATCTTCTATTCCATTTGAATCGTTTTTGAGCCTTGCTGCAGCCTAAACATAACACTTGTGAACAAGCGCGCAGACACCCACAGATGCAGAGTCTTGCACAAGCAATTTGATTTAAGGTGCTGAAGATAAAGTGCGAAGTCTCGGATCGCTCTGTGCACCTTCACACCTGAGTTTGTGCGCGTCTGTGTGTGTGTGTTAATGAGTGTGCACTTCAAGTGCAGCAAGACAACACACAGTTGTTGGAATTATTCTTTGTTATTATTATTGCCCTGCAGAATTCCAACACCTTCTATTAAGCCGAAATGTTCCATGAACGACTTTAATGTTCCCGACCCATCGAGTCTCCTGGAGCGAATCGCAGCTAATCAATCGTCCATCGAAGGGCAAACACACAATCGCATTCACACCTGTGCGTTACCAATTAATTCAATGTCACGCTTTTGAACTGTGAAAGGAAACTGGAGAAAGTCAATTCACACACAGCGAGAACATGCAAACTCGACACAGACACCAAGCTGAGATTCAAACTAGGAATATTCCTGCTGTGAAGTAAAATCCCTTCAAGACTGTGTATTCACTATCATTTCACTTTGCATAGCTTTTTTTTTATCACTTTGTTTTTACCATCATTAAAGGAAGAAGTGGAAGCTGCACAGCCAGACTGGCCCATTTGAGTTCTATTTTTCCTCTTTAAAAATGTGAAAGTTCCATTTCATTCTGTCCATAATATTCAAGGCACCACCATTAACATAAAGTAGCTTCTTTAAAAAACAGATCCCTGATTCAATATAATACTTTTAATATCTGATATTATAGGAATAGCCTTTTAAGATTACCTTAAATCCAATTAAAGAAGTAGACTTCACTCCAGTCAGTTCTTTCAACCATCACTGAAAGTATCGTCTTATAGGTTAATTAACGGGAAAAAACTTTGGATTTTAATTACATGTTCATTTATATCAACATAAGCTACAAACCGCAATGGTAGATTTAGCATAATTAACATAATTGTGAATTTGAGTCATTGTGGAAACTGTTTTGACACTGTGGAAGTGACACGGTTATTGTATCATACTGATCTAAATCTGAGAGCAGAATAGCGATCTACATTCAAAAGATGCTGCCATTTGTCGTCATGAAAACTGTTGCACAAGTTTTTACAGCAGATTAATACAAACTTTTGTGGTTTTCATTACAAAGTCATTTGATTGCTTTTGCCTACAGGGCGTCAGAAGCATTCAAACTCTATCATGCTGAGCTTGGATGTTAAGCCACTGATACATGCCAACAAGCTTTCAGTAGACAAAATGTTCAACAGTCTGCAACAGTGATGGAGCAAATTCAGTGAGATATACATCACAAATTTCATAAAAGGGTATTTATGACAATGTATTTCATGAGGTACAAGCTGAGAAATAAATGCTGATGGCGTTTCATGAAATAATAGCTGTCTGACTACATAGTTTGTGAATGTAAATTATTTAAATCACCTTGTCAGCAGGGGACAGCCTCATCGTAACCGAAGCAATCAAGTGAATCAACCTAACAAACTCCACTCTGTCACGGTGTCTTTCTACGACACAGACACTGGAAAAGTTGGAGGCTGGTAGCTTTTGAACATCCATCTATCCGTCTGTCATCTCCATTGCAGGGAATGGAGTGTGTCTGAGCTGACATTGAGCTATTAGCTGAGTTCACCCCTGACAGGCTGTCAGTCAGTCACGGGCACACAAAGACAGATGATCACACAGAGCCACCATCTAACTCAAACTAAAAAAAATAAAAAATCAACAAGCATGGCTCTGGATTGTAGGAGGAGCCCATAATCAAATGTCTCATTGAGAGGCAACAGTGCAAACCACCATCCCCCCAGAAGGAGCTATTTCTTTGTTTTGTTTCTTGGATTGAATTGTCAAAATACCCGGCTCCCGATGCACTTTCACTGATTCAAATTAGCACGCTTCTTGCCAAGAGATGAGTGGTCGGATCCCTGAGGGCAGCTGGAATTTTGTTGCCTTGCTTCAGTTCTTTTATTCCGTCTCTGATAATGCGCTACCTGCATCCGCCCGTCTGGCTGACATTCGGGATGTGTGCTGTGCGTTTCGGTTGCAGAGGAGGTTGCCCTGTCAGCGTGCCTTCAAGTGCTTTCTGATTTTAGGGACGGCCTTTCATGCCTTCGTCAAACACTCTGAGTCACACAATACATTATCGCACAAAGCCTGTTAACACATAAGCACATGCACCCACATGTGCATAAATGTACACACACACACACACACACACACTTACACATTCACATACACACACACACACACACACTTAAGCCAACATTCGCAGACACACAGTTGTGAAGCTGTGAACTTGATAGGTACTCTCAATCTGCCTCTGCAGTTCTGTGTTTTACACTTTGTTCTCATGTACACGATTTTCTCCATCCACCTTTTGACTTAGTCACCGTGCACTCTTCTCCTTGCCTTTTTTTGTTCCCTTTATTTCCCACCTCTTTCCTCATCTTCCATCTTTTCCACCTCTTCCTGCTCTTCCCTTTTCTTCTCATACCCTTCCACACCTCCTCCTACTCTTAGTCAACTTCAAGGCTCGTTCTAACTCGGTGTTCTGCAGGTGCGATGCTTTTATGGCATGGCTTTTTAGATAGAAACAATGTGCACCAGCACAAATAGGGAGAAAACAAAAAGGGTGGGATGCATCTAAAATAAAGGACAGATTGCAAACTGATGACCTGCCCTCAAACTTAAAACAAGAGGCATTATCTGAGTTCCTTTAAGAGAGAATCCACTTTTCAAGTTTTCTGGGGTTTGTGTTTGTCACCAAGGAGAGAAAAGTAGAATTGTGCTCCAAGTTTCAACTTGTGTTTAGTCTCTGTTGACTGTGGACAAACAAGATGAAAACTTTGTTAAAGGTTGAGGGCTTAAAGTGGTTTTCTAAATAACCCCAGACGATTCAAAGGCTGTTTCATTGTGTGCGTGCATGTTTGAAGCATCCCAAAAGAAACGTGACGGTACTTTTGCAAAGTCTTCTCAACAAAAGTATCTTTAAAGTTGGAAACAGTCTTATCACGCAAGTGAACCCGAAAGCTTTTGTTCAGAGGTCAGAATCTCAAGAAAGCATATTCACTGACCCTCGTACTGACAACTGACATGTGGCAGTTGTAGTTTTACTTCAGTGGCCACATGTCGTTCCCACGGGGATGGAAGCACCCGCTTCACAACAAGCCTGCTTCACCTTCCCTGTCCCGGGCCCTGTTGTCCCAACGTTGATGCCCTTACATAATCTACTAGCAAAACTAGGCCTTTTCAATCCACCGCTAAATTTCTCCCCCACCCCCTCCTCATCTCAGTGGGGCATTACACTCGCACAAGGACACACATATGGACACACAAGTACACACACCCTTCTGCTCCAACACATATCAGCACACGTGATGCAACCTTTGCACTTGCGCAGACTCGCACACATCTGTGCATGCACATAAACACACTGCGTGTTTCCCGGCACTCGGGATTAGGGGTACAGATTAGAGATTAGGGCTGGTGCCGGGATTACACTGCACTCTCCGGCCCCTCCTCCACCGCAGGCCAGAAGCACCTCTGGCCATTTCATCTACAGTGATGATGCGACCAGAGAGACGGAGGAAGAGAAGATTTTCTGTCACAGATATTTATTCCTCAATCCCAAATTAGCTCCTGTAGAATGCTATTCCCTCTAAGGCTTTCTATTATATTTCTCTTCTTAATCCTTGGCTCATACCCCCCCACCCCCCTCACCACCATGAAGCCACCTTTACAGCATCACTTGTTCTCTCTCGAGTCACTCGTTTATCAAAGCTTCCCCTCCGATGTACCGTTTTCCTCCCATCAAATAATTTCCTAACTTGGCGAAAACAGTCTTGTCTTGATGTATCCCCAAGCCCCACAGAGACAGAAGACAAACTGTTTGCAGGAATCTTAGAGAAACAACAGAAATGAATTATCCAACAGGAATGGGTTAAGTTAGATATTTCAGACCTTGAGGATGGATGACTGAAGCTTCCAGGGAATCTGTCTTCTACAGTAGATGGAGTGTTTAAAAGATGTGGGTGAGGATTGCCGGAGGACTGTGGTGAGATGGTATATTGATTGCTGATTCACTATCTAGATCCTCGATTTTCTACCTGGGCGTTTGGGACCTCCTGTGGGGTCACAAGCTATTTTAGGACAGGCATGAAGAATGTTGGTGAACTACGTGCTCATATACCTGGAAATGCACTGAGAGCACATAGGAAGAACACCATGCATTCCAGTGCTTTAACGTAGCGTATATAGTTTACATATACAGTACATGATTGACATATTCTATAGTACGCACAGCAGCGGTAGTGGTGACAGAGTTACTCTACAGTGATCCTGAGTGGTGGTGGTGGCAGTCATTTTAAAAGGTCGTGAACTGTTGGTCTTGATCACAAGACGAGTCAAAGTGTTTGATGGAGCAAAAAACATGCACACTGCAAACGGGTTTTACTCTGGACTTGAGTAATTGCTGATGAACCCAGCTGCTCCGGGGATGCAGGGACGCTGCCCTTTATGAGCAAAGTTTAACTTGAACTTGACAGACGTTGCACAGAATCTGCAGACTTTAATGGAGTGGAGAGAAGCTTAGTGGGTAGCTTAGTATCTGTTGACAAGGCTGGCACGCAACCAGGCTGCCAGAAGCGTAAGTATCCAGATTCGTTCAGAAATTGACTTGGCTGTATCTGCGCTTTTCCAATATACAGTACACTTTCAAGACTAATATTATTGGCACTGCTTCGGCGACCTTGACCTCAACCACTGGAAGCTTTCATGAAGTCTCTCTAGTAACTCTATTTCTTCTTAACACGCACATGCATGCTTTGTTGCGATTGCCTCATATATTTTCTCTGAAGGTATCATCAACATGCTTTACTCTTGTGCAGTGCTTCAAAGGTTTTTCTCTTCTTCTACTAGGTGAATGCCGTCATGCCATTTGGGTGCCTTGCCCTGCGAGATGGGCGGAGCTACGATAGCATGTCTGATGTCACAGACAAATATGAGATCGGACAAGTCCTCCGAGCGTAAGTGACATAAAGCTTTATACATGGATTTGTGTTTGCCTTCTTTCTTTTTCTCTCCCTCCTGTCCACATGTAGAATTCATGGGCACTTTCCACTATTCCCAGATGGTTTTTATTCTCTTCATAAATTATTTTAACATGAACTGAACCATTTTCACTGCAGATTTGATTTGGCACATCACACTGTGTCAGTGAAGGAATAACAGAAGGTAATGGCATGAGGCTGCTGGGTAACAGACTTTAGACACCCTTCTTTTTTTTTTTCAATTTTACCCACCAATTATTTCTGATTATGACAGTTCATGAAGCACACGAGTGCCTATCATTTCTCCTGTTCAAATGTTATGTGACATGCATAGAAAATAATGACCATTTATGTCCAACTAATTTATCTTAAAAAAACTTAAAAAAATTTAAAAAAACCTGACATATTTTCAAAGACTTGTGAAAATCACTTTTATCTATTGGCTGAAAACGTGCTATTTTCTTTCTTCGCTCACCTCTCCTTGACACACTGAAGACCGCACGTGTGTGCACATAAAACACACACACTCACAAATACCAGTGAGAGTAAGAGACCATATGGTAACATCTGGCCTGAGAGATCTCTGCTCATGTTTTATATAACACAAACACACATAGACACACTTAAAGGCACATTAAGTCAGGAAGCATTTACTCTATATATGAGCTGCTTAAATAAAAATGTATTCAAGTCCCAGTGTAAGGATTGTTTTAAATGTCAGTTAAGTCGCCATCTGTTAATCTTAGTTAACTAAATGATGAATGAGCTCATACCCACAGATATCATCCCCACAAACTGAATGGACCGAATGTTTGTTGGGAATGTGCAGAAAAAATAATGCATGGCAAAAAATACAAGTTGTGCAGAGCTAATGGCGCATAGTTTTCTATCACCAAGCAATGCTTGAGCTTACACAGTAATTTGAAAATAAAAATAGTAACCTGATATGATGAAATGTTAGTGATTGAGCAGGTCGCCATACAGACGATCACACACACGCTCACGTTCACGTCTACAGGCATTTTCCAGCCACTTAACCTCAAAGGCATGTTTTGAGGCTCTGGGAAGAAACCAGATTACCAAAAACAAGCAAATTCTGCACATACAGACCCCAAAGCACAGATTCAAACCGATGTTTCTGCTGTGAGGTGAGAGCACTTACCACTACAGCAGAGTGTGTGCATAGATTCAAGGTTCTAAATAACGTTGTTATCCCGGAGGAGCAATTTGGTTCACAGTGAGCAAACAAGAAAATGATAATAACGACAACTTGAAATAACCTGCCCCTGGCTAGCTCAGTTGGTAGAGCATGAGACTCACAATCTCAGGGGTAGTGGGTTCGTGTCCCACGCCGGGCGTCACCTTCCCGTGGGCTCACCACCTGCAGGATGGTTCTTAATCGGTGCATTGTGATCTGGGTGACGGTGCTCAGACTGTCACCCCCGCGACCCGGAAATGGATAAGCGGAAGAAAATGAATGAATGAATGAATGAATGAAATAACCTAGTATCTAAAGGCCGATAACTGCGTTCAGCCAGTATCCCGGCAGATTATATCTCAATCCAGATGGTAGCCGGATGATTTCCTGCTGGAAGGGATGATTGACTGAATCTCCTTCCTGGAAAAGACACATCACTAGATACGTCTTATAATGTAATGATCACCTTCATCTGATTGTAACCATACAGGATTTCCAGCCTGTTTGGTTTTACGAGTTCTTTTCTACCCAACAACTCGACTCCAAAATAAATCCTTACACAATGTGTCACTCAAACAGCTTGTCTTCTTTTTGTCGTCTCAATTTTAATGTCATACAGTGTCCCATGTGGGCCACAGTCTCAGATGTAATCAACAGCAGCCCAGGACATTTTTATGTCCTCTCACATTAACACGCACACACACACACACACGCACACACACTCCACAGCTTCTTTTACGCTCCTTGTCGCCCCTTTAGCTACGCTTCCTTTCACAGTCTGTCTGTCTTTCCTCTATATTTTTTCTGGTTGCGTAGGAAGGAGTTCTGTGAGCTGTGCCTGGCAAAAGACAGACAAACAGACAAGGTGTTTGTCTGTAAGAAATTCCTCAAGAAAGACGGCAGGAAAGTCCGCAAGGCTGCCAAGAACGAAATCATGATCCTGAAATTGTACGTAATCAGTCGGAGAACAGATGGATGCATGGTTGATGAGTGGAGGGGGGCGGAGGATGAGACAACGTTTGGTTAAATTGATTTTCAAACATAAATCAGATGATCGTTGTGGTTGATATTTGTGATGATGCGGCTGTTCCAGGGTCAACCACCCTAACATCCTCCAGCTGATAGACACGTTTGAGACTCGGAAAGAATACCTCATCATCCAGGAACTGTGAGTGTCTCTTTTTTTCACGATTTGTCTTTGTTGTGTGAGCATTCTTGACCATGCGTATGGATATCTTATTTGGGCATGTGCCTTCATGAATCTTAGCACGCACAAATCCACCCGCTTCGGGGTATGAGTGGAGTCTATCCTCTTATTAATGTGTGCTCGGTTGCTCCCCTGAGCAACAGGGGATGGTGTGAGATTTGATGAGATATTTGCTCTTAGTAACACTCAGCATTACTCAGTGCTCTTGAAGCTCTGCTCTGCCGAGCCATCTCTACAGAGAGCTGGGAATCAATACGTCAGAGCCTGGCCCATCCACATCACTTGTGCGTTTCGACATTTGCAACTTTATTTGAGAACAGTAGCATTGATTGAAGCTGAGTGGACGGCATATTTCTGTGTGACTGATACACGGAGAGCCAAAGGGATTCAGGTCTGGTTATATGAAGCCCAGGCAATACTCTTGTGGCCAAAGGCAATATGTGATAATCACCCTCATCATTTATATCCAAAGTTAACCAAGTCTTACAGAGTAAAAACCAATATCCTAATCGTTAATTACTCTTATTTCGACATTTTCCCTTTAGAGGTTACCAAAGCGAATTGTCTTTTTTTTTTTTTTTTTCCTCAATCTCATGTATCCTCCGTCCTCACACTAACCACCTGCATGTCTCTCTTCACCGTATCCATGAACCTCCTCACTGGCCTGACAGCTCCATTTTCATCATCGTTCTCCCTACAGAGCTATCGTCATACATGACCAACCTTGCCTCTCTCACTTTCCCACTAAACTGATGAGCTGCCCCTCCAATGTTCTCGTTTTAATCCTAAAAACCTCAACATCGTCATCTGTTCCACCTCCAGTTCACCCTCAGTTCTGTCTTTTGTTAGTGCCACAGTTTTTAAAAGCAGATAACAGAGCTGCTCTCGCTGCAGACCTTCCCTTTCAGCCGAGCTGGGACCTTTTATCACAGATCAGTCCTGACACTCGTCTCCATCCGGTCCACCCTGCCTCTACGCTCTTCATCACCTCTCTTTCACACCTTCCCTCGCTTTGGACGTTTGACCCCAAGTACTTCAACCATTTGTAGGAAAAGGAAGTACTGCGCACTGAAAAGATGAATCATTTGTTGTGTTTTATGTCGGTTGCTGCTGATAGTTGCAGTTGAGATAAATAATAACTGCAATAACATCGGCGTCACAGACCTGTTTGAAGGCGGTTATTTACCCTGGTTCACAGTTTTGATTTGGAGGGAGAATATCGATATTATGAATTGCATATTCTTGTGGGGTTTTTTTATGATGAAAATAAAACTTGCATTAATTCATATGCTAAATATTATAATATTTGATGATATATGCACTGACTTTGGTGTGTGTGTGTGTGTGTGTGTGTGTGTGTGTGTGTGTGTGTGTGTGTGTGTGTGTGTGTGTGCACCTGCAGGGCAACGGGTGGAGACGTATTCGACTGGATCCTTGACCAAGGGAATTACACCGAGAGAGATGCTTCCAACGTCATTAGACAAGTCCTCGAAGCTGTGGCGTACTTACACTCTCTCAACATTGTTCACAGGAACCTGAAGGTACACATGCACTGACTCTACCTCTCCCATCAGCAGGAGTGTGTGTGTGTGTGCGTGTGCACATGTGTGTGTGCGTGCGTGCGTGCGTGCGTGCGTGCGTGCGTGCGTGCGTGCGTGCGTGCGTGCGTGCGTGCGTGCGTGCGTGCATACATTTGTGTGGTGAATGTCTTCTACAGTGAAAAGATATAAATAGACTTTTGCTTAAGATGCACAAGACACAGGGAGATATACCCCCCCCCCTCCCCCCCCTCCAAAAAAAAAAAAAACTGACGTGTGGACCGACTGAGTGGACTGCTTCGTCCTCACACCCCAGAAAGTAATATTCAGTATTTAGTCAACACAATCTCTGTGGAGGCACATTAAAGCATGGCTCTGCCATCTCAGTTAATGACTAAACATCTGATAACATTTTTACCATGGGAGTAAACATTGTCTTTATGGCTTAAAGCAATCTCTAGCGTCTCGCTCTCTCTCACACACACACACGCTCTCTCTCTCTCTCTCACGCGCACACAAATCATGCAGATCATATCTTTATGTTTCATTATCAACTCATTAACTTCAGCAGTATCTCTTGAGCTTCAGCCTCCCCCTACTGGCAAAAGTGTGTATTTTACTTATTTTATGTCTAATGGTAATACACCCCACAGAATGAAAAGGGGAACAAATATATGAGAAAATATTGTTATGGGATGGCTGGATTTCTGTTCAACTTCTAAAACTTTTGATAAACTTGAAAACAAGAAGGAAAATCAACAGTTTCAAGGTTTTATTAGTAAAATGTAATGATGAAAGGAAACTAATGATCATATTGAGAAGACAAATTGTACCCTAATGCAACTTGACGCCTTCTTGCTGAAATTCATGGCTTTAACAAAATAATTTTTAGCTACTTTGAATATGAATTTTCCACCTCTGACAAAAGCTTAGTTAACTTTATGAGCCACATTTCTTTCAGAATCGACAGCAATTGCAGGAAGCATAGCCTGCCGAGCAACTTCCCTATTTATGTGAGATGCCCCATGTATGCACTGTACATTTACTTATGCACTGGCCTGATTTGTTTTCATTTTGTTTGCTGTGCAAATGATACCAAATGGCAATATTACATCATAACTTTTTCAGTACGGTAAGTATTCTTACAAAGTAGCTTGATGTCTGTTCTTGTCAAACTTAAGACTTGAAAAGAACAAGTGCCTAATATGCTTTGGAGCTGCAGAATCTCTGAACCATGAGTTCCTTTGACACAAAGCAGATTGAAAATCCAACACTACTCAAATATGTGTGAATATTACTCAGTCTTAGAGAGTTTCAGCACGAAACATACTAATTTACTTGTTGGGCTTCTCTTTTCTCTTCCTTCATCTTGTTCAGCTGGAAAATCTGATGTACTACACAGAAAATAACCACAACAAAGTAGTTCTGAGAGACTTCTACCTGTCCAGATTTGAGAATGGCCCCATCACAGAGCCATGTGGAACACCAGAATATTTGGGTGGGTGACTCTCTATTTACCACTATGCATGGATATATTTTTACCTTTAATTCTATGCTTTTCTTTTCTCCATATCTCATCTTCTTTTGTGGCTTTCCATTAGCTTTACCTTCTGTTGTGAAAATGACCTGGGGGCATATATCTGTTTGAGTTCTATCTGTCAGCGGCAAAGTCTTACAGTGTGAAAATAAATAAGTATAAAAACATGAAACCCAGATACAAATATAAACAGAATTGAAAGCATCCAAGTCTTGCCCTCCTCCTCCTCTTGCTCTTCTTTCCTTTTCATCTCCTATCATCCTCTGCTTATCGTCGAGCTCCTCTCTGTGTTTCTGAGGTGTAAACGAGGTCAACTTGAAGTGCAGAGCTGTACTTTGGCCTGCTTCTCGGCGGTGAAAGGCCAAGACGGTTATTCATGATGATGGGTTGTGTGATTAAACTAATAAATAAGGAAAGGGAATATAGGCTCTGATCTGAAAAGGATGAGAAAAATTTAGCTAAAATGGGTTCTAGTCTTCAGGAGTATTGATGCCTCTGCCGTTTACTATTATAAACGCTGTGTGAACGCTTATAAGCAAAAAGCCATGACATTGCCTCCTGCAAATACTTTTTATGTCTGCTTCCCTTTCTCCACTGATCCTCAGCTCCTGAAGTAGTGGCTCGTCACCGATATGGCCGTCCTGTGGACTGCTGGGCCGTGGGTGTCATCATGTTCATTCTGTGAGTCTCGACCAGTATTATTACAAGCTATCATTTACAAAACCTGTAATATAAAGATGACAGCATGTCCAGGCTGCAACGTGAAAGCTCCTCTGAGTATCTGCTCAGTCCAACGTGTAAAGGACATTATCCTTTTGTGTGCACGGTTTCATGCCTTTTCCTTTCTTGCAGTTTATCTGGAAATCCTCCGTTTTATGATGAAACAGAGGAAGAGAACACTGATCTACATAATCGCATCATCTTCTGTCGCATTGTTGCTGGGGACTTTGAGTTTGACTCCCCTTACTGGGATGACATATCACCTGCAGGTACTTAACTCAACCACACGGTGGCAATAGATACACAGTTGAATTAGTTTTCTGCTTTCTTTTTACCTTTCGGTAACACAAAACGGGTGAATAGGAATGTTTTTAAATGTCACCTGATTCCTTTGTTGTGAAAAAAAAATAAAAAAGACTACTTGATTGTAATTTTATTTGTATATCTTAAAATAGATAAATTAACAATACCTTTTAATCTTTATGGTGCCTTAATGGCCACTCAACAAAATCAAGAAACAATAAATTTCACCAAAATAAAAACCTAAATAAACAGTAAAATAAGACAAAACCAATGTAAATTGATTGCGGTAAGCAGTCTTTAGGAGACAAGACCTAATACTGTTGAGTGAGGGGAGTCCACTCTGCAGGACAGAGCAGCTGAATGACTTGCTCCTCATCGTGGTTAGAAGACCAGGGTGGACATGGCAAGTGTTGTTGTGGTTAGCACTTAACAGTCACTGGTTTTGACCTGCTGGCCAATGGGGCCTTCATATGAGGAGTTTGCATGTTCTTCCTGTGCTTGCATGACATTTTCTCTTATAGTGCAAAGGTATTCCTGTTAAGGCAATTGTTAAGTGTAGGATATCTGTCGGACTGAATGTGTGTAACAGTATGCCAGGCCTGCTGGCTGCACATTTTTGCACCCTGCAATCACCCACAGTTACCTATAATTGGCTCCAGGTCTCTGTCATCATAAGATGATGGATGGAGGCAACTTTCTAAATTCTATTTGAATATGGCATCCCACGTTATATTTCAGCCAAGGAGCTCGTCTGTCGACTGATGGAAGTGGACCAGATGCTGAGAATCACTGCACAAGATGCGCTTTGGCATGAGTGGTAAGGATGTGTACCTCTTCACTACAACACAATCATGTTGCCACATAAGTACAGGACTTTCTTTTTTCACTGGCTGGAATGCTGTATGTCATCTGTGACAGGATTGCAGGAAATGGTGCGTCAGAGAAGAATCTAAAGGATGGTGTGTGCGCCCAGTTTGAGAAGAACTTTGCAAAGGCCAAATGGAGGGTAAGAATTCATTCACCTTCTCTGCATGTAGAAGCTAATAGAGATGATAAAAATACAGCTCAGTGAGAAGCAGAAGAAACTGAAGTGAAAGACGTGCTGGCTTTAATGACCTTACTGTCATTACGCATTGAAGTATGTTTTGAATCTGTGATGAAGTTCACAAGGATATCCAGGGATGTGAATACTGAAGACAGAGAAGAAAGAAGATGGCAGTGCTGACCTGACAGCATCTTTAACAGTTATAACCCTCTTCTCTTTTTCCCTATGTGGTTCCCAGGAGTTGAAGGTATTGTTTCTGAATATGAGTAAGAGTGGAAGGACAGAGCATGTAGAGAAACGCGCGTTAAGTCTGCCATGGCTCAATGACACAATATCGTTTTTGTATTCTGAAGGTGTCGGCATGTGTAAATATTTTTACAATGGTTGACTAATTTGAAAATACTTGCAGTTATTGTTCATTTGATGGCTGCTGAAGCTTCTCTCTTGCTCTGTTTCTACCCACTGTCACTCTGCCTTTCCCAGAAGAGATCCATCCACTCTGTCCCACTTTTCTTCATTGGTTAGACCCCAAAGGTTCAAAGTGGCCTGCTCTGTTCCTTTCTTACTCCTCATCTGCACTACTTTGTAGAACCAGATTGGTGAAAACCTGATAACTAATAGCTACAAGGAATATGTTTTGTTTTTATTGTTGCACAGTTTTTAAATTGGTGAAGATAAGGAGAGAGTGAAATGGAAAGGATATCAGGGACATAGGCCACTGTGGACTTGAACGTCTTTCGTTGAACTGCAGTGATTTGAACTACAATGCCCTCTGGCATCCCTGTAATGTGAATCCTGGCTCATTGCCCCATACTGTTGTTACATTCAAGTCATGTTTGAAGCTACGCAGTGAATCTACATTGTATTCAGTGACATTTCAGTGTCCAAATGGCATTTCACTTCCAGAGGATTCAAGGAAATTCACTTTCCTGGTTTCGAAACAATTGTTAAGCTCACGCATGTACCTGAACTCTTTGAGGGCTTGTGGATAAAACGGAATGGGCGTAAATGACTGTTGAAGGAGGCTTGCCCGTGTCTATTCACTTACCTTCTCCAGTCAACAAGCAATCAAGGAGTTTCCTGGGAAGAGTGAGTCTTAAAATTGCTTTGTACCAGAGTACTATCTGTCATAGGCTAATGGAAGTAAACAACTTGCACTAATGTCTCTTGCTTTACACAACTGCATTCCAGTGCTTACAATGAAGATGCAAAATCGTGGTACCTTGACAAGCTTTTTCTCAGTCGCTTGTCTATTTGCTTATAATTGTGCTTTTCCATAACCGACTTTGGTACCAAAGGAAGAGGTGTCGCTATGGGTGTTTCAGAAAAATGCAACACAGTGTTCAGTCTAATTCTCCTCACCTCTGCTATCCTCTGGTTTTTTTATTTGCTTCTCTACAGAAAGCGATCCGCGTCACAACCTTCATGCAAAGACTGAAGAATTCAGAGGCTCTCATTGACAGTTCAGCCGAAGTTCAGGCTGGAGAAGAGGCAGGAGATGGTGAAGGGGGGGTTTCCCAGGGAACAAGTGATGAGGGAGACAAAGGGACTAGTGATGGAGGCGTGACATCAAGCAGTGTGTCTTTAGAGGTTACTGTTGAGAATGCGCCAGCTGATAGGGACCAAAATGAGGGGACAATTAAGGTAGGACAAAAACAGGAGGAGAAAAGGCCTGTGGGCCCTTCTGTCGGAACTTCTCCCTCAGATATACAGGAACCTGTCTGTCAATCAAACGCAGTCCCCAAGCTTTCACAGGAAGAGCCCGATAAGGTTATTGCAAAGAAAGGAGTAGGTGACGGAACCAGAAAAATTGCTGCTAACTTGGGTCAAAATAAAGTTGTTCCAGAATCCAAACAGACCTCTGCAGTGACTCCAGAACGCTCAAAGCTGTTAGACAGTTCGATAGGCAGTAATCTTGACAGAAAGCCCATTTCCCCCTCCCCTGAGCCCAGCAGCAAGCGTAAAATGGCTGCGACTTTTCATGGGCCTCCACCTACGTCGTCAGCTATAGCGTCTTCCTCACCAGAGAGGAGGCCCACCGGCCAGCAGAAGGCAGAGGCTGACGGAAGCTGGTGTCAGACGCAAGTACCCGAGGCGGTGGCAGAAAGGTCAGTGGGAGCAACAGTCACACCGGCAATGGGGCCCGGGGCAGCAGTGGATGTTGGACTTGGAGTTAGGTTAAGGGGTGACAGTAGCCCAGCAGGTAGAAGGGATAGGAATGCCAAAAAAACCGACAGGTACAGTGCAGAGTTTAGCATAGCTGGGACTGGTGACGTGCTGGGCCAGGGTTGTTATGCAGTAGGCAGCTCTGCTAGTTTGGGCCGTCATGCGATACCATATAACCCAGAAGTCGGGGTTGTGGGAATGGGCATTTCAGGGAGCTACGGGAGTCCATACAGTTCACTTTATTCAAGTGGAGGTGGAGTAGGAATGTATGGAACTGGGCTGCCACATGGAGGAGGAAGCAGCACCACAAGCGACTGGCAAATGGACAGTGTCATTGAGCAGATAGAAAAGCAAATGGCGGCTGTGCTGGAAAAAATCGAGGGAGACATGCCCTCGCTGCTTGAGCAGATCAGTGACTGTCCTGCTGAGCCACCACGTGCCCGGAGCACACACGCCTCTCCTGCCACTCCTCGTGCACGCCAGTCACAACACTCCCCGGCCACCACATCTTCAGCCACTCCTCCACCACTGCCCACCTCACCCAGACCTGTGCTGCCATCCCTCCCTCGCCTTACCATCCCCCCACCCTCCTATCCCCCACCCTCTCCACCCACACAAGCCTCACCTCAAGCCGCAGGAGATCAGGAGGACAGGGATGGACAAAGGGGTGCTGCCCATTCCAACCAGTCACCCAGAGCTGGCATGAGCAGGGGACTATGAAGCTGGTGTGCATGATGCAAAACATAAATTCAAACCACCTGGAACACTGGAATTTATAGTTGAAACTTGAGAATTTAAAGACTGTCTCCACCCATAAGAATCACTTACTGCCCAGAAGAAAAGTAACCCTACAGTGCTATTTTGTTTGGCTGTGTGTGCATACCAGATGACTGTTCAAGCGAGCCCCACACTATAGCATTTAAATACTTTAATAACTGCAGTACAGGGGGAGTACTGAACTGCCTCATCTTGCACGAAATGACAGTAGCAAAGGCCATCATCTCAAAAGCTTGCTTATATCTCAATTGTAGATTGTTTGCTTGAATGTTGATCATTCGACCACCTTACACTGGAATCCAAGCACTCATTGCAGTTTGCATATACTCGATCTACTCCAATAAGAAAAGTGTGGGTATCAGTCTCAGCTAACAGCGAATGATATAAAAGCTGAGGATGGGTTTATGTACAATATTCCTCACCAATTGTAAATACATATGAAAAATATTTAATTTCCTTCCCAATTCTTGATTTTCTCAGATGTTAAAACCACCACATATCCAAAGTAACATGTAGTTTTTCAAAGCAACACATTCCGTTTAATTATTTGTTGTTCCTTTTTTTTAATTCATGTAGCTATTAATTCTGTTGTGAGGCTTTCATTCCCTCGGATGTACAGAAGTTTGTGAAACAGAATCATCAATCCAATTCACGGGCTAATAGATCATCTGCTTTGTTTAATTATATGGTGTAATTAAACTTGAACTGTCACTCAAAGTCTTGTGCCTGTTCCACTTGTGTTGTAGCGCTGGAGAGGAAAGTCCATCAATACATTACATTGTATAAAGGTTTTACAATAACACACATAGACACACGTATACATGTATTTTCTCCTTATTTCCCCAAAATTGACCAAAAATTTTCATTTTCTCCAATTTTGTTGACAAATTCATCTGATACCATACAATGGACAGTTTAGTCTATTTTCTCCTTTTAATCACACTGAATATTCTTCTGATTTTCACTCTGCTTTTGGGTGTGTGTAATAACAGATACTGTGCTTCTCTCCTGAACAAGTCTAGACCTCCACTGAACTGTCCCTATGTGAGCTGTGCTTTGTTTGCAAGTCTTTCAATAAAAGTTAAAAAAAAGAGAAATATCCTGAGTCTTTTGTTGGTTGTTGTATTCCAACCATGTTGACTAAAAACAGATAATGTGATTTTCCAAATGTTATGTACATACATACATACATACATACATACATACATACATACATACATACATACATACATACATACATACATACATACATACATACATACATACATACATAATTTATTTGTTGTTATTGTTGTTGTTTTTATTCTGTCTCATTGACATTATAACTTCTATTCCATGGGATATTCTGTGTGGGGCAACGCGACAAAGAATTTCTCTCCGGGATGAAGAAATGTAATATGCCTACAAGCCCCATACTGCATTGCGCGTTTTTTTTGGCTTGGTCCACACTGATGAGGACACGGGGGTGATAAGATTTAGTCTTCAGAACTGCTAACGCGCATTTAACCCACTTACCAGAGTAAAAATTATTGTTTAATATCTTAGTGGTGGTTTATTAACGGTACAGTTGGCTTTAATAGCGCCGTTTGGCTTGAGAGCCTGGTTCATATTTCGACGGCCCCTTCGGGTCAGAGCAGTGGTCGTGCCTGTAACGTGCACATGTTGCTGCTTTGCTTTGCTTTCAACTGAAATAGAGTGAGGGGAAACGGTTCGGGAACAGCCGGGCAGGCAGCAGTCCAGCGGAAAAACTCACACCGAGCCCGCCACCCCGACACACTGCTCAGCTCGCAGCCAGCGGCACTCTTATCTTGTCACGTTGTTTGTCGGGTTTCTTGCTCCCACAGAAGCCGCTTTTTAACACTGCAGATCAGGCCGAGTAATATCGGATGTGGTAAGTTCCCCAACACTTGTGTAAGCTCTTAGCCCCAGCTAGTTGGCTAATGTTAGCTAGTTGGCTAACATAAGAAGGAAAAAGTCGTTGGGTGGCTAGATAGCTCCAGAGCTAGCCACGCACAGGCTAACAACTACGCAGTCGTTTGATTTGCGTTATCGCTCGTCTTAAACCCTGGTCGCCGTCGGATAGCCGAATAATTCTGGCTCTCCGCTCGGCTAACCGTGGCTACCAACAAGGCACTGTCAAGTCTCTGTGCAATTACAATTTGCACGTTTTTTTTAGTTTTTTATTTTTTTTTGTTGCCGAAAGTCATTTATTGATTAATGCTCGTTTGGTGGGGTAATAATAACGGTTGCTGTAAAGCTAGTCCCTCCGTGCGTTAGATATCACGATAAGAGACGGACACCAGCTAACTTGCGTCTAAGAATCGTAGGAGCCTCTGTCTACACGTTTGTTTGGTGTATTTTGAGGTAAACGCCACGATAGCTCGGCGATAGACGTTACCACAGTAACGTAATATAGGTTACACTCTGTCCAGCATGTCAAGTTGGACACTCTGTTACGCTGACGTTAAGTCACAGCCACACGTTTTCTATCGATGGAAAATGTTTTTGTTTTTTAAGTCAAACATGAAATCGCAGTGAGAACATGAGAATATCGGGGATCCCCTTCGACATGTGTACCCGTGAATATGCGGCCCACTCTTTTCCTGGGCCTTTGTCATTTCCCAGGCACCCCCTCCCCCAATAGTCTTCTACAAGGAATGCTCACCCCTAACCTCAATGTGATCGAGGGCCCAGACGCCCAGCATCACTTTAGCTTGCGTGTAGCGTACCTAAAACCTGTTCCATTCATCACTGCGCCACTATCGCACCGGCGTGCTGAAGACAAATGATAGGCGTCAAAACATCTCGTGTCCAAACAGTTGGATTGCATCGATTCCTCTCAACACGTTTAGTGTCGGTGTTATGTATGCAGCTCTACGGCGAATTGACTTCTCGCTATTCTGTCAGTGAAACAAAGATAATGTTATTTTTGTTCCCCCCCGTCAAGCCGTCGGATTTTGTTATATTAGAAGGAAATGAAACGCACAGTCGTGTAAACCCGAAGTCGAGTTTCGGGTTTGCATTCATGCACTTGTGGCCGACATGTCCAAAGACGAGGTTTTTATCTTCTTTTTTTTAAAACCGTGAGGATGGATTACTGGAGGTCCCGCGGTTCATTGTACAGTAATATACATGGCATGCATCTGCTGGCAGCGAGGGCGGGACCAGGGCGCTTCGGCCTCGGTTTGTCAGCCAATCAGCGGAGCGCTGGGCCGAGCCTCGTGCTCCTGTTGAATATTTAAGCCGCTGCGTCACAGTTCCCCCGCCCCTTTCGCCCCATCTGCCATTTTGGTTTTGTTCCCGTCTGCAGTCGCAAAGCCAGCAACGCAATTACATAGAAG
Source organism: Lipophrys pholis (assembly GCF_963383615.2). NCBI lineage: Eukaryota > Metazoa > Chordata > Actinopteri > Blenniiformes > Blenniidae > Lipophrys > Lipophrys pholis. The sequence continues at coordinate 27,109,257 of NC_137630.1, forward strand.
AGACTCACGGCACAACGACATAGTGACTCGACAATATAGAGCAGACACATCCTAATCCCCCCCCCAACCGCGTTTCTTTCCTCGTCCCAGTCGTCGAATATCCAGTCATCCTTCTTACTGACGTCTACACACTGCGGGAGAGGAGCGGGTTCGCATTGGGAAGGGACCGAGAAGGATTATTGGTAAGAAAAGGAGAAATCAATGGAGCACGAGTGGACTGCTGCTCTCTCATTACCGAAAGGGAAAAAATATATGTATGTTCGCGTTGAGCGATAAAGTTGGACTGTGGCCTTTCATTTGGTCGTTACGATACAAGGGCGTTGGTGGTTGTCTGTCAAATAAAGCAGATTGCTCCCTTTTAGCTCCGCCGCTAGCTTGTAAAGTTGTGTTCCGCACTGGAGGGAGTGTGGGCCTAGGCCGAGACGCTCATGGCCCGGCTGCTGTTTTCCAGCCTCTAACTTATTAATGTTTCGACTCCGTCCTCCTGCCAAATCGCTTAGCTGATTAGTGATTAAGAAGCCTCCCAATCTGCTCGCCTGTGCCGCCGACTGTCAGTCGTTTCTTCACGATGTGTGCAACGCCTTGAAATGTTCTGCTAGCGGCTAACGATTTGGAAACTACAGTTACAGTCGGGCGGCTTTGCTGCATCATGCCGGATGCCTTCATTTTCGATTCTGGCGAACCACGATCGTCCACGTAACTGTAATACTGTAGTTTTATTCCAGCTTTTTTAAATATATATCTTATCGTGAGTGCTTGGCCGAAGTCATCGAAGAGCGAGGACGTGTTTGTGAAGTGTTCACAGTGACTTTGGACGCTCGTAAGTTCGCTGGACTCGATGCGGAAATTGTACTTGAAAATGCTAGCTGGGAATGTGATCGAGATATTGCGGCTTTATCTTCCGAATGATTACATTTAGGCAGATTTAAGTTTTGTTCGCCCTGCGCAAGAATGCTACATTAAAAATACGTTCATATCAGTAATCGTCCTTCCCCTCCTTTTGTACTCGATATAATTATAATAGCACAGTGTGGTCCTTGTGTCCACACCTGCCAGCTCCACTTTACCGCAGTGAACTTTTAATGATTCAGCTCTTTTTTTTTTCTTTTCTTTTTTTTTTTCTTGAAATGATTTAGGTCGTCCTTTAACAATAGATGGACATAAACAAACCACTGTGGTCTCTAAGCATGAAAAGAACTGATAATGCTGCTATTCACGTCTCTCCTCGGGCACAGTTCCTTTTCTATCAGATTTGTGTTTGGCCTGCAGCCAGCCCAGCTGCTCTCGAGACTAAAAATCCTCTCTCCTTAACATGAAGGGGATTGCGCAGCATTTGACTTGGGATCTCACCCTAATGCAATAATTGTAAATTTCGTGCCAATATGAATTGGTTTTGTTGTTAATGATTTAGATGTGGTACTTATTGAATGTTGTGTTTTTGCAATCACTTCAGCGGGGAGAAATGAATAACCGAATGCCTCAAACTACTATTTTCTACACAGATGTCCAGCTCGCCGCTGTCCAAGAAGCGTCGCTTGTCAGGAACAGAGACGAAGACGGGATCCAACTGCTCCTCCTCTAACTCTGTCAGAACTGATCTGTCCCACACACCTGCCAACGTAAGTGCAAGCATGCCACTTTGTCATACATGTCATACTTTGAAACATAAAGTGAATAACCTACCATCTCCCCAGGGCATGGCTAAGAATGGCAATGATGCTGAGATTGATGAAGGCCTGTACTCCAGACAACTGTAAGTTTGTACGCGTTTGAGAATTTATATATTTTCTTATTTTGTTGTTGTCATTCTAAATTTCCAAGTTGGGCCAATATTTGTATTTGTCCATCTGCAGCTATGTGTTGGGCCATGAGGCTATGAAACGCATGCAGAACTCCAATGTGCTCATCTCTGGTATGAGAGGTCTTGGAGTTGAGATTGCCAAGAATGTCATCCTGGGAGGAGTTCGAAGTGTCACAGTGCACGACCAAGGAGTTGCTGAATGGAGAGACCTTTCTTCTCAGGTGTGTTGAAGGATGCCTTAATTATGAGTTCTGTATTAAAACTACCTATTTCTCACTTAGACTTTGTACTTATTCAAGATCCGTCTGTTATCTTTTGTGCTGATTGCAAGGTGTATTATGACTGTCATTTGTCTAGTGTGTTATGTTTTATTGTTGCCAACCCATGAGTACTGCAGCCACCCCCACTCTCGCTAACCCGTCGGCTGACCCAGATTTATCAGCGGGTGGCCTCTCCCTGGGTCATAATCGTGCAGCCAAATCCTGTTTTAGGACGCCATTACAGTGGTCTGTCAGCCATAGACCATGTATTCTCATCACCAGACGGATGAATATGTGAATAGATCCCTCAAGTATTTTTAGGAAGTCTCATCAGAGATATTTTATTTGGGACTGTGCAGAAGTGTATTCTCCTAATTAGAACTATCTGACAGCTGTTGGGGCTGAAGTTTGTGCTGTCAAAAATCTATTTTAGTAGCCATCATGAACCTTGATAAACTATCTAATTCAAACACAGTAAAATATCCTTTGTATACTTCTGACATGCTGTCCCTGTTAAGGAATTTCCTTGAACCTGTCATTTGCATTGGCCACTCTAATTAAAAAAAAAAAAAAAAAGAACAAATTTCTCCAAAAGCAGTTCAGCAAAACCTGAATTGTGACATTCTGTTCATTTGTTTGGAGGCAATCTTTCTCACGTATACTTCTCTATAAAAGCTGTGTAATATTTAATCCACCTGTAACCGCCCTCAGGGATTAAGCTATTGTGCAGTTTTCATCTCAACAACATAGGACTTCTGTTGGTATCCACTAAATATTTGTACCAGTTCAAACTGATGCAACAGTAAATTAACCCATTGATGGATTTGTTTCTCATAGCAATAAACCTCAGGCTATTTATGAAAAGCTAAAACTAACAAGCGTATAAAGAATTGTGGGCTTGTGGTACCAAAGACCTCTGGTGATTCTGGCACTACAGAGTGTCACACATTGGTAACACAATCTTCTCAGCACTGTCAAAAAGCACACTGTAATATTGAAAGTTGAAATAGCCTTGGAACAGGGGAGCAGAAGCACTCACTTAAGATTTACCCATGCAATTATTCCTCTGTACAATGCAAACAAGCAATCGAGTCAGGGTTTCAATAGCCGTCTGTGGTGTTTATGTCCTCTTGGTCACAATCCTAAATCCATTTGAGAGCCAGATCTCGACGTCAACATCAGCCGACTGTTTAAATTGCCCGATGTTTGTCCTGTGTTGTTGGTTCTGCCATGCTATTGATCAGCAGTACAGTCGGGTTACAAGAATTGAGCATTTTACGCATAGAAATATAGAGAAAAGTCCAGGCTAAAGCGCTGTTGGCCACTTTTGCTCTCTCTTGTTTTAATGAAACACAGATTTTGCTTGTTTGTATGAAGTGAACAATCTCCACCAGAACGAAATGAAACGCTCATTTTCTCCACTTTATCTAGAGCCGGTCACATTGGGCTGAGTCTATCGCAGCTGACAGTGCAATAACATAGTACTCTTCAGACAGGTCATGTCAGGGAGAAATGATTGCGTTTTGTGCTGACAGTTGGAGAAGTTTTCTTAAGTGACCAGAAGCCTGAGTAAAGAATAATCTGATCTTTAAATTGGTGTCATCTGGACATCAATAAGCTGTGGCGCTTCTGACTTGGTTGTTTTGAGACCTTGTCTGACCTCTGCTTTTCTGTGTGATCAGTTCTACATCCGAGAGGAGGATCTGGGGAAGAACCGGGCTGAGGTGAGTCAGTCTCGTTTGGCTGAACTCAACAACTACGTTCCTGTGACTGCCTACACTGGAGCGCTCAATGAAGACTACTTGACGAAGTTCCAGGTAATACTAACGTTAACGTATTTATTCATCATCTTTAAATGGCATTTCCTTCAACATGGCAATCTCCTTCATGTGTGTTGGACTTCAGGTTGTCGTGCTCAGCAACTCTACTCTGGATGAGCAGCAGCATGTGGGAGATTTCTGCCACACCAAAGGCATCAAGCTGATTGTTGCTGACACGCGTGGTCTGTTTGGGTAAGAATTGACGTGCACTGCCACCCCCCTCCAAGATCTGGCTGTCAGCAGCTAACATGTATCTGCATTCTGGGTTGTTTTGTAGCCAGCTCTTTTGCGACTTTGGCGAGGAGATGGTGGTGTATGACACCAATGGAGAGCAGCCGCTGAGTGCCATGATTTCCATGATCACAAAGGCCAGTCCCTTCATCAGTTCATGCACATTTTGAGAATCTACTCCGATTCTTCGAACAATTCAGTGCTGAATGATGATAGTAAAAGTTTGTATTCCTATTCTCGTTGGGTTCAGGACGGTGCCGGTGTGGTGACGTGTCTGGATGAGGCCCGTCACGGGTTTGAGAGCGGCGACTATGTCACCTTCACCGAGATACAGGGCATGACGGAGCTGAATGGCTGCCAGCCAGTGGAGATTAAAGTTCTTGGTAAGATCACGTTCTTTTTATAACAAAGGATTAATTTTTGTCTCGCTGTAACTTTCAATAACTGAAATGATTTGTTTTTGCTCAGGTCCATACACCTTCAGCATCTGCGACACATCTGGCTTCACCGATTATGTTCGGGGAGGAATCGTCTCCCAGGTTAAGATGCCCAAGAAGATCTCTTTTGTAAGTGGTCGGCTCACTCGGCAAATACCACGGTGTTGCTGCCAATTGAGCCCAGTCTCATCTATTTGCATGTTTCACATGTACAGAAATCCTTCTCCTCCTCCATGGCCGAGCCCGAGTTTGTGATGACAGACTTTGCCAAGTTCGAGCGTCCAGGACAGCTGCACTTGGGCTTCCAGGGTATCCACGCCTTCCAGAAGAAACATAACAAACTTCCTACGCCTTGGGGCCAGGTACGTAATTATGAGTGTGCGACAACTTGATTATGTCTCTCTATGTCATCAGGTGTTAACATTTACTGCTATGTGGTAATTTAATCTATTCCGTGTAATCATTCTGAAAGACTGATGTATGTAGCAAGAGGTGAAAACAGTGCACAGTATTTGACTCACAGAGCTGTCTTTCAGGCTGATGGTGATGAGCTACTGACATTGATCAAGGAGGTGAACTCTGCTCAGACTGGCGCCGCCAGTGTGGAGCAGCTGGATGAAGCCCTCATCAAAAAGCTGTCATATGTTGCCGCTGGTGATCTGGCCCCCATTAATGCCTTCATTGGTGGTCTGGCGGCACAGGAAGTGATGAAGGTCGGTAGAGAGCTGTGCTTGAATTTTCTATAGTTGTAGAACTCTTAAACATTGTGGAATTGTTTATTGCATGTTGTGAAACGCATCCCCATCATTCAATAAACTTGCTCTAAAAAGTCTCCATTCTCTTGTCTTTCAGGCGTGCACAGGAAAATTCATGCCTATAATGCAGTGGCTGTACTTTGATGCCCTGGAGTGCCTGGCTGAAGAGGAAGGAGTCGCGCTTACAGAGGAAGAGTGTGCTCCTGTAGGTGGCCAAGGCTGATCAAGAACACATCGACCAAAGATGATATGCACATCACAAACGGTGGAGTTAAATGTGTTTTCTGTTTTCCCTCTTTTCCCAGAGGAACAGCCGATATGATGGGCAGATTGCTGTGTTTGGCACCAAACTGCAGGATTTGCTTGGCAAACAGCGTTACTTCTTGGTGAGTCAGTCAGTGGAGGACACTTCCAATGTCTCCTTGCACTTTGTTGCTAAGACACTTTGAGAGAATTAGACCAGTACTGCTCTATATTTGTCTCTAAATCCACTTAAAATAAAAAAGAAAGCCAGCTATGACTTGACCTTTTTAAGAAAGTTTTGTTTATTTTTCTTTCTCTGTGATAAAAAAATCTTTGGCACACTGGGTGATGTGATTGATGTGTGTGTGTATATTATACTCTGTACTTCCTATAATGTGCATAACACTTGCGATTACTTTGTACTAATGTACAAACTCACTGTATTTTGTGATCACTGAGAGAAATTTACACCCAAATTAAATTCTGTAACCTCAACTGACATTTAGTAGATTGATTGGATTTTATTAGGTTGTTATAAAAGTTATCTGCTATACATCTCAAGATACATAATTTTCATATCTTTCTTCTCCAACACTTCCAGGTTGGAGCCGGCGCCATCGGCTGCGAGCTGCTGAAAAACTTTGCCATGATCGGATTGGCTTGTGCCGACGGTGAGGTCATTGTGACTGACATGGACACCATCGAGAAATCCAATCTCAACAGACAGTTTCTCTTCAGGCCCTCGGATGTTACGGTCAGTGCTGCACTCAGCCTAATAAACGTGAGCCCCAAAGAAATGAGGCTCTGTTTTTATTCCATATTCTGCTTCTTTTTTTTCTTTTTCTTTTTTAATTGTCATGTCACAGTAATTCTTGAGCACAATCATTGTCTAGTTGAACATCGATCTAATTTGCATACAACTGTTGATACTGTCGGTCAACACACCGGTATGAAACACCACTGCAAGTTGATTATGAATGTGATCTTAATTGTGACGAGTTAATAAAGACTGAGCTTTGTTTCATTTATCCTACCACCTAAATTTAGCAGCATGTGAGGAAGAAAACAAATCCTCAAGGTCAAACTGTCTTTTACAGTTCAGCTGTGTTAGTTTGTGTTATTTCATGGTGATTATAAAAGAAACTTCACTTTGAGGAACGGCAGTTTTTTTGTTGAAAGTTTGAGCCACTTGGTTGAAATTTGTATATACCATTTGTGGGAGTTTTTCTCGTCGATTTTAAATCTGTTTAAACCGTCATTGTCTTCACGTTGTTCTACCAGAAAATGAAAAGTGACACGGCCGCTGCTGCAGTGAAGCAGATGAACCCCTCCATCAGGATCACAGGCCACCAGAACCGAGTGGGCCCCGACACCGAGAGAGTCTACGACGACGACTTCTTCGAAAGCCTTGACGGAGTCACCAATGCACTGGACAATGTTGATGCACGTGAGTCAACAGAAACGCATTTCGTGACAATGTAGTCAGTACCATGTTCACATATTTTCTTTTGCTCCGTCTTCAGGTATGTACATGGATCGGAGATGTGTCTACTACCGTAAACCCCTACTTGAATCAGGAACTTTGGGTACCAAAGGCAACGTCCAGGTGGTGATCCCCTTCCTCACAGAGTCCTACAGCTCCAGTCAAGACCCACCAGAGAAGTCCATTCCCATCTGTACTCTCAAGAATTTCCCAAATGCTATCGAGCACACGCTGCAGGTCAGTGGATGTACACTTTCTGTTTTTCACTCAAAATTTTATGAATTTGTAAAGTTAAAACCCAAAATTACAAATGAAAGTAATGATCAAAGGACAAAATGTATTAACTAGATAATGCCAAAAAATTAATTTGGGCAAATTATACATTTGAAAAGAATCTGCGCTTGTCATTTATGTGCATTAGTAATCCGTTTCATTATCAGCTGCTGTTATTAATTCACACAGCGAACTCTGTGCTGCAGTGTGACTGAAAGTTTTGTGGCTGTTCAGTGATTTGTTTTCATCCGTTCATGAAACAACCTTGTGCTTCTGATGTGGGTCGGCTCTGATACTCATGTGCCATCAATGTGCTCTTCTGTTCAGTGGGCCCGTGACGAGTTTGAGGGACTATTCAAACAGCCACCAGAGAACGCCATGCAGTATCTCACGTAAGCTGCAGCTCTTCTCCTTCATAAGTTAACGTTGTGATTGACAAATCAAAATTGGAGCCATTATCCCAAGTCACAGAGGACATTTAAACTTGATGGACAAAATCCCTCCGACACCTTTCACCCATTTTAACCAGTTAACCATCTTTCCCACAGAGATCCTAAATTCATGGAGCGTACCCTGAAGCTTCCCGGCGCTCAGCCTGCCGAGGTTCTGGAGGCCGTCTATAAGAGTCTTGTCACAGATTGTCCTCACAGCTGGGCTGACTGCGTCGCCTGGGCTCGCAACCACTGGCAGTGCCAATATAGCAACAACATCCGCCAGCTCCTGCACAACTTTCCTCCAGATCAGGTACTTGAGGAGTGTCTCAGTGTTCTCTAATCACAGGTTGTTTTATTTCATATCCAATGGTTTAAACGAGTAATGTGTCTTTCAGCTCACCAGCTCAGGCGCTCCCTTCTGGTCTGGCCCAAAACGGTGTCCTCACCCCTTAGATTTCAGCACCAGCAACGTAAGTATTGATTAGTTTTGTTCTTCCGGTGAACAGTCTTTTTGCAGTCCTGTAACAGTGATTGGTACTTTCAGGACCTCCATATGGACTATGTATTGGCAGGCGCCAACCTGTTTGCTCAGACATACGGCATCCCGGGAAGCACCGACCGCACAGCTCTGGTCAAGATCCTGCAGGAAGTCAAGGTGCCAGTTTTTACTCCCCGTTCGGGCGTGAAAATCCACGTCTCTGATCAGGATCTGCAGAATAGCAATTCCTCTCTTGGTAAGACATTTAAGAGATTATATCTCTATCCCAGTCATGTTCATCTGAAGAAATTCATTCAGTTGTGAATCTTTTCTTTGTAAATGCTGTTGCGTGGATTTGATGGATCCACTGTTGTCTCTGCACACAGATGACTCCAGACTGGAAGAGCTGAAGGCTCTGTTACCTTCATCTGAGTCTTCCCAGTTCAAACTCTGCGCCATTGACTTTGAAAAGGTACTGATGGCCTTCTTTTGCAATGAATGTTCATTTTACTGTTGACCTCCAGTTTGATGGTCTTTGAATAATAATGTAAACAAAGCTGACCTGTTTTTAACTGCAGTAGAAAATTTAAATTGTAGAGCAAAGGACAAAATTCTTTTTTTTCTTTTTTTTTTTTTTTTTTTTGGGTGATTTAGCAGCAGTTTATTTGGTCTTGAAGTGAAAGAAACTCTATTTTATTTTGTATAAGATGCTTTTAAAGTGACGATTGGAATGAGTGCAGGCCATTTTAGAACACATTTCTCTTTGTTGTCTTTGACTTCTCATCGTGATGATTTGGATGACGATGTTGGAAATCAAATTACACAAACGTAGAAGAAAATGTCTCCATTTATTCCCTTTTCAGCCTTTTGTGTGATAACTTTGGGATTTTTTCTGAACAGGATGACGACACCAACTTCCACATGGACTTCATTGTGGCCGCCTCCAACCTGAGAGCAGAGAACTACGACATTCCTCCGACAGACAGACACAAGGTGGGCCGCACGTTTCACAGCCGTTAACTAATGAAGCTGATGAGGAACTGGCTTTCATTCCATGTGTACAAGAAACGTTCACACTAGAACAAAGTGAACCAGGGTTCATTTTAACCAGAAGTGTGAACACGTTGATGCGATTGGCTGTGAATTTGTTTCATTGGAGAGGATGAGACGTGGAGTGCTCCATTACTATTTACAAGTTTGTTACGCATTGTGTTGCTCTCCATCAATTAACTAATGGACGTTTCTCTTTTCTTCTTCTTCACCACTCAATCCAGAGCAAACTGATTGCTGGCAAGATCATTCCTGCCATCGCCACGACCACCGCTGCCGTGGTGGGCCTGGTGTGTTTGGAGCTCATCAAGATCGTCCAAGGACACAAAAAGCTGGAGACGTTCAAGAACGGCTTCATGAACCTCGCCCTGCCTTTCTTCGGCTTCTCCGAGCCGATCGCTGCTCCGAGACACAAGGTGAGCCTGTGTGTTACCGACTGTCATTTCTGTTGAGATCAACAAAGCACAGATGAGCTAATAAAGCGGGAAACATTTGAATCAACGTCGTGAAGCTCCGATGATGATCCAGCCATGCTAATACTGATGCACCAGCCTGTCTGGGTGTAAGTGAGTTCAACTCACCTTCTCACATTGATGCTGTCAGTGTGGGCTGAGGAGAAATGGCTTATTGATTTCTAGCCAACGATTTTATCGAGGTTGGTGTTGAATGTTATATATAAGTTGTGCTACAAGCTGACCTCGCCGCCTTCGTGTCTTCCAGTACTATGAAATCGAATGGTCACTGTGGGATCGCTTTGAGGTCACCGGCCAGCAGCCCAGCGGGGAGGAGATGACACTCCGGCAGTTCCTGGACTACTTTAAAGTGCGTTCAGCTTCCCTCCATCCTCCTCCTTCAACTCATCCTTCCATCTCCGATGTTAAATGAATCTTCTCTTTGCAGAATGAACACAAGTTGGAGATCACCATGCTTTCTCAGGGCGTGTCCATGCTGTATTCGTTTTTCATGCCCGCTGCCAAACTGAAGGAGAGGCTGGACCTACCGTGAGTGCTTTAATCACACACCTGCTTCTCTCACCTTTGGCACGCTTCGTTTGCTTCATGAGCTCACTTGTTTTTTTCTGTTTCCTGCAGAATGACTGAGATTGTGACCAAGGTGTCCAAAAAGAAGCTGGGCAAACACGTGAAGGCCCTGGTCTTTGAGCTATGCTGTAACGACCTTTCTGATGAGGACGTGGAAGTGCCCTATGTCAGATACACCATCCGCTGAGCTCCACACCGAGCCCACCCGCAGGAGAAGTGGAACTTGTTAGGGGGAGATTTGGGGGGGGGGGGTTGTTTTAAGAGGGGGTTGGGTGGTGGGTGGGCGGGCAAGTTGATCCATGTCAGTTGTATTGGATCAATCAGTTTTTTTTAGGCCTGTGGTTTGTGTAACCCTTTGCCTGAGTGTACATAGTCCCAGTAAACTGACTTGCGGATACCTATACGTGTTCGGGATCCAGTCGGTGCTCGGGTTTGGGAACGGGGTGACCCTGCAGAGGGGGAGCATGTAGACTGGACAGCCTGGTTTCTCCCCTCAGTAGTAGAATCTCTCATCTCTCTTAAATAAGCCTTAGTGGTCTCTTGGTACTCGATAACCCAACCAGTTTCCCTCTAAGTCAACCTGACATCTTTACTCGCCTTAAGCAGTACAAGAGGGGTCTTTACGTCCAGCCCACTGTCTCCGCTCTACTCGCTCCCTTCTCCGGCCCCGTCCCAACGACCCGGCACACATTACATTTCTTTTTAAGATGCACCTCATTCAATAAAAGTCCCGTCTCGTGTCAGCAGATTGTTCCTTCACCCTCGTCCCAGCACTCTGTGGTTTGGAGTGGCTCTTGCACATGACATCGGTTTTCTCATTTTTCTCTTTATATTTCATGTGTTTATTATTTTCTATTTTATTTCGGGGCGGGTGGTCGGACTCGTTTTGGCACACACCTGGTAGATCATGAACCGTCGTTCTATTTTAACTCCAAACGACATTACAGTTTAAGAGCAGGAAAATGAGATGTATCTTGAAATGGGAGCACTTAGTGTGATTAGTGAATAAACGTAAGAAATACCTCCGCTTGTCTTGTTTCTTTTTGTATTTTACATATTTGTGGGTTTTTTTGGTCTGGAAAATTTTGGAAATGCAAACTAAACTGATGACAGTTTAGAACTTTGCGCAGAATAAAAAAAAAAAAATTTTACCTAAAAAATAAATAAAAAGCTACTTCAGTAGTTTTCACATTCACTTCCTCTTGAAGCGGTTCAGCCGGCGAGTCGTCCAGCACTTTGAGTTTAATATTGCCGTCGATTCACTACACAAGTTGCTGCGAAGGGTTTGCCATTCGATTCTGAGCACTCCTCTCTGACGGCGGATACACAGAGTGTGAAACTCGAAAGGATGTGGTCTGCGCTGAGATGAGGAAGAAAGTGAGGAGGAAGGACTAACCAAACTAGGCAAGCTCGCAGCAAACACGGCACAGCACGGAGAGAGAACGGACTCCGACAAACACTCGGATTAATTAATTTTTTGGTTATATTTACTTCTGGAGACTCTGAATTCTGTGAAGATGCACTGAGGAAGAGGAGGACATGGAAGTGGAGACTAGTGAGCCGAGAACTTCCTGGTATGATTCTCTTCATTTAACACAGGAAGGTGGTGTGTATTATAGTAAAGAAGTAAAACAGACAAATTAAGGGAAATGACTGATGAGTAATAATTCAATACTTTTTAATGCACAACAAATGATGGTTTTGCTTTAAACGGTGATGGGAATCTAAAGATCCAAGAGCTTCTTTCCGATTTGAATTAAGTTTTGGGACGTTTGACTCGTAGGTTTTCTGGGTCAGGTGAGACTCACTCCATCATCTGTGATCATGCCGGGGTAAGCCGCCCCATCCACAGTTTTATCTGCTTCGGCGACGCCGCCGTCCGCCTGTTTTCAAGAATCTGACTGTCGCAAATATTTTGTGCCTTTTAGAAGAAGAGAAAACAAGATTCAACCACTGAGGCAGTGACCAGAATATTAGAGGTGAGTAATGTGTGCGATGTGTTTTTCTCTGTAACTGGCGGAAGTTAGTCAACCTTACCTCTGTGACCACAATGCTGAGAGATGTGCACATCGAGGCCAGATGTGGAACCTCTCGAACTTTGTACACTTCTACAATAATTCCACATCATATCTTATTATTCACTATTGTGATTTTTACATATATAACATTGAGATTTTACACAATCGTCCTTTTGCAAGAAGACATCACAGGTAATTTGACTTTCTTTCGGAGTCGGTACACGGGTTATACAGCTGCTGTGGTTGGTGGGGCAAAAAACACGTAGACATCTTGTATTTTACTACAGAGCACAGTTTTAACCCTCTTCCTCTTCGAAAGACGAGCGCAGGAAATGAGTGCACTGCACCATGCAACATGGCACTCCTCTCGACGTCGCTCTGCTCACTCCCCCTCCCTCAGCCTGTTTTCAGTTTACTCATTGTTTTATTCTATCGGGCAGGATGACAAAGAAGAGGTGGAGGGTGAAATGATGTCGGACCACATGAACGACTCGGAGGTGAGGAGGTCCTCACATGTTTTAAATCCCTCGAATGTTAAGTCGGTGATAATCGGTCAACTCTCCAGCCCTTGATGAGTTTGATTCTGTGACGTCAATTCAGGAGCCCAGCAATAAAAGAGTGAAACCCGTGGTGAAGTCCAACAGCCTGACGGGAGTCATCACCCCGGTGAAGACCCCGGCCTTCAAACGCATCTCGCAGAGTATTTCGGTAACAATTCACATTTTCTGCCGTCCGGCAGAACGACCGGCTGATGGGTTTTACGTGCAGATGGTCACCTGCTTCACTCTTTTCACAGCGCTCCATCAGCTTTCGCACAGAGGCCCGGCCTTTGCCCTCCTCTCCCCTGCGCCCTCGCACAAAGGCCTCGTCGTATCCACGCCGGCGAAACAGCCAGTGCTGGAGCGACACGGTGGAGAGTCACGACCTCACCGCCAAGGAAATAAAACGCCAAGAGGTGTGGCAGACGGCGCATTTTTCAGCTCTTTCATTAATGCAAACTGTTTGCAGCTGTCATTAGTGCATTAAGATGTGTTTCTAGTGGGACGCGTATGTGGGTCAGTGGTTGCAGTGTAGGCGGAGTGACACACATCTCTTCATTGCTCTGAAGCTGCGTTGAAAGAGGATGTGCGCTGGCAGCCGACTCAACTTCCTTTATTGAACAATCAGCTGTGAGCTCTCACACCGCGTTGTTCCCAGTGGCACGCTGCATCTAATCGTTTGGACTCTCTCACAGGTGATCTATGAGCTGACTCAGGGGGAGAGGCAACTGATAGATGACCTCAGTTTGGTCAAAAAGGTACGCGGATTGTTCATATCCATTTCAGTGAGGCAAACACCAGCATCTTTATGCTTAACACTCCGTTTGGTTCTCGCCCTGGTGTGTGCCGTCAGGTGTACTATGAGCCCATGCTGAAGTTGGAAATAATGACGGAGAACGAGCTCGGACAGATATTCGGTACTCTGGACTCACTCATTCCCCTTCATCAAGGTGAATCCTCTTTTCTTCTAATGTCTCGTAAAAACTGTTTGAGTGAACGATATTCATTGTTGTACACCCCTGCATCAGGTGATGCTGAAAAGGACGCATCATAGTAACAAAAGCTGCAGTTTTCTAGATTTGATCCAATTTTAATTTTCACAATAAATATAGTGAACTAGTCTGCATGAAACAAAATAAACATTTCTGGTGTATTTGCAGTAAGATTGGCTGATATAGATTCATTATTATTGCAGTCATGATCGGTTGTTGATCTATAAGCAGCCACTTTTTTTTTTTTTTTTTTTTTTTTAACTATCCTGGTTTTCTTCTCTTCTTCTTCTATCCCAGATCTCCTGAGTCGTCTGGAGCGTCTCAGGGGCTCAGAGAAGACGGTGGGAGAGGTGGGCCCCACTCTCATGAACTGGGTGAGCATCTTAGAGGAAACGCTTCCGTCACTCTCTCCACTTCCTCTCGAAAGTCACAAAGTTCACCCTGTGTGTACATCTCTGCCTCACCCGTCCTTACCCAACATCACTTTCCTTCCCTCTTCTTGTCCCCCCCGTCCTTCTCCCCCCATCCTTCTCTGGGTAGTTCCCTTGTCTGGACGCCTATGTCACGTACTGCTGTAATCAAGTCGGGGCCAAGGCTTTGCTGGACCAGAAAAAGCAAGAGAAGAGAGTGGAGCACTTCCTGCGCCTGTGTCAGGAGTCTTCCTTCAGCAGGAAATTGGACTTGTGGAACTTTCTGGATCTCCCTCGGAGCCGGCTGGTCAAATACCCTCTGTTGTTGAAAGAGATACAGAAGTGCACGCCGCCGGAGCACCCGGACGAGGACACGTTACCCGAGGCTGTGAGTTGGTGTCCTGTATTCATGTGCATACGCAGCTCACTGTGACTCACTCTTCACTCAGCTTCTAACAAGTTTATTTTCTGTAAGATGATTAAATATTTCCACAGCCGAGCTATTTGGGGTTTTGCAGTGTTACTCTATGGTTGCACCCGGTCTCATTATTTCCAATGATGGTATCTGTCACTCTGCCAGTGAGGGAATTACACACTAACTTATACGAGGATGCCTCTCAGCGGCAGAAAGAGCAAGATGTGAAAAACCATTATCTATAATAACAGTAATCTTAAGAACTGTCATCAGTTTGAAAATGATAAGAACCTATTTGCTATGTTTGCAGCCTGTAATCATGACACAGGAAATAAGCGTGTGTTGGTACTTGGGCTCCTGACTGCGTCTCACAATGGTATTCTTAATAACACAAACAGGATGCCGCCACTTAAAACATCGAATTCTATTACTCCGACTTCATACATTAATCTCTAAATATATGCATGAAGTGAAGACTTTTTGTGTCAGTTGTTGGGCGTTGGGACAAAACAAAACAAAAAAACAAAACATAATGCATGGCGGTGTGGTACTTTGTTCTCCTCAGCTGGAGCTGATCCAAAGCATTGTGGCGGAAGTCAACAAGAAGACCGGAGAGGCTGAGTGTCAGTTTTACCGGCGAGGCCTCGTCTACCTCGAAGAGAGCCAAAGGCTGCCGGAGATCACGCAGTCCCGCTTCCTCTACTGCCACGGAGAGCTCAAGAACAATAAGGGCCAGGTAGCTCTCTGCAGTGCCTCTTTAAACACAACCATAGCGTCTGATCACCCCGGGCCTTCCTGAGGGAGATTACAAACCAGATGTGTGAATGAATGTGAGCATCTTGTAACTCCGTGTTTGAACATTTCTTCCCGGTCAGCGGCTGCATGTGTTCCTGTTTGAGCTGGCTTTGGTGTTGACCAGACCCGGTGAGGATAGAGAGGGCGCTCAGGTGTTTCAAGTGTACAGGCAACCTCTGCCCAACGCGCTGATTAATCTGGAGGAGATCCCAGACGGCGAGGCCGCAGGAGGGGGCAGCTTCAGAGGAGCTTTCACTGGAGGAAATGATAAAGGTGATATTTTATGCTCCTACAGGCCAACTTTGTCACACACACGTCTGGACTGTGGGAGAAAACTAAAGGAAAGGCTAGAAACTCCACTGGACTCACCTGGAAATAAAACCTCATTTTATAGAAGAAAAAGGAAGGACACTTAAAATGTGGGGGAATATTAAAAAAAATGATGTTGTGGACACAAGACCTGAGCTGAGATATCAGTGATGCTGCCATGAAACGTAGTGACCTCACTGCAAAATGCAAACTGGTATTGGCCTTAAAGCCATGCTGTCACCATGAGTTTGTAAAAACAGCTTTAAGATACATTTTTTTGACATTTCACTGTATTTTGCACCAGAAGGTTTAATTTAAATTGGTTTTGTATTGAAATTGTTCTCATTTTCAGTGCTATTTGTTTGATCTTGTGAAGATATGGACGCTATCGTCTCGTCTACTCTCGGCCACAATAAAGAAAACCTTTTCAGTTTATCTATTTTACAGGTCTGGCCCACTCAAAATTAAATTAGGCTGCATGTGGCCTCCTGAACTAAAATATGTTTGACACCTCTGCCTTATTTTTAAAAACCACTCAATTTCCTCTCCTCCCCACCCCTCTTTGCCTCCCGCAGTGAAGAACTGCTTCAGGGTGAGCAGCAGGGGGCGCTCCAAAGCTCACCCTTACAGCCTGCAGGCCAATGACTCCTTCAGCAAGCAGCAGTGGATCACCTGCCTGCGCCAGGCAATCGTCCAGTCCAGAGACAGGACTTCTCACGCCAGCAGGTCGCTGCTCTCTCCTCACACGGATCCCGCCCTGTATCACATAGCCGAGCTCAGCCTCAGCTCGGACACAGAGATGGCCGACCACACCAGCCGCTGACTTGTCAGTCACGCTGATCCTCTGGCATCCCGGGGAGTCTCCACAGTGGTGTACATTGACACCGGGGCAATAAAACGAGACTGTCTGTTATAGATGATTGTGCCCAGACTCATGCAAAAGAATGTCCCGCTGTATTTTTTGTTGTTGTTTTATTTTCTATTTTCTTTTTGTGATGGCGCTGATATGTTCCTTCAAAAATGGAAGTGGTTTTGCTGAATGTGAATTTATTGTGGAAAAATGTTCTTGTTGTATTTTAATAAACTGACACTTGAAAGATTGTTGAGGTGCTCATGCCAAAGTACACAAACACAAGTCTAAGTATAGCCAAAGAGATCTACAGAGAAAAGATTAGAGATGATTATCCTCCCTCCCTCTCTCTGTTCACTGTTCACTCTCTCTCTCTCTCTCTGACACCGGTGACAGGGCAGAGGAGAGAGGTAGACTTTCAGTCCGAGCCCACAGACACACAGTGAAACAGTAGACGGGCCCTTATGCATTTTTAACAGCTCAGCAGATGATGGGAACAGTTTGGTTGGGACAGTTTGTCCACAGATAGAGAGACCAAGTGATCAGGTGAGTCCACATCGCTCTGTTTATTTGTTAGCCCCGTTGTGTTTGTCAGAAATTGTTCACGTGCAAAAGTTTGACTCTTATGTTGTCGTGTAACTTGTAATGATTTCGGCATTGATTAGATCTGTTTTTCAGTCGGGCGTGTGCTGTTTAGTGGGATGCATAATGAACTCCTGAAAAGATTGGACTCTGGTTTAAACACAGTGAATATTGAACATGAGTTTCTTCTAAAGTCATCTCATTTTGTAGCTGATATGTCAGTTTCTATGATTGCGGTTAGGGTTAAAGAGAAAGAAGAAAACTGCACATATATTTCTTTTTTTATTGGCTACTGTTTCTATTTAACATTTCCTTTATGTCTGTACTTGTGTCTTAAGTGTACTCTATGTGTTGCATTTTATTGTTTGGGGCCTTGTTAAAGAGTTTTTCTGTCTATTCAAGTTCTCTTGAATGTTGTAATTACGAGAATGATCTGTGACGTGGAGTAGAGCAACTTAATCTATCCAAGTTAAGGATTACCTGAGGAGATCCTCATTCACAAAGAAACCTATTCTTTCTCCCTCCGTCGTTAGACGTCACCCTCATGCATTTCCTGGAGAGAGTTATCAAAGCCCTCCATCGCACTTCATTCGTTCAAAAAGAGGCTGTTTCTCTTCAGGACCTGCTGACCTTTGACCCTGCACGCAAAAAAAACTAGGAGGTGCATTTAGGATACAAACAACCGGACTTGAATTCCTCTGGAAAAGCCTTCAGCCTGTGTCAGGAGCTGGTCTGGTCACGGGAACAGAGGATGCCCGGGTCGAGCAGTGTCAATGTAGAGGGCTCCTGCGAGGCCCTGTGTCGAACGCTGGTGTCCCAGAACGGCCTCCAGAGAGAGACAGCAGACATCTCGCAATCTGTCCTCTACACGTCACTCATGGGCCTGCTGCTGGTCACCGACAACGAGGTGTGGAACACATCGACACGGGAAACTAAAAAAAACCGTTCAATTATGCTCCTTTGCACATTTAATGACGATTTAAGGAGAAATAGTGTGAAGGGATTAAGGGGGAATACACACCAACACACACGTGTTTAAGCACCTGTCAGCACTCCTGGGTTTCTAATAGGATAAACGCTTGAGGCTGACCTCCTTTTAGCCTCTCTTGTTATGCTAATGAGATAATAAGGCTAAATCTGTCCTGCCAAAGTTATGTACACACTGACATGGCAGGGTCAAGGCAAACAGACAGTCACATGGGGTACGGGAACAGCCAGGGGTCAAACATTGGGGCAGCATCATCCTGTAGGGTCCTTGTGTCAGAGAGCTCTACGGTTGAAAAATGTGACAAATATGTGATTGTTTTCTGTTGATTTTTCATTTCCCCAGAAGGAGCAGCTCGCTGTAGGAAGTGGAAGGGTTGGCCTCAGAAACATAGGAAACACGGTAAGTCGAACACTTGTGAAAATGATTGTGGCTTATCATTCCCGTCTCATCGGGTTGACTTTTTGCCCGGGCTGTGTTTTGGACTCAGTGTTTCCTGAATGCAGTCGTCCAGTGTTTGTCTCACACACGTGGACTGCGGCACTACTGCCTCCTCCAGTCCTACAGGCGGGAGAAGTTCTCCAAAGAGGAGGCGACACTCATGGAAGGTGTGCTTCTGTTCCTCAGCTGCTCTTTTGATGCTTGTGAATCATTTTCGACGTCTGCTTACTGCTGCTGGTCTTCTTCCACGAAGCCTTCTCCAAGGTGCTGTCGGGCCTCTGGGATGAGAACGAAGACGCAGTCGTGAATCCTCGACAGTTTTATTCCGTCTTCAAAGACGCGGTGCCTTACTTCAGTGGTTACAGGTGAGGGTCATGCTTCTCCTTTTTTTTTTTTTTCTGATCCCGTCAGTGACATCGGCGACTTGAAGACATTTCTGTCTCCATCAACAGTCAGCAGGATGCGCAGGAATTCCTCCGGTTCCTTCTGGACAAACTGCATACGGAGATAAACCGACGGCCGTACGTCCGACGAATGGAAAGGGAGGCTGAACAAAAATATGCCAGGTTTAGGTGTGTAAAAGTATCCACCAAACCGTGACTCCTGTCATGTCACCACGGTTTGAATCTTATTTAATTTCTTATCCTTCGTTAGACTTTCGGAGGAGGCGGCCGTCATGTGGAAGAAGCACCTGGAGAGAGACGACAGCATAATCGTCGGTAAGGACTCGGCACCTTTGTTCTCCTCTGCAGTGTGATCCCAGTGAACACGAGTATTGGTCCCCCGTCTCGCCACAGACCTGTTCTCGGGTCAGCTGAGGAGCTCGCTGCACTGCTCAGTCTGCTCTCACTACTCCAACACATTCGACGTGTTCTGCGACCTGTCGGTACCGATCCCCAAGAGGAGCGCGACAGGAGAGGTCACGCTCAGGGAGTGCCTGGACCTTTTCTCTCAGGAGGAGAAGCTGGACAAGGAAAATTCGCCTGTAAGTTGCCCACGTATTATTACACCCCTGTTGGGATTAAAATTCAATCAGACTGACCTTGTGTGCGAGGGGATAATTAATCTAAAAAGGGCTTTCTGCAATTCAATTATTTAAATTTGTGCATGTTTTTATCCATGTACATTATGAATATTGAGTAAATGTCAAGTAGAGATAATCTATGATCTGCTTTTACATGTTTTCTAAAACATCCGATATGGCCTTTAACAAATATCTTACACTTGTAAATAATGGTGTTTTTTTTTGTTTGGTTTTTTTTGCAAATATGAAGAAGAAAAATTCTAAAGTTTTTCAGTGTATGAAGGAAGCTAAACGGCATATAAACACTTCATCCAACCTAGAGTGTAACAATCCAAAAATCAATAATCAATCACTTGAATTTGTTTAGTTGTGTTTTGGACCTATTTGTGTGTCTAAGTGTGTTTGTTCATCCATTTTTTCAGATGTGCGAGAGGTGTAACCGACGTACGGAATGCACGAAGCGGCTCTCCATCCAGAGGTTTCCTCAAGTTATTGTGATCCGTATCCTCTGAAAGACCTTCATTGAAAACATTGTTAACAAGTTTTAATGCTGCTGCTGCTGCTGCTGCTGCTGCTGCTGCTGCTGCTGCTGCTGCTGCTGCTGATGATGAACATGATGATGGTGATGATGATGATGCTTCTTAACGGTTTGAATCAGATCTGAATCGGTTCACCACGTCCAGGTGGTCCATCAGTAAGAGCACCGTCTATGTGTCCTTCCCTCTCACCAACCTGGACCTGGGCCGCTACGGGCCTGCAGACTGCGGTAAGAACGACTCTTGATGGAAGGTTGAAGGATTAGGTGGTTATAAAACAGGCCACGTGTGATTTTGCAAGGAAGGTCTGCTGCTTTAGATGAGTTGCAAATGTTATTTTTCATGTCAGAATGAGCTTCAACAACGCAGTTTACAGAAATAATTATCTTATTTAGAAAAATTATATTACCATATTTTTTTTTCGGGGTGTAAAATCAACTTATCAAACACAGATAATTCAAAACTTTCCCATGAATAATGAATGCATATTGCTTGCTTTTGAACTTGAGCGTCGGGTTTGAATCCTGCTTGCGTCTGGAAGGGAAGCCAGTGTAGAAACTATCTAACACTATGAAACGTGTTACTATTTGTTGAGATGGCTTTTTTTGAAAGGGAGCAGCTGAATATAGTTTAATTTTTTTTATTATTTTCCAGTTGAATGATCGCACAGTTTGCAAACTTAGAGAGTAAAACCAATAGCTCTGAGAAACCAATGGTGTGTCTGTCATTCATATTTATCTTTGTCCCCACAGGCTCAGTTCTGTATGATTTATATGCCATATGTAACCATGCCGGCACGGTCAACATGGGGCATTACACAGCCTGCTGTGCAGATGAGAATGGTTGGTGCTTCTACAACGATTCCAGGTAAAATGAACCCTGCACCCTTATCATTTACTACTGTAATGTGTAATACAGGAGGTCTACATTAGCCGTCTGTACTTTACACCCATTTTGTTTTATGCACCTGGAGCTGTTTCTCATGATCCATCCTCCATTTATCCATCTACAGTGTATCTCCGCTCACACTGAGCCAGCTACAGACCAATCAAGCCTATGTGCTGTTCTACCAGCGCAGCAACAGCGCCGCAACCATCAGGAAGTAGCGCTGGGAATGGCTGAGCCAGGCAGCCAATCAGGGAAACGTTACCTCCAGTGTCCATAGAAACCAATAGATGCTGCAGTGTTTGCACCTCTTACATCTCTAAACTTCTCCATCTCAGTGGGCCTGTCCTTAAATGAACTCCAGGATGGAGGAGGAGGAGGAGGAGGATGAAGCCATGCTTACTTTAAAGGGGGCTTGAGGAGATGATCTCCCCTCCTCGGTGAGAGAGCGCAGACTGCAGCCTTAAGAGTCTCTGTGGCCCAGTTCTCAGGCAGAACTCAGGGATGTACTTGAAAACACTACGCAGAGCTCTGATGATAACTGTGATTCATGCCTGCTAATATGAACCCAAATAAACACAATTTAAAAACCGTGAATGTAGTAGAAAGTATACATGATTTTATGAAATGTGACATACAGTTAACTCAAAACCATATAAACCCTCGTAGCAAGCATGTTTAAAAAAAAAGAAAAAAAACAAGTTCCAACAAATTCAGCAATTTCATGACTTGGAAAAACTGTGGAAAGTCTAAAAGCAGCGTGAACTTTTTAAAACAAAACTGCAAAGTCTGCAAAAAAAACAAACATGTATGATAGAAGCTGATTTGTGCAGGAAGAGACGCCAGGACAGAAACTTTACCTGTGACCTCCAGAAGAGACGCCACGATCCTTTAGGTGACGACAACTGTCAACAGATTAAGTTAAAACTGAGCTCATTGGCCTCAGGCACTAACGCAGTGTTTAGAGGTAAAAAAAAAAGAGCAATTCTTTGCCGAGTTTTCAGAAAGTGAAATGAAAAAGACATTAGCTTCTTCATATCAATCATTATCTCAAAAAATATAGAATATCCTTAAAGCCGGTGCATTCATGTTTAAAAAATTTACTTATGTGGCTTTACTACGTGTTTTCCTTTCCTTCCACAAAATTACAAGCATTAGCTCAGTGACACCCAAACATTGCTCATTGAAATGCTCTTATTTAATTTCAACTTACAATTCTGTGAAAATGTACTCCGACATGTGTAGCCTCTGCTTTGTCTTTCTAACGTTAGTCCTCTGCCGGCAATTAACTGTGAACATTGAAATTTACTTTAAAATTTATAATCATTCCTTTGTATATATGTGTTTACTTTTTTTTTTTACCTTTGTGTTTACTGATGTAGCAGGAAAAATATTTTGTACATAAAACGCACATCACTCAACTGAATGTATTGCATTTATCTTTAAATAATTGAACTGTAACAGTCAATAAAATACCAAAACTGACATTTTTGTTAAGATGTGATTATTGATGCCATTTGATTGCTTTACTTATATATAAAGAATAATTATAAGCAACTATGCACGAGGACAGGAAACATCTGGATAGGATGACAGTCCATCACAGGGCAAACACAGAGAGACACTCACATTCACACCTAGGGGCAATTTGTCATTGATAAACCTGACATGCATGGTTTTGGGCCATGGGAGGAAATTGTCCGGAGGACACGCACTTGTGGAGAATATGCAAACTCCATATTTAAAGGAAAATGTATTGTTAGGTCAGACATAGGAAACGGGCAGCCTGCAGGTCACATCTTACCCCTTGTCCCCATACTTTGCAGCACATGAGCTAATTTACAAAAAAAATAAAGTAGATTTTGTTGCAGGCTGTGGTAGGATGATAGTCATTGTATGCACATTTGAATTGAAAATACTCCAAAGTACTGGATTATGGGGTTCATTTAAAAAGAAACAACAACAAGTGCATGCATATTTATTGAAACTACAGACACACAATAGTCCTTTTCATTGAATTAGCTGCTATAATTCCTAGTAGACGTTCTGGATTACAATTTGACCCTTTGGTAGTGACAACGATTTTTTGTGGCTCTGCCACTTATTCAAGTTGTGTACCCCTGTGAGATGAGCGACAAGCAATCAAGAAAACAGTCAAATACATGTAATGATTTATCATTTAAATTATAAATCAAATACATGACCTGGTGCACTAAAATAACTCAAACTGCAAACTTGATAAAGAAACAACTAATGCAAAGAATTCCTCCTACATCACCGTGTCCCATTAGTAGCATTAATCGTACTGAAAGACATTAAATTAACAAAGAAAAACTAAAGAGATTATAAAAATACCAAACCTGCTGCAAACCCGACTCCTCGTGACGTCACCATGCACATGCGTACGGGCGGTGGGCGGAGCCATCGAGTCGGTCAGGAAGAGGAGAAAGGCGGACAGAGGAACATTAAAGGTAGGAAAATTTACACGACAGCCTTCAAACTTCACACCCTTTTCGATACGGGCACGGCGGGGTGCGAGCGGCGCGATGATGGGCTAAGTTTTTCTTGGGAGGAAACCCGGGTGTCAGTATCCCAAACCTCGCGGAGCCCCGTTAGCGTCGAGCTAGCAGATGCTGCTCGGTTTGACAGGCCTGACTAAAGTGCTCAGCCCCCCAGCAGGAGGGGGGACACGGCAGGAAGCTTCCCCTGGACCGGGGACACCTCCCAGCACACCGAGCATGCTTTCCACACTGGTCCTTTTCCCCGTTTACACTTCAGACGTAACAAGCACGACAAACCATTTAATAATGGGGCGTAGCTGTGTACCCAACAGCCGGCTGCCTCCCTGAGCCCCTATTTACACCAGGAGGTACACCACCAACTGCACCTCGCAGAGCATTAAAACTCATCTTCTCCACTTTATTCCTGTGTGTGTTTCGAGGGTTCTTATTGTATAATGCCACCCAAATTATATATACTTATTTGGGTTTTCTTTTTTTTTTTTCTTTTGCAGAGATGGCTGCTATCAGGAAGAAGTTGGTGATAGTTGGAGATGGAGCGTGTGGGAAGACCTGTCTGCTCATCGTCTTCAGTAAGGACCAGTTCCCGGAGGTCTACGTCCCCACTGTGTTCGAGAACTACGTGGCAGACATTGAAGTGGATGGCAAACAGGTGAGACAACTGGGGACGGTCCCAGTCAAACGTATGAGTGAAGGCGGGATACTGCCGGGCAGGTCGCCTGTCCATCACAAGACACACATTCACATTTACACATATGGGCAATTTGGGTTCACCAGTTAACCTCACATGCATGTTTTTGGACTGTGGAAGGACACAGGGAGAACGTACACAGAAAGTCCACACTTGATTCCATGACCTTCTTGCTACGGAGCTAGAACGCCACTGTGCAGCAATACACGCATTCAGAAAAGGGAAGTGCACTGAAATGTGATGCTGTAAGATGTCCCCATACATCTGTCTCAAAGACATTCAACTTGATTTGTAGGACACGTAGTAATAATAATGCTTTGGAACCACTGGATATGACATTTCAAATTATCATACATAAATTATTCGGTGAAACTTTTATAAGCGTTACATTGGTTTGTATATTATCTTTTGATTGGCTGTCTTCACATTGAATGCTGCATTTCTTTTATATGGTGTTCATGTTGTGCCGTCATTCTCTTTTCTCAGGTAGAGCTAGCACTTTGGGACACAGCAGGTCAGGAGGACTACGACAGACTCAGGCCCCTCTCCTACCCCGACACTGATGTCATCCTCATGTGCTTCTCGGTGGACAGCCCCGATAGTTTAGGTCCGCTTTGAGTGACAGTCTAAATAATCACACGCCTCAGCAAGGCAGAGTTCTTTTGTGTTTTGGCTAACTTGTGGTTTTCTTTCCTCTCACTGTAGAGAATATTCCAGAAAAGTGGACCCCTGAAGTGAAGCACTTCTGCCCAAATGTTCCCATCATCCTGGTGGGCAATAAAAAAGATCTGCGCAATGACGAGCACACCAGACGAGAGCTTGCAAAGATGAAACAGGTAAGGTTTTACGGTTTTAAAAAATAAACTTTGCTGGATAAATCAAGTTTGTTGGTGTGAATATAACACAAATACTTCTCTGTGACTCGTGTTTCCAGGAACCAGTTAAATTCGACGATGGCAAAGAGATGGCAAACCGCATCAGTGCCTACGGCTACCAAGAGTGTTCTGCCAAAACCAAAGATGGTGTAAGGGAAGTCTTTGAGTGGGCAACTAAAGCAGCTTTGCAGGCCAAGAAACGTAACAAGAAGTCCTTCTGCCTTGTGTTATAGGCTCCCAGAGGAGACGGAGCTGCCCTTAAGCACAGATGAACAGGGCAGCTTCTTTTGAACTTTGCGATGTGGGGAAATATTTGGGTGGGTGGGGCAGAAACGTTCTGCAGACGCTCACTTTCTGATCACCTCATTACCCTCAGTAAAATTCAAGCAGATCTGAAATTCTTTGATAGGCCTTTTACACTTTGGTTCTTGTTCTACAGATTCACCTGTCTGCTTTTTTCTTCTTGCATCTATCAAAACATTTTCAGATCTCGAGGTTGATGGCGGCGGAGGCCGGGGTAGAGGGTGATTTGACGTCGAGTTTATGCTAACCTGGGGTTAAAATGTGCCATGTTGGGAATGGAGGGAGAAAAATGGTCTTCACCGGGCCAAAGACAATGGGGACACAAGAAAGACAGAAGAAGTAATATTAAAAAAAGGTTTGAATTAAGACCATTTCTAAGTGGCTCTTACACAGTATCGCCTACATGTAGTGCCTTGAGAGCAGCGGTCAAGAAAAAGTGGGTTGAGGTGTAGGGATTCCTAACTTAGGGTATTATTTGTCATTTGTAGTGTCCACACCTTGCATTGGTGAATGCTTTCTCCCCCGTCACTGGCTCGGCTCCTTCAGGCCCTTTTCATTTGACTCAGGCCCTACACGCAGGGGTATGCCTAAACTAGATTGTATGAGATATTTTCCCCATACTGAATTCCTTATACTTTAGAGTGCGTGTATGCAACTGTATGGTAGTCTCTTTTATCCAGTGCAGCTCTGCATGCGGTGAATGTGTGTATATTTGTGTGCTTGTGTATTAACATATGTGTCTATGTACTGTATGCATGGAAAAGGCCTTCGGCGTCACTGATCTAACCCTTTGTTTCCATGCCAAAGTTACCCCGGACAGCCGCGTTTCATGGCTCAGACGGGTAATGGAATAACAGATACTCAGAGTGACATAGAAGCCTTCACTTTACTGGAAGACGTTGTACTATAGCCAGAGGCACAATCAGGTTAAACATACAAGTTTTTAGGACCTTTTGTTGTGTATACCAGATATTGATTTGATTGTGTTAATCAGTGGGTCAAATCATGAATGGTGTAGTTGATAAATTGAATCTTATTTTAAATAGCTGATAGGCTTATCTTATTACTATAATGTCTATTATGTACTGTATGTCTTACAAAGCTTTGTAAGAACATGTTCATGATGTGTATTTCAAGTTTGCCTTTTACTCCCACTCACCCCCCCCCCCCCCCCCTTTTCATGATACTGTCCTTATTGTATTATATAACTTTTTAATGTTGATGTCTCTAATTTCCTTATAGTATATTTTAATCATTTACTTAATCCTGCTGTTATGATCAGCTAATGTCAGTTAAATGATGAATTATAATCGCTTTATTGTCTCATTTAATGCAAGGTCACTGCTGAGGTGCTGGGTTGTAAGGTTTTTGGGGGGCATGGGCTGCTAGAGCCATTTTTCTCTTTGGTTTTTGTACTGTGATATGTGGGGATTTCTGGATTATTATTTTTTTCTTTATCCCCGTTAAATCTGTTATTGGGGTTTTCTGTTGTAAGGTATTTATATGTTTTTGATCATTAATGATTATGATTTTCCCTATATTTTTGGCATTAATTTACTTTCTTTCCCTGAAATAATAATAAAAAAAAAAACAACCTGTAACCTGATTTGTGTGATGTATTGATTTCACGACCATGGGGAATGTTTTCTGGATTAAATAACACCGCTGTCCTCCTGGATTATCATTTATGGATTTGCCAGTCCAGGGTTGACCTGCTTGTCTTGTCCAATCACCGTCGATTTGAATCTCCTTGCAGCCAATCAGTCACCAGGAGCTAAGGTTTAGTCCCGCCCACTCCGACATGTCTCACTGTGGCCATTTTACACTTCGTTCCCTGAAAATAGAACGCCTCTCGCACCTTCAACTTCACAACTTCAGGCAGGCTGTTTGCTGCATGCAGCTCTGGTAAGTGTCTCTGGACGCAGATAGCCGGGGCGGCTGTGTTTGCTGCCGCTGACAGCGCATTTTAAGGCGGATTAACTCCCTCATCAGGAGGCTAAAGCAGTTAGCTCGGTTGCTAACGGCGATGACCGCCACACGTCATTGTTGGTAGACTTGTTTTCACCTGCAAATGTTTGTTTATATGTCAAGTACGCGCATTTCACGTCTGTCCGAGATGCAGGGCTTCACGCGGGTTGTGTCTCTGTGGCGTTTGGTTTGGAGGTGCGACAGAAGGCGTCATTTTAAAGTTGAGCTGTTTCACCCTAAAACAGGCTGTTTCATGGCTGCACGTCACCTGGAGGCCTCTGTGGAATTTGTTAGTGCGACTCATCCTGAATTGCTTTGTCCTTCCTTTTCCCGTAAACAAACAGAATAAAGGATCCAGACAAGGAGCAGAGTCGGTGATAAAGATGGACTATGACCGGAGGTGGGCTGAACCTTCATTTTGAGTGTTTGTCCCTCCTTGAGTCTTCCCACATTTCTCTCACATTATATCATGTCCTAATCTGCAGGGGTGGGCGTGGTGACCGGATTGGTCGCTATGGTAACACCCACAACGATCATAATTTTCGGGACATGGACTACAGGGGCTATGGTCAAGAGGACGAGGAGTCCGGTTTGGGGTATGATGGAACCGGGATGGATGAAGACGAACAGTTCAGCCACGACGAGCAGGGTGTCCATGACTTCCCACCCGGCTGTCACCAAGACCACCCAGGGTTTCACCATCGAGGGGAAGACGCCCGGCCTCTGAAGAAAGGGCTCCTGTGGCCCCCGTGCCTTCCTTCACAGCCTGATCATCCCATGGTCCAGAGAGAGGAGGACGGGGGCCCCAGGCGGGAATTCGAGCAGTTACGAACTGGCCTGCAGGAAAGAGGTCGGGGAAAAGGTGGGAGAGGCTTTCGTGAAAATAGTGCCCCTCATCTCGGCAACAGGGAGGGCGCCTGGGGCTATGGCGGAGCTCATCCGGAACATATGGAATTCAATACAGGCAGACAAAGAGAGGAGGACAGATTCTCTCGAGGGACCGGAAAAAGGAGGGTAATTCATGATTGTGCCATTGTCTTTGCAGAGCTGCAGCAGCAAAGAGCTTTTATTAATTAATGACTGTTGTATGTAGACTTTTCCAGGAAGGCCAGAGGATCAGGACTGTGGAATTGGTGGCGCAGACCTCTCACTTGAGGAACTGGATCAAAGGGACCAGGACTACCGTGCAGATCTCGACCATAACCAGAGACCCAGCAACATCGTGATGCTTCGCATGCTGCCTCCAACTGCCACCACAAATGAGGTGCTTTTTACCCCAACTGTGGTCTTTTGATGAGACACACATTGTGTTGTTAGTTGGTTCAAAAGATAATTCTCCTTTTATTTGGTTAAAGATCCGAGCACAGCTTCAGGAGCAGGGGATCCAGCCAAGAGAGGTCCGACTTATGAGAAACAAATCTTCAGGTGAGGACATGTCCACCGCTTCGTTTTGGGGTCGTTGTTGTTTTGTTTTGTTTTTCTTCAGTTCTTTCCTCTCGCTCGTCCTATTTGTGTCAGTGTCATTCACAACAAGCTCCCTCCTCCATCGTGTCTGCTCCCTCAGGTGACTGTAATTTATCAGCTTGATCTTAGTTCTTCATTGAGTCAGTTTTCTTTCCTTCACATGTATTGTGATTGTCTTTTGCCACAAGGTGGGGTAAATAACTGATGCTATGCACACGTGCATTATTAATGCTCATTTACTCAGTGGCCTTTTGCTTCGTCGTCTACTTTAAGACGTTGGTCTGCTCGGGTCTGTAATGCACACTTCCGAATAGAACCCCATCCATACTTTGTCTTTAATAGTAGACTGAATGCTGACGTCGATGATTAGCATTCACTTCATGGCTTTAATGTTTCTTTTCACCTTGGGTCTCTCATCTTTACCCTTACACCATCTTGTCTCATTCATCTTCAAGCAAAGTGCATCCGAGTAGATGATCATTGCTCACAAACTAACCGTGCTAAAAAGGAAAAGGTGGATTGCAATCATAATCTGTCTGATTATTTTCAAAGGTGTGAGCCTCGAGATCTAAGTGTCGCAGCTAATTTCCAGCTACAAGAGTTTTATTCATTCCATTTAAAAAACATTTGAAAAAGCTTGTTTTTTGCTGAAGGTATTCCATTCAGGTCATTGTTTCACTTGCGTCCCTCTTTGCTAACTCACTGGTTGTAAAGTGTGCCGTTCTGACACGAGGCACACTTAACACTTCCCAGCACTGCTCTGTCTTCCTTACCCTGACATCTCTTTCTGTGTTTTTAGGACAAATAGTTTTAGGTAACTTGAATAAAGAAGAAGTTAAATCTGTTGTATACTGTGTTAATGGGCATCTGTATTACTACATAGCTGGGTTTTTGAGCGGGTAGGATGTGACATTTCACTACAGTGCTGAGTCTTCCTCGTCCGTTCTTGGACTCTTAAGAGTTGCAGAGATCCTGGTGTGTGTTTGAATGTGTGTGTTTGTGCGTGTCTGTCGGTGCCTGGACACTTCATTATTCAAAACCAAAGAGCTAGGACTCAAACTGATGAGTGGGTAGGATCTCTCTCTCTCTCTCTCTCTCTGTCTCTCTCTCTCTGACCCTATTAAGTTACATGACATTGCATCCTCCCACCTTTGCAGAGATTCTGACAGTGGCTCTCCAACTGGCTGTCAAGTGTGCTATTTTCAAGGGAGAGAGGAAGCAATGATATATTTGATTAGTGCTGATACAGGGTCTCTCTCTCCTCTGTACGTGAAGCACTAACCCCTCACTGCGTTGTTGTTATGTTGTTGTTGTTGTTCGGTTGCCATGGCGCTGGGCGGTGTCCAGGTCAGAGCCGAGGATTCGCCTTCGTCGAGTTTAATGTCATACAGGAGGCCACCCGCTGGATGGAGACCAACCAGGTCACTCTCCCCTACACAGACACAAATACACATATAGGAACTTAGTCAGAGCGACACACGAGTCAGTACCAAACAGTCACATCCCGCTGCGATGTGCACAATGGTACAGCAGACACACAAACGTAAGAATAATATTTGACCCTGAGGTCGGTAAGCCTTCATACTTTGAGGGAACCGGACCTTCCCAGTCACATTTGCTCATCATTTGTCCAATATAACCTCCTTTTTGAGAAAATTCCTCTGTCTTCCATGACTTGTCTCAGTCTTTTTCCCTAAGGTAAGAATACCACCTCTGGGATAGTCTGACTGTGTGATATACTTTCCTCACATGGTTGGGGGGGGGGTTTTGGGAGTCAGAGCCAATATTTGCTTCATTTTTTTTCTTTTTGAACTTTTGACATCTATCATTATTACATTTATAGGGTGGAGCTTTTGTCTCTCCGGGGTCCAAGCTGGTGTCACTGGGATGGGTTGTGTGCAAATCTGTGAAACTGTTTCCCCTTAAGGGGGGAGGGATGACTCAATTCAACCAAACACATGGTGTCCCTAAAAATGGACAACAACAAACTACTCATACACCATCTCAGTCCGTCCGAATTTCCTAAAGCTGAAGGTTGCTATTCTCTGGTGTCCTCTTTCTTTCACCCTCAGTTACATTCTCTCTTTCTCTCTGTCCCTCTCTCACCCTCTTTGTCCCTTCCTTTCTCTCTCATCTCAGGCGAGATGAGGCCTTTCTGTGGCATGTGTAGCCCAATTATCAGTGATAATCAGTCTTTGTTCTCCATCCCTCTCTCTCTTTTTTCCTGCAGGGAGTGCTGCTGATTATGGGACAGAGAGTGTCGATGCACTACAGCGACCCCAAACCGCGTGCCAACGAGGACTGGCTCTGCAACAAGGTTGGACGTCTAATATTGCATACCCACATATAAGCCATTGGAAGCCTATTTACATTGACTTCTAACAAACATTGACACAATATTTCAACAGTGTGGTGTGCAGAACTTCAAAAGGAGAGAGAAGTGCTTCAAATGCAATGTGCCTAAATCAGGTAATCTGTAATTCGCTTTCTTGAAATGTCATGAATTAAATTTTTACGGGACAAACTCTCCCCTTCATGATCAACTAATTAGTACACTCTCGATCCATAGAAGCTGAGCTGAAGTTGCCTCAGCTGCAAAGAGATTTGCCTGCTGGTATTCAGAAAGAAGGAGCGCAAGGCCTTTTGCCCTTGCCAACAGCCTATCACGCCGCTGGGCCTCCTGTTATGCCCGGGCAAGCTGCGCAGCAAGCAGATGTTGCCAATGACAGTGAGTCCATATTACATCATAGCAAGTTTGTTTTGAAGACCTTCAGCTTCAGAAGAGCCAACCTTGATACTCAAACAGAGAAACGATTTTTGTTTATTATGAATCCTATGCCTGTCTTGACATACATCACCACTTCATTTGTTTTAATGAATTACTTCCTCTCCTGCTGAACATGCTTGACTTTCTGCCGCGATCTCTTTCAACAGCTCTCATTCTCAGAAACCTCGGCCCACATACTTCTGTGGACACCATTCTGTCGGCTCTTGCTCCCTTCGCCACTCTAGCACCATCCAATGTTCGCCTGATCAAGGACAAACACACACACCTCAACAGGGGATTTGCCTTCCTGCAGCTCTCTACCATAGTGGTGAGAAACAGTGTGACACGTGCCTGACACTTACTTGTTTCACTCACTTCTATCTAATCAGTAAGAACATTGTTTGCTGCCCTTTGATGACGTGCCCACTTTTCCTTTTTTGTCAATAGGAGGCGTCTCAGCTGCTTCAGATCTTACAAGCTCTCCAGCCTGCTCTCTCTATTGATGGGAAGGCAATTGTAGTGGAGTTTGCCAAAGGCTCAAAACGGTACAAACATGCAACTTCAAATTTGGCTGCAGAGAAAACAAATGCAGTTGAACAGTCAATAATAGTTTTAACGTGAAAGAACAGTGTGATAAGTGTTGCAAAACTCAATCTGCTGTTGAAACTGAGAAATGTAGACCCTCAACAAAAAAAAACAAAAAAACCCACTGAAACCTTCTCTGTGCCTCTTGTTAGAGATGTTTTTGTGACGGATGGCAGCAGAGTGAGTGCCGCCACAGTGGCAAGCACAGCCATAGCTGCTGCACAGTGGGCTGTCACTCAGGTAATATACCTGAATTTTCTTATTAACCCTCAGAAAGCATGTCTCTCATTTCAGATTTTGTGTAATTTAATCATATTGCTGTTTTGTTTTTGCCTAATCGTCACAAAAATTCTCTTTCAGACGTCTCAGAACGGCTCAGGTGGAGGCCAGAGTGGAGATACAGCAGTATACCAGCAGGGGGCAGCAGTAACATACAGTCAGGAAGGGCAAGAGTACCCAGGGTCTGATGGCTCCACATTCAAGGCCCAGGCAGTTACCCGGGTTCCTGTCTTGCCGGGGGCTGCGGGAGCCCAAAATGGGGTCTATGCAGGAGCACCTGCCCCAGGTTGGTGTCAGAAATGCCTCAGAGTTATTATCTGTGTCAGAAACACAGATATTCTGTATCTAGCTAAGTTAAGGTTAGTTAAGAGTCTATATTATTCTATATTGTTTGTGCTAAGTCTTGGCAGGAGTTTTACTTACTCTTTTTGCCACTTCTATATTTACTTAAGGTGAATTACCTTTTTTTTCTGTAACTCATCTTAGTTATCCTCTGTGTGCAGCTCCTCTTCTATTAAGCTGCTGGAGCTCAAATTTCCCTGACGGCGTCATCCCAAGGGATTAATAAAGCAAAGTCTAAAGTCTAAATATCAGTTGGTATTGAGTTTGTGTGTACTCTCCCACATCCAGCTGTCATTTCATCTGAAGCAGTGAAATCTGGGTCGGCTGTCATGCAGCAGCCTCTCACTCACGCTCAGACTGCCCTCGTCACCACAACTGCCACCGCATCAACCTCCCAGGTACAGCACAAAGTGTTTGACTTTTCTGTTCCTTCATCCCTCCGTGCGCTGATGTTGTTTTAAAGGAGCTCTGGTTCCCTCACAGGTTGAGATCGTGGGAAAACCACAACCAGCTACTCCCAGCCAGCCTGCGACTCCGGGGACAGAGCACGAGCTTCAGCAATACCGTAAGCATCCACCATTCACATCTTCACAAAATATCATCACGCAAACAAATGTTAATTCAAAACATGAATCTTGTGTGACTGCCTCTACAGCCGT
This sequence comes from Lipophrys pholis, assembly GCF_963383615.2. Taxonomy (NCBI): domain Eukaryota; kingdom Metazoa; phylum Chordata; class Actinopteri; order Blenniiformes; family Blenniidae; genus Lipophrys; species Lipophrys pholis. Next base: position 27,142,795 of record NC_137630.1, read on the forward strand.
GCCAGATGTGTCTACATACCATTATGACGAAAGTTCTGGTTACTATTATGACCCATTCACAGGACTCTACTATGACCCAAACTCTCAGGTAAAGAGTTCAGAGTGAACATACAGCAGTTTAACGGTGTGTCGGTGTTTAATCATCGGTTTGTGTTTCTCTCTTTTTTTTTTCTGCAGTACTACTATAACTCACACAGTCAGCAGTACATGTACTGGGATGGAGAGAAAAACACCTACATTCCTGCAGCCAGCCAGTCAGACACTGAAGGTGGTCCCACAAGTGACGGCGCAGCACCTTCTGATATGTTTGCCACTGCAGGCAGCAAGGAGAAAAAAGATAAACCCAAGAGCAAAACTGCCCAGCAGGTACTTTATATACTGCACAATTGAATTTAACTAACTGGCTCTCAGTTTTTAGAATGAAATGCTTTTCAGTTTTAACATGGGGATTTGTATTAATAGATCGCCAAAGACATGGAGCGTTGGGCTAAGAGCCTCAATAGACAAAAGGAGAACATGCGTTCTGTCTCTTCATCCCCTGCCGTCGGATCTGGAGCATTTCCTCCTGGTTTTCCTCGTGGTTCTGGTCACAGTCGCCTGGATGACCTCAGAGAGTCTGCAAGTGCCGATGCAGGTTATGCGGTCCTGGAGAAAAAGGTGAAGGAAAGACGCGCGTCAGAAACAATGAAAGAGGTATTTTCAAGTGTATTAACCACGCTGTTTATTCACTTCTCCTCCTGCAGGGGGCACTGTCTGAGCGGCCTCAGATTTTCCTGGACCAGATCAGACAAAGTGCTGAGGTAAGGAAACATTCCATAGTCTCTGAATATTTCTAGTAAACCGGATCTAATAAGTTTCAGTCTTTAGTACAACTTCTCTTTCTATTCCAGTTAATTAGAATCTATTCAGTATTTCATTATTTCCCTTTGACTTTTCGTGTTTGCCTGCAGCATTCGCCTCCTCAGCCGCAGGGTCTGGTTCCCGCCTACAGTGGGGAAACCGACAGCGAAGAAGAAGGCGGCGAGAAGGATGATAAGGAAGGAAGAATGACAGACTGGGTCAAACTGGCCTGTCTACTGTGTCGGAGACAGTTTCCCAGCAAGGAGGCCCTCATCAGGCACCAGCAGCTCTCGGAGCTGCACAAGGTGGGGAAATCTCATTTCAAACAACTGCAAACACCCAAGTGATAAACTCTGCTTTAAAGCACTGTGGTGTACACTTGACAAATACATGCCAGGTTCAGTCAGAGGCCCCTCCTGCTGCCATTAACCTCCTCTGAAATATATGTACACAACAGTGTCAACAGTGGTATCTATCACCTGTGGGTTGTAAGAACTATGATCGGCTGTTTGAGGGTTTTCCTGCATGTTCCTAAGGCCAAGTTCTTTGAAAGTTATCGCTCTGAAAGAATGAATACAACTATTGCATTATTCTCCCAATCAGTAATGTGACTCAGAATTTGATTCTGGCTTTATTTGTGTAATGACTGTGATCGTATGTTTACTTTCCCTCAGCAAAACCTGGAGCAGAGAAGAACCCAACTGGAAGCTGGCAGTAAAGAGGTTGGTCAAGTGCTGATGGCTTCATGCACTCAACCATTTCATTTTGTTATTGTTGGTAATTAAGTACTTTTTTTTCCTGTTTTTTTTTTTGCAGAGACTAATGGATGGATCTGGACCTCCTGACCCTAAGAAGAGGAAGTTCAGCCCTTTGTAAGCAACCATTATGTAACAGATAGAATCTCCTTTTATACAGTTTGATAGCTCTCATGTATGTATATATAAATATATTACTCCACATTAGTGTCAATATCAAGACTATTTCTTCCAACTACAGCCATGTGTGATGACATTAATGTTTGTACTTTCAGCTAAAGGCTACTTGACCACTTTGTAAAAGTCATTCTGTTGATATTGTCTCTTTAGGGACGGGATCACCGGCACTAGTCTTGGAGCTCGGATGTTGCAGGGAGGAGTGAAAAGAGGACTTCTGCTGCGCAATATGCAAGTGGAGTGACGCTCCCACTCAAGGAACTTCCTAACCCAGCACACAACCTCTCACCATCAACGTCATCTAGATATTTATAGAAGAAACTCTCAGATTTTTTTTTATTTTGGTTTTACATTAGTTACCTCAAGAATGGTAATAGTCCTGTAGCAGTCCATGTCAGGATATTGCACAGATTGCACCTTTTGGCTTGCTTCCTGATTGATGCAGTTTTCAGTTTTTTCACATGCTAATGATAAACAAGATTTCTTTGGTTGGGAAACATTTGCAAAAAGACTATGAAAGATTTGTATAGATCTTTCTGTCAGCAAATGTGAATTTCTAATATTACCGTCTATGCACCATAGATTTTTTTTTTTTTTTTAATTTAAGGCTTATATGACTTGTCATTCAGTGAATGACGCATGTGGGCATGAACTGTGTATACATTTTAGAATTAGCACTTTTCTACAACAGTGACAACTGTGGCATTGTTAACTGTACAGGTTCGCACTAACGGTGTGGATGTGAGAAGTGTATCTGATAGAAGTTATAAAATCAAAATGTAATACATGATTATCATTCATCAAAATTATTTTTTATGTCTGTATTTGTTCTGTAATGTGACTGTGTATCATAAAGGTCATGTACATTTGTAAATTGATTCAAAATTACATTTTCAACAGTATAAATCAACATTCAGGTCAGCAAACGGTTATTGTTTCAACATTTTAACTTGACATTTCAAACACTTTTACTTTAAAAAAAAAAAAAAAGAGGAATTGTGAAGTAACTGTATGAGGTCTGTAATGCAACACATTGGCCTACAGAGGTTTTATTTTTTTTACTGTTGCAACTCCAGTTTGTTCCTCAAAGTTCGTCTTTGACAGATGTGATCATGGTGCGTTCAGAGGAAGTGGGAATTTAAATTTTTTCATGGGTAAACGGTACGATATTTTGAATTATAAACGGATAAACTAACCTTTTCTTTGAGGATGAAAATAGCCATACATCATCTTATATTGGTGATGATTAGTTTACGATTCATTGTAAACTCCCAACTGAGAAATGGTACGTTTCCTAACTTGTATTTTCCTTAATTCCCATTACCTTGAACGCGGCGTCAGATTAGCACGGTTTCTATGGTAACCGCTACAAACTAGCTTCTTGGTTTTATCGGGAAGACGTAGGACAGTCATCAATTATTTCAGATTTCAACAATAATTATCACTACTGAACTGCAGGTAAGAATACTTCTTTTAAAAAGTCACTTTGAAGCCCGTGTGTAGACTTTGTAATGGTTTTAACATAAACTAAAGCCTGAACTTTACGTCAGTTAGCCTAGCCTAGCTGCTGGCCACTTCTCTGTCTGACCTCCAGTTTTTGGATTTCACTCAAACTTGTGGCAGTTTGATCTGTTGCTCGTCAGGTATCAGGAAGTCTCTAGTTTCCTGCTGAAACAGAGTAAACAGGATGTCTGATGTGGAAGAAGATGCTGTCTTATCAGACGTGGATGGAGGTGAAGAGATTGAAGAGTTGGCAGAGGAAGACAAGGTAGACAGGAAGTATCCTCATACCTGCAGGAGTCTTTTCATTAAAGGAAATTACCTATGAATGCAACCTCAGGTGAAGGTGTCCAGACTTTGTGATTATTTCTTCACAGTTTATATCATTTGTGATAAAAGGTCCAACTTGATACAAAAGACTTTTGGTTGCAGAAGCTTGTTCAAGCAGAGAGCAGATTTTACTTTAATCACTTGGCTTGTGGTTTGAACTTTAACCCCTCCTGTCTGTTTCTGACTAAAATTCTTTGAATGTACATTTTCTAAGTCAACATCACCGATCATACCCGTCTCTCTATATTCTACAGGTACAAGCTTTCCCTTTAACCCAAGAAACTATACGTCAGGGACTGTCGCTGCTGTGCCGGACAGCAAATAGAATAGCACATGCTTTTGTAAAACTGGACCTGAAAGACAAGTAAGAAGCCCGACGATTATGAAAAGCAAACTGACGAAGCTTCAAGCTAAAGTTAGCACATCTCCATGTGCCTCTTACACCTAATGCCATAACAACCGTCACTTCTTTGCTCCTCAGAGGGTTGAATGACATAACTGTTATCAGCAGTTATATCCATGTTCGTTTTCTGGATGTATCCAACAACCTGATCACAGATCTTTCTCATTTGGCCTCTCTGACCCATCTACTGTGGCTGAAGGCAAGACGCCCTGTTGGTATAGACAAGGACACGTTTGTTGCTTTCAGTATCTGTTCCTCTAATGACTCCTGAACGTGGCTCCTCTTGCACAGGCTGACAATAATGCTGTGTCATGCTTCAAAGGGCAACCTTTCTCTCAGCTGAAATATCTCCAGTGGCTCAGTATCGCAGCCAACAAGCTGAAGGCCCTGGATGACTTTGCTGGGCCTGCCTTAGAGAGCCTGAATCTTACAGGTGGGTTTGGGTCATTTCACAACGACTGTGATGAATTTCCTCCACAAAGCTTGGAGTTTCCTAAAGAGTCAATTTACAACTTGTCACACCCTCTCCTACCAAGCCTCAAAGAAACTGTGTGTCATGAAATTGATTAAGTATTTATCAACTACTGTTGTCATTTGATATTACAACTCATAGGATCTGTTGTCTAATTAACTCGAGTGTACCCTGTACACCTTTCTCACAGGGAACAGTATTCAGGACATGGCCGGACTTCAGAGTGCCTGTTTAGAAAATCTGGTCACTCTTGAATTGAGGGGAAACCACTTGAACACCACAGTTGGCATTAATCTGCCAAATTTGAAGCGACTGTATCTGGTAACTAAATGATTTAGTTAACAACTAGAGAAAACAGCAAGTTTGTGACATCATATTGGTTTTTTTTTCTTAGGCGCAAAATGCAATCAAACATCTTGAGGGTCTGGAGAAGTTAGAGCGCCTCACAATCCTTCACCTTCGCGAAAACCAGCTTGAGTCTCTGGATGGCCTCAGCCAAAACATGAAGTGTCTCCAGTACCTGAATGTCAGGTACAGGTTTTTTTTCTCCACTAAAATTCCATCAAAAGACGGTTAGAAACTCTTATTTTGTCCTCTTCTTGTTCATACAGAGGAAATTTGATCGCCGATGAGAATGCCTTGCAGTGTCTTGGCCTTGTGTCAAAAACCTTGCGGGCTTTAGTGCTTTCTGAGAACCAGCTGGTGGACTCACCAGACTACCGTCTCACTGTCCTGATGGTGTCACCGCAGCTTCAACAACTGGACAAAGACCCTGTCTCTTCTGAGGAGAGAGATGAAGCTCAGCAGAGGATCAGGGTGAAAATACATCATTTTATTTGTGAGGGAAATCTTTACTTTTGCTCTTGTTCTCAGTGTGTGTTTGTCATTTCAGGAACTCAAGGAAGAGGAAATGCATGAACCTGAGGAGTGGCAATGATGGTCAAAATGAGGAAGTGTCGGATGGATTTTTCCTCCTTGAAGAGACCTTTTGTTTGTAGGTGTGTGACTGTCAGGAGAGTGTTGTGTATCTTGACATGTTATCTTGTATGATTAATCGTCCTTGACTTTCTCATGTTTAAATACAGTAAAGCAAGTTTTAAACAATAGAGTATATGTTTTGTGGCACTAATGTAGATATATGAGTGCAAAAAATTGAATAAAATCTGAAATTTGAATGTGAGGTAGAAGTGGAGTTGAGCCTTGTGTAGTCAGACAAGCGATCCTGCGCTTTTCCCTGTGTAAGGATGAGAGAGCAAATTCTGCCATCGTTTCCTTGTTGGCTGTCATCCAGCAGCAGCTTTAAAGGAACAGCGACAGCAAAGCGATGAATGGAAATATACTGTCATGTAGAATATATGAAAACGGATTAGGTAGAAGATCTGAGATTGCATTAATCCACACTCGTGATAAGTTAATTGATTTTGTTAATGGAATGCCTATTAGTAATTTAAAAAATAAACATTCATAGTGTCAAACGCAACCAGGTCTGACAACTTAAGTGAAAATATTTTCGATTTCACCCTCTTTTTTTCTTTCTATTAAAAAAAAAAAAAAAAGATTGTAGTTCCCTGATGATCGATTACACTTCCAAGTTGTGTAATCTTCATCTCCCGCTTCCTGCTACCTGCTACACACACTGTGCACTCTGCTTCCTGATATTTACTGATGCACAAAAGGGAAATAACGACATCAGATGCGTAAATTTGATAAAAGATAAATATTTAAGAAAAAAAAAAGAAAAAAAAGCTATATCCTACGTGACCTGCGCTACCGCCGCGTCCTCCAATGATTGGATGAGGTGGGCGTGGCTCTGCCCGGACGGATAAATCTTCCTCGGCGTGTCCCTCCTCCTCCGTTGTACTTACTGGGCAGCTTGCAGCGGCGTAGTGCCACATTTCGCCCTCACACACACCTGGAAACAGCCGTGTGACTTCCACAAAACCAGACTGCACCTTCCTAACTCTCGAGCAAACATGGCGAGCTACCACAAACCCGACGAGAAGACCCTGCAGGGGCTGAAGGACGCCGCCAACAAGCTGCGCATTCACTCCATCAAGGCGACGTGCGCCTCCAACTCCGGGTGAGTCGCGCGCAACGAGCGCAAAGTGTTTTTTTTTTTTTGTCGTAGATTAATTACAAAAAGACGCGTCATGTAGATTCCGCACTGAACGCCGCCACGCACGCGTCAGTTGCGGGGCCTTGAGGTGTGCACGTGCTGCGGATTAAGTTCACGCGGAACTTCCAACAAATGAAAAGCGCGTGCAGCCAATGTATAACGCTACGTAATTAAGTTACATTAAATCACCGTGCGTGTGCCTGCGTAAGGACTCGTGCGTAACGCAGCCGGCGTTTTTAAATCATTTTTGCACTTTCGTTTTCCTCTTAAAGTTGGTTATTATCGCTCAATATTCACGAGGCCCGAGCTGTTAACAGAAGTCACATGTCGGAGCCTCGGGGGGGTTGGGGGAGAAGTCTAGTAGACCCATTAAAGTTCTTTTTTTTTTTTTTTTTTTTTTTTTTTTTTTTTTTTTTAAGCTGCGTCTTTGAACGCAGCTCCTGCGCACACCTGAAGTGGATGAATTTGTCCTGCAGGAGCTTCACCCCAAGTGTTGCTTCACTCGCAGTGTCAGCATTAGTATTAATGTCACACCTCCTCCTCCTCACACTTCACAACTCATTCATTCAACAAATAGTTTTATCTTGGATGATACCAATGCACTCCTTCAGGCCCCCAGGTTTATCTTGGCACCATCTATTGAGACTCACTGGTTCAAAACAAGTCTAAACATGAGAAGTTGACCTGGGTGTGTGCATTTTAAAGATTACTTTGCCTGCCCTTTAGCTCTCCTGTCAAAAAGGCAATTAGATCAAGATAAATAATTTACTGAGTAAAAGTGTCTGAAGTGTGAAATTGTTTGCAGTTTGGTGCTACTTTGACTTATGAGCTTCTTTCACGAAGGCCTTCCAGCGACCGCTGGAATAAACTTAGTTTCATTTGTGTCTCACTGACCTGAAAGTTGATACACTTTTTATTGTAATTCTGTAATCGTCCTTCACCATGTCTGTGAGATAAATGAGTTTTTAAATTGGGATTACACTTGAATGATTCATATTGAGCAACTTGCCAGATACTTTAGTTTCATTTTCACAGTGACTTTTGGAAATGCTGATTTTCTGTCCTGATTAAAATTGGCCTTTTGATTATCTTTTTGTTTTTTTAAGATGAAGCTGCTATGTGTAGCGGTTTGTTGATAAACCTGTTTTTTGTCACTTCCTTTTGTGTCGCCTGGAAAAAGGAAACCTGTCCTGGTTGGCGTATGAGGGCTTGTGCATAGTTCTGATACTGTTCTTTTAAACAAAGGAGTTTTTTTTTGTAAATGAACACCTCGCTCTCCGTGCCATTGCTCCTCATCATTTGAGCGTATATCCTAACTATCCTTCCTTAACTTCTCAGCAGGTTGTCTCTCAACAGGAAGATTTGGGTAAACTGAGCATTGGGTTTATGTTTTTTTAATACATTGATAAGAATGTGTTTGAATGAGAATTTGAGGTGTTCCCAGCATGGTTGAAATGATGCCATCAGCCACTTAACCCACACCAGGAAGCTTCTGCCTGTTGGTTAATTTGGGATTTCTAAACCCGATGGTTACAAAATCCCACCACTGTGCAGCAACTAACAGTTTCACAAGTTTGCTTAACTTTTTTCTTGTTTTCTTCTCAGATTAACAAATACTGACCAGAGTGAATTTTTTTTATAAAAGAGAATGCTGTCTTGGGGGGGGGGGGGTGAAAAAGTTGAAGCTTTTCTGGAATGTGTTTTATTTATTATCCAGGTGTGTTTTTTCAGTAAACTAATATCTTTTACAGTCATGGTCCCAACCAGAGTTTGTAAAATGCATGTGGATTCCCCCCCCCCCCCCCCCCCCCCCCCCCCAAACTGTTCGCCTGTGGCCAATAAACTGCCGTCTCTCCTCAGCCACCCCACGTCATGCTGCAGCGCCGCGGAGCTCATGTCGGTGCTCTTCTTCCACACCATGCGCTACAAAGCAGACGATCCTCGCAACCAGTGCAACGACCGCTTTGTGCTCTCCAAGGTTGGAGGAGTTTCTGAAGTTTCACTTTATTTTTTGTTCTACATTTTACTTTTGGAGACTGACTCGGTTGGTTCTGATCACTAGGGCCATGCTGCACCCGTCCTGTACGCTGCCTGGGCGGAGGCGGGCTACGTCAAAGAGTCTGAGCTGCTCAACCTGAGAAAGCTCGACTGTGAGCTGGAGGGACATCCCACCCCTGTAAGTCCAGAGTTCGGTCTCCTGTGGGTGCTAATATTTGTAAGGTCTTTATAACATTTTTATTTATTTAAATTTTCTCTCTTTATGAATTCACAGAAACTGGCGTTTGTTGATGTGGCCACCGGCTCTCTGGGGCAGGGTCTCGGGGCTTCTTGTGGCATGGCGTACACCGGCAAGTACTTCGACAAATCCAGGTGAGTACAAGTCACAAAAAGAGGTATTCCAAGTTTCCCCAAACATAATCTTTGATTCGGTCAAACATACTTTATGTCTCAGAAGAAGTGAAATGCTGTTGGCTATTAAAGCGGAGTACTTCTTTCCTTGGTGTGCAAGGAGCTTCTTTCTCAATCGGTGCTTGATGCCTTGTAATCTATTAACTGGATAAATCAGTAGTAGTGTAGGTATAATGGTTTTAAGTTGCTCTAGATCATGCAGTCGGCCAAGTAGTGTCTCTTGTCTGCGTTTATTTTTAGATTTCTACGGTTTTCTTTTGAGCTAAAGTGTGTTTTGTTTTTTTCCGGTTGTAGTTACCGCGTGTACTGCATGCTGGGTGACGGCGAGTGTTCGGAGGGCTCGGTGTGGGAGGCCATGGCCTTCGCCTCGCTCTACAAGCTGGACAACCTGGTGGCTATCCTGGACATCAATCGTCTGGGGCAAAGCGAGCCCGCCCCCTTGAAGCACGACATGGAGGTGTACCGCAAGCGCTGTGAAGCATTTGGGTCAGTACTGGACATTTATACCCCCCCCCTTCTAGAGTCGCATATTTAAATGTCTAAAGGTCTTGAAACCTGGATTTTTTTTCTTTACTCTTTTGACCTTCATTATCTGCGTCTGCTCACTTTGACCAGTTTGATGATTAACTTTAGGTTTTCAGACGCTGATGCGGCGTTGTTTGGGGTTAATATTTGTTGCAATGCGTGCCGTGTGGTCACACTTGTGCAGGTGGAACACGTATGTGGTGGATGGACACGATGTGGAGGAGCTGTGCAAAGCCTTCTGGCAGGCTCAGCAGGTCAAGGACAAACCCACCTGCATCGTCGCCAAGACTTTCAAGGGCAAGGGGCTGAAAAGTAGGTTCAAATCACCTCCAGTTTGTCAGATTGGGATTTTTTTTTTCTTTTTTCAACTTTTCAGATTTGATATCTGATGCTTGTTTGTTCATGGCTGCAGATATTGAGGATCAGGACAACTGGCACGGAAAGCCCATCCCTAAAGACAAAGTGGATGCTCTCCTGAATGACCTGAAGGCTCAGATCCAGGTCCCCAACAAGACTCTGCGCCCTCAGCTGCCCAACGAAGACGCTGCACCCGCCGACCTCAGCGTCATCTCGCTGCCGTCGCCTCCTGCCTACAAGAAGGGAGACAAGGTACACTTTTAATTCAAGATGGAAGCACTTCGAAGCCACAGCAGTGTGATTTAGGATGTTGGTGTGTCAAGACTTGATAAACTGTTTTCCTGCTCCTAGATGGCCACACGGCGCGCCTACGGCGTGGCTCTGGCCAAGCTGGGCCAGGCGAGCCAGAGAGTGGTGGCCCTCGATGGAGACACCAAAAACTCGACCTTCTCCGAGACCTTCAAGAAAGCTTTTCCTGACCGTTACATCGAGTGCTTCATTGCCGAACAGAACATGGTAAATCTTTCACCACTTCATCCTTTAGTGTGGCTCAACTTCTCACAGAACTCGAACTGGGCCGGTTCAACCTCACAAGTCATGATGGACGGCTAAACTTGGCTCATGCTACACTAATCTCTTCTAACTTTGTCTAATCTGTTACTATTCATTCTCACAGCTGTTAATCTGAGCTTTCCCCTTGTGTCCACTTGCAGTGAGCCTCTTCGCGTTAGAGGCAGTCACTAATTTAGGCTGACCCATATTGCTGATCTTTGCTTACTACAGGTAAGCGTGGCCATTGGCTGTGCCGCCCGTGATCGCACGGTGGCATTTGCCAGCACGTTTGCGGCGTTCTTCTCCAGAGCGTACGACCAGATCCGAATGGGAGCAATCTCCCAGACGAATGTCAACCTGGTAGGATCCCACTGCGGCGTCTCCATTGGTGAGCTCTCCTTAAATGTTTTCTTTTTTCCATACGTGTGTGTGTGTCCATTTTTTTAAGTGCCTCTGCCTGCAGGTGAGGACGGTCCTTCTCAGATGGCTCTGGAGGACTTGGCCATGTTCCGTGCCATCCCAACATGCACTGTGTTTTACCCCAGTGACGCCGTGTCCACGGAGAGGGCGGTGGAACTGTCGGCCAACACAAAGGTTGGGAGGGACCCTCTGATTACAGCTTAAGGAACATTTTCTACCAAGTGTGGTGATAAATTCCCCTCTTTCCACCCCCAGGGTGTCTGTTTCATCCGCACCAGTCGACCTGACACAGCAGTCCTCTACTCTCCAGATGAGAAGTTTGAAATCGGTGTGGCCAAGGTGCTGTGATTTTTAAACCATAACTGCTCCGGCTATGAAACTGAGAAAACTCCCACAAATGTTGACACTGTGAACCGTTCATTCACCAGGTGGTGCGTCAGTCTGCCAAAGATCACGTGACTGTGATTGGCGCCGGCATTACTTTGCATGAGGCCCTTGCTGCTGCAGATGTGCTGGCCAGTGAAGGTAAGCCCACACTGCCCTCTAGTGGACGAAGACATTGTGGCAGTTTATGACCGCTTGCTGCTTCAGGGTTTGAAGTAGGAAACGTTAAAGTGATTTCCTGTTGAATTGTAGGTAAGAACATCCGTGTGATCGACCCGTTCACCATCAAACCGCTGGATGCCGCCACCATCGTGTCCAGTGCCAGAGCCACCGGAGGTCAGATCATCACCGTAGAAGACCACTACAAAGAGGGTAAGTTGTGTTTTAGTGTCCGGTTGCAGCCTTCAGCCATCAATGTAACTTTTGTTGTTCACATGTAGAAATAAACCCGCTTTTCGTGGTACTTGAACTTGTCCGTCTCCCGTCTCGTCCCCTCAGGCGGTCTTGGTGAGGCCGTGCTGTCTGCGGTGGGCGGGGAGCCCGGTATCGTCGTGACGCGCCTGGCAGTGTCCGGCGTTCCCCGCAGTGGGAAGCCCAACGAGCTCCTGGATGTGTTTGGCATCAGCGCGAAACACATCGCCAGCGCCGTCCGTAAGACCTTCGCAAATTAAGAACCACACCTGATCTCCCTCCATGTTGCCCCTTTTCCATCACGAGCTGGCGGCCAGGCAGGATTACATGAAGACCGGGTAAACGTCTCTAGCGCCACCTTGTGGCTTTGACTTGAGTGCAGCGTGTAATGCTAACCTGTATCTTTACTAACGGGTCCCTGCAGTGTGGTCAGTGTTAAACTCCTCCTTCTGCACCGAGTCTCCTCAGCTCGGATGGATTCTTTCGCTTCAGGCAGCATCATTCCTTCTCTATTTCCTTAATGTTTCCAAAAGTGTGTAAAAGATGCCGACAAACATCACAGAACACTGTTAATGTTGAGCTGACGGGCCACTGCCAGTCATCCAGGCTGTGGTCTGAAGTTGGACCAGGACTCGATTATCTTTCACATTCCTCACGTTGCACTTGAGCTGTTCATGTCTTTTGTTTCCGAGAAGCACTGCTGCTGTTTTTTCATAAATACCATGTACTTAAATCAGTTTTGTAGTTTGTTTCAGCTGCAACTTTGAACACGTAGTGTGAAAAGTTCAGTCCAGAACTCGAGCGAGTCCTGATCAGTCGTCACGCAGCGGTGCTGTTCAAGGTCACTGACGTCCTCCTGTTATTGCTGTGATGTGCTGAATTAAAACCCTAAACACAAGTCTCCTGCTTCCCAGTCGTTTTTCTCCCATAAACCTTGCTGTATAGACCAAATCAGGTTTCGGTCTGTAAAACAGTGGAAAATACTTACGATGTGGTGAAGAAATACACTTGGAGTAGATTTCCTTTATTTGAATGTCTTGTTTTCTGACAGAACTACCAGATCAATGGACCTAGACATTTTTAGTGCATTTATTTCCATGATGGTGTTGTGGTTAGTGACACTGTTCCTGGTTGGAAACTGAGCCTTTCTGACGGGTTTATTGACTTGTATGCCTAAAACTGAACGTTTGACTTTTTTTCACCTGATTGACGTATCCATGATGACCTGCCTTAACAGTCATACAGGATCAGGTCAAGCAACCCAACATAAAGTGTAGGCGGTGACTACCAGTGTTAAATTATCGGCATTTAAATGGTTATACTGAATGTTTTAAACATCACTTTAAAAAACTTAAAAAAATTTTTTTTCAATTCTAGGATTTAACATGGTTCATGTGTTAAACACAATGTTTCACCATTGTCATCTGTAACTTACAGTTGAATCCCCACTGCTCATCCCAAACAATGATGGAGGTCCTTCCCCCATATAAGGCAATCTGTTAATATAACACAAGAACTAAACTTTGTAGAACAGAAATGCTTGCGTTGATTGTGTTTCACATTTTAAGTACAAACTGCCTTTTGACCGAAGAGACCTGCAGAACCCGGTGGAGGTAGGACCGAGACTAAGAGCAACAACAAAACGGACAGATCCGCTCACTGCATAATCTCATTTAATGGAATGTTTAGTTCATTAGCAACTTTCATTTGAAAAAACATATATAATGTAAGTGACCACTATTCAGCAGGCTGTGATGTTTTAGTGAAAATAAGTATCACGTTTAAAGAGAAGTGGTCAGACTTGTTTTATTCAGTCCCAAATGAAAAACAAAGTTCAGTCTGGATGATCTAATGTGCTTCGTGATCCGTGTGCCCCGAGAGGTCGACTAAAACCGTCTCTGTATTGTTTTTTTGTGTGGACGTTAATTCATCGAGTTGTCAGGCTGAGGTGAAGAAAGGGGGTGAATGTGGTCTGTGGATTACTGCACGCTGCTGTCAAAATATCCAATGAATCATCTGTGGACACGTCAGTGTTTCAGTGTTGACTGTGAAGCTGTCCGCTGTGCCATTTGGAGTAAAGTCTTGATCCTATTGTCTCGTCAGACACAGAAAAGCAAATCACTAACTCACAAAGGATTTATTAAATTGGTTCTGATCGCAAAGTAATCCCCTCGGTGCAGCTTCTTAATCACAGCAGATGTTTTCTCGACGTTTTGACAGATTTAAGGTGTGTAAATGTGGTTGCTAAACAAATAGAAAGTTGCTGTCAGCAGGTTTCACCCCACAGTGAAAATCCCAGTTTGGCTTAACACTCGGCCTGCACCGCTGGGGGAAGTGTGAAGACACACACACACGCACACACACACATTTCAGTCTGTGCGTACAGAACGTAAAGACGCCTGCATTGTTATTTTCTCACAGAGTTCATGTTTGATTTCATGAGGGGACGTCAGTGGAAGCCGGCCAAACAAGCCTGTCTCTCACCTGAACTGTCTGCCGACCCTGTTTCTGATTGGAGCCGGTCCAACGTGTGTGTGTGTGTGTGTGTGTGCACACCGAGGTCACCGTCTGTGCAGAAAAACACAAGAATGACAGAGGACAGCATGTTAACGTGTGATGAGAATCTGACACAGGTGTATGAAACCCGCCGTGCTTCAAATTGTCTGCCTGTCAGAGTCTCATCAGACACACAGAAATAGGCCTTTCCACCTCGGGTTGGCAGACGGTTATGAAAGAGAGAGGAGACAAGGTGGAGCGAGGCGTGTCTGTGTATTCCACGCTGAGATGGACCTGCTTTTTTATTACCACTCAGTTTATGTTTTTAAACTCTCCGCCTCCTAGATATTCCATGACATCCTCACACTCTCTTCATTTCAGCTTCCAACACCACCCGAGGACATCGGTATTATATTCTAGTAACACTTTAAGATACTTAAACTGACTTAACTCTAACTTAACATTAATTTAAGCTTTTCCTTACATTTGTCTCTAGTTAAACCCTGACAGTAGCTACACTTTGAGTGGATTTGCATCGTTCTCGGCCGAGAAGATCAGAATTTTTGGATCCTTACAAGTTTTATCTTTTCTTCAACTCAGTGTCTAACATGGGAGTCCCCAGGACGTGGACTGTGTTCATTTGTCTGAGCGCGGTAATTTCATCGGGACAAAGTTTTGACTCCTGGAATGAGCTGAACACATTTTCTGAAGCCTCCACTGAGACGCCTGAAAAGAGACATTATTTATCAAACATGGATCCAGATGTTGCTGGTAAGTTTTTGAATTCGGTCTGCTCCCGTCTTGCATGCTCCTGTCCTTCACCCTCGGCTGGGATCGGCCTCAGTGACCCAGAGTCAGAAGAGATGATGGTTTGACTATCATGAGCCCAGACATCACAGTTTCTGTGTCTTCACTTTTGTCCCTGTCGTGTTTTACATGCAGCTGAAGGAGACCAACTCCAAAAGGACCTTGAAATAGAGATCGAACAGGAGAAAGTAGATCCTGAAAGTTTGGAGGCTGGTAGAAGAAGCAGAAGAAGTGCATGGTGGAAGAGGAAACACGCAGAGACAGTAGAAGCAATGGCATACAGAATAGTATGGACACTCACATGACCAGAACAAATGTTTTAAAATGGCACATGGAAATGTTTCAGGCTGTTTTTGCTCCTCGGGTTTGTCATGTTGGATGTTTCCTGCTGATGATTGCAGGCGGGGCTGGGACGACCTCTGGCGGGCTGGACGAGACGCCAGACAGGAGAAGACAAGACCAGCGTCCTCATGGCGGCGCTGAAGGAGCTTCATGCACAGAAGAGACGGCTGATGGACAATGGCAAGACGCACGAGGAGGAAGAGGAGGACGAGGATGATGATGATGATGATGACGACGACGACGACGATGATGATGATGACGATGATGATGATGACGACGAGGAGGAGGAAGAAGAAGAAGAGGTTTCTTTTTTCCACTATTTTCTTGATAATCTAGTTCTGGTCCTGAATCAATTTTTTTGTTTGTGTTTTTTCTTCAAATGTCCTACGTTAGGAAGAGGAAGAGGAAGAAGAGGAGGAAGAGGAAGAAGAGGAGGAAGAGGAAGAAGAGGAGGAGGAGGAGGAAGAGGAAGAAGAAGAGGAAGAAGAAGAGGAGGAGGAGGAGGAGGAGGAGGAGGAGGAAGAAGAGGAAGAAGTAGAAGCGACTGAGATTCCCAGCAATGAAACACAAACGCACTCCAACGTCTCCCAGTTTCCTCCCGAGTGTCAGACTGCTGACAGAGAAATCACATGCAGGAGCGCCGGCATCACTCACCTGCCCGTCATCCTCAACCTGGAGGCCACAAAGCTGGATGTGGCAGGTGTGTGTGTGTGTGTGTGTGTGTGTGTGTGTGTGTGTGTGTGTGTGTGTGTGTGTGTTGTGATCACTTCTTAACTCATTTATTCCTGTTTCAATAATAGTTTTGCCTCATAAAAGCTGCAGGTCGCCTGATTGATACTTGTATTCATGTTCCCAGGTGTCCTTTAAACAAAATTGACACATTTGAAACATGTTCATCAACATTTGTTGCAGATAAAATGTTTCATTTTAGGAATTTAAGACTGGATGACATGTTTCAACAAGATTTTATATATAGAAATCCCCCGTATAAACATAATCCCTCGTCAAAAACACATTTTATCATCTATAAATCGTGAAGCATGTGTGATTTTGGTCAGTTCTACTCATTTGTAATATATTTTATTACAAATAAATATCACATAAAGGTGTTATTAATTTAGTTTTGTGATATTGAAAAGTAAAAACAGGTAAAGAACCATTTAAGTACCACTCAAAAAGTCCCTTGTACACCTATAAAGGGCTATTAGAAGAATTTAACTATCAAGAAATCGAAGTCACATTTTATGGTTATTGAATTAGAAACGTGTTAATTTGCTCCCTGAATTCAATGCGATAAAAAGAGTAATTCTCTGAAGTTCTAAGTGAAAGATCTTACCGCAGTCATGTTAGGAGATGTTTCAAGCCTCAGTCTGTATATTCACACGGCACACAACGCGACATGTGTTTCCTCTTTTAAAGAGAACAACATCAGAACCGTCACCGGGCAAACTCTCGCTGGCCTGCCCAACCTGGAGACACTGGACCTGAGCCAGAACCAGCTGGACGGGGAATCCTTTGGCCAGAACGCCCTGCCAGTGAGATACCAATCGTTCTTTATACGTTCAACTATTCCCAGGTTTTCACTTTGGCACTTTAAAGCATGAACTCGGTGATACAGAGACTCTCAGGTCCCTCAGCCAAAGATCTGCTGCTCCATCGCCGGTATTCCATAACAACCTGCAATTCTTGTTCAGCCTGATCGACCTGCTGTTACTTACAGTTATTCATAATCACTACTCCTTGTGCAGTTTCTAGAAAGCAACCGAAAACTCACAATGCACGTCTGAAATACTACCCAGAGAGCCACCTCCATGTCCGTTTATGTGAATTATGTGTAAAAACCTCAACACAAAAACATGCCGTCACAGTGATCATAAAGCAGAAGTAAAACTGTGAAAAGGCACTTTGATTAGCACCTTCAGGTCCACAGTGCAGCTGGTAATACTTTCCCCCTGGCGGGCCTGCGTACGACCAGTGAGACATTGTTCAGACTTTTTCCCTTTTATGGAGAAACTGCATGTGAACGCATGAGTCTGTGGACTGCGAGCTGATTTTATAAGTCATTTTGCATCTAATTAAAAATAAAGAAATAGTCTGCATCCTGTATCATTACAGTAATAAAAGAGTAGTGGAAATGCATTAACTAATCTTTTCTAAAAATAAGCTCTGGTCTAACCTCGGGTGCTGACCACGCCAGGCGGCCGGCCACACTGACCAATCATTACACACCGCCACTCACATGCCGACGGGCTATTGGCTGGACGGGCCGGCTGGAAAACAGCTGCAGCCAATGATGTGGACAATGTACAGAAATTATTTTTAGGGGAATATATTTTCTTGATCTTGTGCTCCTGTAATGACAGAGGACGGACGTGCAGGGACACTGTAAAGATTCAGTCCACTGCTTTTGACTCACACAGCAAATCACAGCAGCTTCACTTCAGGGCCGCCCAAAGTAGCGTCGCTAAAAATATAACATGATAGATGACTCGAGAAGAGATAGAGCTCCTGATTGGCACGTTGAGACGGGAAATTATGGGCTCTGTTTTGTTGTTTCATCGTGTCTCTTTGCTGGATCTCCTGCAGAACTTGGCCTTTCTGAAGAGGCTGAATCTGGACGGTAACCAGATTTCCAGGATCCCCGAGCTGCCTTCTTCTCTGGAGGAGCTCAAGATGAACGGAAACAAGCTGAGCGCTCTCACTCCTCACTGCTTCGAAGGTACATGGCAGAAAGAAACACCTCCCCTGCGTTGTATGACGAACTGACACCACCCGTCTCCTTCCAGGTTTGGTGAACTTGGTGAAGTTAGAACTGGAGGGGAATCTCCTTCATGAGGGCAGTGTGTCGCCGTCGGCCTTCAACCCACTTCAGAAACTTCAAGAGCTCCAGCTGGACAACAACCGCTTCCGGTTCCTCCCTCTGGACCTTCCTCCGTCTCTTCAGGTGTTCTATTATCACTGTGATGAATACTGTGGGACAGGAAGGTCAAACATGTGGTCCATAGACCAAAAGTGGCCCAGATGAGGTCACCGCAACTGCAGTTCCTACGTCTTCCACTGGGGGAACATGACTGAGCAGCAGGTGGCAGCAATGCCTCTTGGTAATGCACAACTACAAACTAGGCACTTTGTTGGTGACAAGGAATAGCATTAGCATGGATTATTAGTTTGTGAAGTCATGCCTGCTGAAGGCTGCAAGAAAATGTCCACACAAGGAAGTGATGGACTTGAAGTTGAAGTTGTGTGTGTGTGTGTGTGTGTGTGTGTGTGTGTGTGTGTGTGTGTGTGTGTGTGTGTGTGTGTGTGTGTGTGTGTGTGTGCGTGCGTGCGTGCGTGCGTGCGTGCGTGCGTGCGTGCGTGCGTGTGTGTGTGTGTGTTTTGGTGTAGGAGCTTGAAATGAGTGAAAATCTGCTTGAGGAACTAACAGAGGAGGCCCTGAAGAACGGCGGCAATTTGAAGGCGCTGGACCTGAGTCACAACCAGCTGCATGAGCAGAGCATCAGTGCCCACGCCTGGACCCACCTCAAGTATGTCCATCCATTCATCCATCCATCTATCCATCCATCCATCCATCCATCCATCCATGAATCCCTCCCTCCCTCCCTCCGTCCCTCCCTTCCATCCATCCATCCATCCATCCATCCATCCATCCATCCATCCATCCATCCATCCATCATCCATCCATCCTTCATTACTTAATCTTCTACAGTACCAACATCAGCCACTAGAGAGCAGTCTGCTGTCATTTGGAATTCCAAACATTCATTTTTTCTTCTATTTTAAGTGGTTTCTTCGTCTATGCTTGTGATACCTTTTTAAAGAATTCCACAAATAAAAGATAAAAGTTTTCCAAATGTTAATATTCGTGTTTCCCTATATGAAGCTCTGATTCACACTGGCACACACACACACACACACACACACACACACACACACACACACACACACACACACACACACACACACACACACACACACACACACACACACACACACACACACACACACACAGCTGACTGTGTGCACTTAAACCTGCTGGCGTGTGAGTGAAGCTGGAAGGTAATGGTGCGCCTGAAAGTGTGTGTCTTAGTGCGTCTGCAGTGTGTGTGAGTGTGTGTTGTTTAAATATAGTGAATTCCAGTGGGTTTTTCTTTGCTCCCTGGGATCCTTGTGAACCACAGAAGGAGCTTCAGGGAAAACGGAGGAAAGAAGAATGTAAAAGAGCGAGTGCAGGAAGGTGGAGAGACTGTGCTTGTGCTGGAATACAAAGTAGAAACTATAGAGGTGATCGGACATTTCCAAGAGAAATGTGAAGATACTCTGAAATCTTGTATACATTCATGACAAACAGTGAAGCACAGAAGCTCGCTGGTCAGAGAGATGTCAGTTCATTCAACCATGCTGCTCAGATTCTACCTCCAACCTTTGATCCGACCAAGGCTTATCTGATACTTGACCTCATTAGTGGTGAGAAAATGAACTTTACCACTGACACTAAAGGCTTCTCAGTGTCCCCCTCCATTTTCAAATCTTCCTTCTGTGCTGCGAAGGCTGCAGACCGTGAACAAATTCAGTTCGACCTGAACTTCACTGACACAGGCGGATTTAAGGTTTTAAGATGGCAAAGGGCATCGATGAGTCCGAAACAAAAATCCTGAAAATGTCTTGGAAGATGCTTGAAACCAGCAGTGGACAATAATTTGCTGTATTCTCCGACGAAGGAGTATGGGGGAGATGGAAAGCAAAATGCTTGACGGTGAAACGAAGGGCATTGTGCTCCAGCTCAGCGCGTTGTGTCTGCTGCAGGCCAAAGGGTCCTGGTGGGATTCAGTGATTGGACGTGTGAGAGGTAGTTACCGGAGATTACAGGGGCCTGGAGACGGAGCTTGGACCTCGGATCCTTCTCAATGTGGCTTGGCTCCCAGAATCTCACTACATATTCTACCTTTAAAACTGTCTACGTAAACCCAGTTTAGTGTGGACTTTACGGCCTAATATTTATAGATATTTTCAATTTCTGGTCTCCAGAGTTCAGTTTTTTTGTAGAAACCACAGATTCTTTGACGTGTTCCTGAGGGTCCATTTGCAGTTGCTGCCCATGTGTGTGTCATCATACAAGAATATGAAGAATATATGCATTTACATGAGTTTTCCATATCAGTGAGGCCTATTTGTACTGAACTTCATGTAGGACACTGGTACATTTTCATTCTTTACATCCAAAACAGTCAGTTTGACACACAAGTTACACATTTCTTTGAGGTTTTATATTTTATACACAAAAAAAAAGAATTTACTGCGCGATTGAACAAGATGATGCAACATACTGTAACGATGTTAAAAGCTAAGGGATACTTGTGTGTGCGTGCGCGCATGCATGTGTGTAATAGTGAGTAGTGTTACAGCTGACTTTAAGATAAATCTACAGGAAATGAATGTACCTAAAAAGCGTCAATACAAAATGTGTGTTTATACATGCGTGTGTGGTTTTTTGCAGACACTTTTGTTATGTCACTTTAATCAGCGTTGGTAGACAATAATCGCAGTTGTGCACTCTGTACTTTTTTTGACACCTCAGTTTTAAATCTTCTTAAAATCAGATCCCACAGCGGTGAAGGATCATCACTGGTTATTATTTGAAGGACGGGTTAGTGTGTGGTTGAAGACCTGCAGTCACACATCCACTAACCATCCACAAGCCATATTAATGAGGCAACTTGAATAATACATCCAATAATACTCCACAAACAACAAATCAACAAGTTACCAAGTGGTGCATTGTTTGAGATCGACCATCTTGGGTGACGGATGCAATTTTCTGGTTCGCCATTTCGACACCAACGATAAGTGCGATGTCCGGTTATACTGACCGCACGAGTAACAGAACCATGTGTTCTGGTCAATAAAGAAAATAAGAAATCAGTTTCACAATCGTCTTACGTCAGCAGGAATCATGCACACGAATAGATATCGACTGGAAACCATTGACTTTAATTTCATGTCGTCATCACTTTTGAAGATTTACTGTTTGATTCGAAACACATAATATTCAAAATGACAGCATGCATACCAATAGATAGAGTTAAAAAAAAATGAGTGAGAAATTCTTTGCACAAAGAAGTGCACATACTGCTTTAATACATTAGAAACTATTCCATGTTGTATTCAGTCCATCATTTGGTCTTTTTAGTCTTTTTGGCACAACTGCTCCTGCTCGGACGTTAAAGTCGTAAAAGTGCTTCTCGCACTGCAGATGAGTACGTTACTTTGTGAAAATGTTGTGGGTTCGAGTCCCGGCCGGGCCTTTCAGAGTGGGGTTTCCTTACCTCGTGCGTTGCATGAGTCTTCTCCAGGCATCCTGCTTTCCTGCCACAGTCGGTGTGAATGTGAGTGTGTGTGTGTGTGTTTATCTGTGTCTGTGATGGACTGGTCACCTGTCCAGGTGAACTCTGCCGTCACACACTGTTATGATGAATGAATCAGGCTCTCATTGTGAGTTAACATAATAGCTCAGCCCCATCGTTATATCATCACCTTTTTAAATTAGTTTATGCAGTACTGTTTCTTCTTCACATCATGTTGCGTGTACACGGATGTGGGTGCATGTGTGTGTGTGTGTATGTGTGTGTGTGTGTGTTGCGTGCTTTTGTGTGTATGTGCCAGTGGGAGGGAGTGTGGAGGACTCTGACAAGAGGACTGTGTGTCCCTCTGCTCATTAATGCCATGTGGAGCTCTAAGCGGTGGCGAACTGCTGCTGAGCTTCCTGGCAAAGATTTAGAATACAAATCAGCAGCACACAACCGGTCTGGGCTGGTGAGAGGAACAAGCTGGGTGATATGTTTCAGGGCTCCGAAATCAGGGGTTTGGTTTTGTTAGGGTTTTTTTTTTTTTTTTTTTTCTGCGTGTGGCAGCTTGTAGCTGTCACGGCACATGTGGATTAGAGAAAAAGGGTTTGTTGGGATTTGGAGTGTGAAGGTTTTTAGTTAAATGTGCTGAATCCCTTGTGTCTTAATGTTGTTCTCCTTAACAGTTTATGACTGTATTCATGCGATTTATTACACCTATGTTAAGCTGAAAGGAATGTAAGCTCCCTCTATTGTTTCTGTCAAACGGAGTCGAATGGTGTTTAATTAAGACGAAGCAGTTCAGAAATGCTGTCTTTTTTTTACCAGTAATATTAAAGATCTGGGATCTTCGCTGTCATACATCATTTATTTATCCAGGAAGTCACTCTGTTTAAGAGTCAATGCAGACGTCTCACTATAAAGTTGGCTCTGCGAGTAACCAGAACCAGCCCCCCCCCCCCAGGTCCCCGCTCCACTCCGCTGTGTGGCCACCTGAGTGTTTGCTGAGGCCACTGGTTGCTGAGCACGGTTGATGAATGGCGGAAGAACAGAAAATTAGGTTTCCCTCCTACTGCGAGCTGCGCCGTAAACTCACAACAGCTGTGTGGGATCTCGCTGCAAAAACACCGGACCCCTGCGCCGCCATTTCGCCCCCAGGGCCCCAGAACTCTGGTCCTATCTGCACGGGCATTCATTCTTTTTCCCACAAACTAAACATTTTCATACTGCTTATCAGCCTGTCAACCGCAAAGTCCCCCTCAAACTGCCATCACACCCCCTCGGTGTCATTATTCTGTGGTGTGTATTATAACCCCCCCCTCCTCCCCAGCAGCGCTACGCAGTTCAGTTTCTATTAAAATTGAGCTTTACAGCAATAAAAACAACAACTATTTGAATCAAGCTTGTAAAACTTTACATGTAATGTCACAGTATTTAGGAAATTGATTTTGCCCCAAACCAGAATAAGTCAACCTTGAAAAATGGCAGGAAAAGTTGTTTTGTCTTGAGTGTGTTGGTGGTGCATTGAACTGAGTGTTGACCTTGAGTGTAGGCGAACTGCATAAAGGGCACCTGACAACATTTTTTTTTATATAATAAAAAACAAACAAACATAATAATCAATAATAAAAGCAAAACCTGGCGATGATTGATTGAGAAGTTATGCAAATCTGTTCAAAACATTAGTGCCGGTTCATGAGTGTCAAATGATACAAGTACAATGTAAAGTGTTCTTATACTTATGGCTCACATGTGTTTCTCTCCTCAGGTCTCTGGACTCTTTGGATTTGTCTTATAACCAGTTCACCTCCGTCCCCGTGAATCTGCCTCGGCCTCTCCAGAAACTGAGCTTCGAACGCAACAGGATCAGTCGCGTCCCAGCCTTCGCTTTCCGCCACCTCCGTCCAGGCCTGCGGTCGCTCCGTCTGTCCCACAACGCCTTGAGCGACAACGGGCTGGAACGAGTGTCGTTTGTTGGAGCTTACCGCTCGATGGGTGAGCTCCTGTTGGACAATAATCGTCTGGAAGACGTTCCGCGCTGCGTCAGGCAGTTCAAGAACCTGAAGGTGCTGAGACTGGACCACAACCAGATCAGGTAAGAACAGATTTCCCATAAAGACTCAGTGGTTTTCATAACTGCTTGTTAGGTTTATTGGTTTTTTCTTTGTTTCTACAAGACCCTCAAAAAGTTGAAAATAACATCACTTTCCTTCCTGTGAAACTGAACGTCCGATATGGTTTTCGTCTGTTTTCTCAGAGGAAACCCTGTCTGACTTGAAGCTCACGTGTGTTTGCTTTCAGGCTGCTGAGGCAGTGGGGAGTATGCCACCCTCGTAATTCCGGCTCCACTTTGGCTTCGGTTCACTTGGAAAACAATCTGCTGGAAGTGGAAAAGATTCCCCCGAAAGCCTTCTCGTGTCTCACCGACACACAGGGCCTGGTCCTCTACCCACAGCAGGGGTCCACCTACGATCAGTAGACACACACACACACACACACACACACACACACACACACACACACACACACACACACACACACACACACACACACACACACACACACACACACACACACCAACATAATCGCACTTTTTAAAAAAATCATTTTTACATTTTTGTAATCATAATGACATAGCTATAATTTCAAAGAAAAACAAGAAACAACCACCAAACCCTTGTTGATTAAAGAAAATAGCAATTATACTCCAGCTCATGCTGAAGCAAATATTTAATTGGCACAGTAATTAAAACAGTCTTTGTATAAAATCATGCTAAAAACAGAATAATGCCGCAGCGTGGAATCTCAGATCTGTTGAAAATACAGGTTTTACTCTGTCTCTCATTGAAGTAGGTGACGCTTGGGGAATTTGAGGACGGAAAAGGATTAACCCATGACTTAAGTGTAATTTAGAAGCACTTTCATGGTTTTGCAGGGGTAGACGTTTAATTAAGGTGAATGGGATTAAAGTGGGAGTGTTTGGATGCGACAGAAGGACTGGTGGGTAATGAAGCAATCGAATCTGAGTGGAAAAAAGTCTGGTGACACAAAGTGAGCCAAAGGGGGCCATTAGGAAGAAAAGTATAAACATTCTGCTCCTTCCCTATCACCAGATGAGCTCCAACATAAACAGCCACCACTACCCACTCTGCTAGAACACGGAGGGTCACCGCGGCTGTGAAGGAGGCCTAAATGAGGGTCTCCGACCGCGTGGAGGCGACCTCGGTCACTGGAGGATCCCCGGACAATAGTTAGGGTCCCAAAATGTATCCGTACGACCAAGACTGAGCAGGCTACCCCATTATTTGGACGAGCAGCAGGGGAGATGTGAGGAAAAGGTGAGGAAAGTGTTCGGTCAGGGTGGAACTAAGGGACAAAAAAAAAAAAAAAACGAGCTGACATTCAAGACACAATGTAGTGATTGTTCTGTGAAGGTCTCTGAGCTGATCGGTGAAAACTGAGACCAGCAGCCTCTCATGTGCAGTAAAAAGTCCAGCGAAACAGGTCTGAAGACGACGGAGGAGGTTCAAGAGTGAGAGAGGAAGGCTGAGAGCTGGAGGACGTTTAATATTCTCCTCCTGAAACCTCACATCTTCTGCTCACTGTTTACTGTTCATTACTGATTTCAGGGTTTTAATCGGACCGCCTGCTTCTGGTGCTTAAAATCAAGCACATGACAAGACATTTTTGAAAGATATTGTGTGCGACAGTTGGAGGAGAACCTCGACTGGAGAACTCGACTGAACCACAAGGAGCTGAACTGGTATCGAGAACATTCAGGATGAATGGGCGCCAATTCCAAATAAATGAATAATGAAATAGAAAATCAGTACAGTCTCTGTTGGTGTAATGATTCTTTGTCTGGATAATTCCATCAAATAGAAGCAAGCAGAATTATCACAGTCAGAAATAATGAAAATAAAGACGTGATCCCACCCAATTCCTCGATTTTATTGAACCCCGTTGTGCAACACAACAGAAACACAAAACAGGTTTTCACACAAACAAAATCTCCAATGAAATGCATATTCCTTTTCCCACTTTCATTCTCGTCACAGTCAGTCGCATGCACTCATTTAGAGACGCCAACTGACCAGAAACATGTGGTTTTCTGTTTTCTGCGTGAGGCAACCAGAGCATCCGGCGATAAAACCCAGGGAGAACATGCAGACCCCCCACCATGTCCGACTCTTTGCTCAGAGTCCAAAGTTTAGAAAACAAAACGTAAAGGAAATAATCATCAGTGCATGAGCCTGTTGTGACTATCGGGCCCAGTTGGACTGTTTTTACAAGTCAAGCTGATGATCAGAAGGATCAGATGAAAGCGTGTCGGTGTGGGAGGACCGATGTGGGAAAGAGGAGACTCATCTTAAGCCAGCGAGAAGAAACGAAGCTGGATTATTCGGAGGGAACGAGACGACAGAGTGAAGCACATGTTGTGAGCTGTATATGTAATGTGAACAGACACCCACACGTATCCATGCTTTTCACTCTTTCTGCCTGGGCGTGTAATCACATGTTGGACTTCTGCTCTCAGTCTTATGCATGTGGTGCAGTCTCCATTCTCCATAATTGTACAGTCATTTTGTAAACAGCCCATTACTGCCTAAGAAACTACACGTTCACATTTATACTGCAGTTCCTGTGCGTTGAGGCTGAAGCTGCACCGCTTCTCCTTTGTGAACTTTCTCGCCTTTACAGTTCTTCTCGCAGCGATGGACGCTTCGGCCTTGGCGGCGAACGCTCCAGCGGCTCTCTCCGCAGCTCATCACACGAGGCATTTTCACATTTGACAGTCTCGCCACTTTCAGTGCCACACGGCCTCGTTGTTAAACCAACATCCTCTCACACCCGGCAGATGTTTGCCGTCCCGTCGAGCTCAGCCTGTTTGCGAGTGGCGACCGTAGAGTGGTGTCAGGCTTCTCTCGTCCCATGTACGGCCTGTTCTACCCTGGTGACAGCGGCTTCCTGTGTTTGTTATTGGATTTTCCGGGGGGTGGCTGGCTGATAAAATAAAAAGGTCCAGTACACACAGAGAAAGGCGGCTCAAGAATTTCTTTCTCCTAACTCAGATGGTCGTTGGATAGAAAACAGATAACGGTCGGAACGAGGATGTAGACGAGGCTCTTTAACGCGTTCCAGTGTCAAGGGTCAACTATTCCGGGTCAAGAAGAATGTGCTTTAACTGTGGTGTGTAAAAGAGGAAGCCGCATGCTTATGAAGCCTGATGTACTGATCTTTGAGGTTTCATCAATCCAAAAAAATAAATAAAAAAATGTCAGTCAATGTTATGGTTGTTAGTACTTTCCTGCAACATGCTCACACCTACGCAGGAGCTGGCGATGTGGGAGCTCTAATGTCTGGGGACACGTTGGTTGAGCGCTCGTAGGACAAAAAGGTTTAATTTGGATGCCAAGCCCTGGAGCTGCAGACCAACACCATAATCAACTGAACCACACTGAGAGAGAGAGCGAGAGAGACAGGCACACAGAAATAAAAGTGCTAAAAGGACTGAAGAAAGACGGGATCTATAAAATGAGAGACGTAGAGGAGGCAGAGAAAGAAGGAATGTTATCTGTGTGGCCTTTATCAAGGCTCTGCAGGGCGTTGATCTGCTCTGCTCGCTCTGAGAGACAGAATCACACCAACAGAAAAAAAACAAAACCCCCCCTAATGTTTTCATGCAGACGATGAGACAAATGTTGTGCTTTCTTCTCCAAAGACCTCGTGAATATTGAATAAAATACTGCAAGTGTCTGCTTCACAGTTTTTTGTACGAGGTCGGAAAAGTTCCCAGATGATTTTCACTTGCCAAATTCTCTCTCGCTATTTCTCTCCCTCCCTCTCTCTCTCTCTCTCTCTCTCTCTCTCTCTCTCTCTCTCTCTCTCTCTCTCTCTCTCTCTCTCTCTCTCTCTCTCTCTCTCTCTCTCTCTCTCTCTCTCTCTCTCTCTCTCTCTCTCTCTCTCTCTCTCTCTCTCCCTCCCTCCCTCTCTCTGGGTGCTGGCAAAACTGAGAGGAAATCAGAGAGTCAGCGAGAAGGAACACTTCCTCCTGCCAGGGCGAAATTTAATAAAGAACCGTGAGAAGAAAGTAAATCATACGCTTTAGGGTGACAGACGTTAGTTAGTGTCACCGGTGTCCTCTGGCAGTGTTAATCACACAGATCCATGTAACTGGATGTTGTACAGTTAAACAGGGATTGGAGCTGCTCGCCACTGGTGAGTGGAGAAAAAAAAAAAAAAGAGACTTAATTATTACATGGAAAAGTTCACTAAACATCTGCAAACATGGAAAAACTAGAAGTCATACAGCAGAAACAACCCTGGTATTATGTTTTAACTGACTCATTCATACAAACATGACACAGTCGGGATGGAGGCGGCGGCACAGGTTTGACTCTTTCACACATCACGTGATAACATCTAGTTTAAAACACGTTTTTAACTTGTTCCTCAGAAATGCGTGTCTATTACATTTTTCCAACAAGCCATGAAATAAAATACCCAAAACAAACGTATTTATAAACTCTTTAGAGTCCCTGTTTTAATGTAAACGCAATATACTGTATATACTGTATTTATATAATACATGAAAATAAAATAAGTGCGGTAAATAGCAGAATTAATATTTCATGCCCTATTTTTCCTGCTCAAACCTTGTTCTGGAGACCACTTTGTTTTGGTCCCTCACTATTCACTTCTCCTTTCAATCACACTTTATGTCCATATCAGCCATCAGAACGGGTAAAAAAATAATTTAAGATAAAAACATATATTTACAATCTAATTTCTGCATCAATACATGCAAAAAACACGTGCAATAATGTGATTATATCTGCAAAACAATGTTGACGAAAACACTCCTGAAAAGTGCCACTTAATTGTACAATGAAGTAACAGAAGACTGTATTTATGGACACACTAAATGGAAAAAAACTTAACAGAATTACTTATGCACAACAAAGATATGTATTTATTTGCAGTTCATGTCAATTTAAATAAGATTAAATCAGAAAAGCTTAACAATTTTGATCATTTAAAAAGTAATTGTATTTATTTATTTATTTATTTATTTCATGCTTTCTTAACTCCGAGATATCAGAAATGCAGTGTTTTTGCTTTGGCGGCTCGCATAGGAAAATGTGGTTGGTGGCCATCAATTATCTTTTTTCTTAAGCTTTTTCCTTGGGATGTTACTCTATTTATTTTCTGTTGTATAAAAGAAGCTTGGTCAAATATGATGCACAAACAGCTTCTCGTGTTCACGTGCAGAAATTGAACCTCTTGATATCTGCCTGAGGTCTTTGTCATACTAATATATGTGGTTTTCTCTTGATTGTGTTAAACAGAAATCAAACCCCTGCCATGATACTGGCGAGGAAGAGTAATGTTGAAGAGAAAAGCATAAAGGGACAGAATTTTGGCAAGATTGTAGGAATCCATATGCAATGCTGTAATAGAAAAAAAAAACGACCTTCTTAGTCCCACTGCCTTTTCAGGTGTACAAGATGTGCAAGAGAAGAATTCCCTGCTTCAGCTCGTGTTTAAATTGTCGGCGCTTAATTACAGTGTGTTTCATCTGAATTGCCGTCACGTGCAATTAAACATGGCAACTGCAGATCTCAGACAAAGTTAAAATAATTTGCAGTGTCTTCTACTCAGATTGTAGTTTGGACGGGTAGCTCTAAGGAGGAGTAATATGCATCAGGCAACTTTGTTTACCGGGGTGGAGCTGCCATGTTGGCGGGGGGGACTCCTATGCAGTCCGGTTGTGTGAAGTTGTGTTGTAAAAATGAGATATAGGTGAAGTAAGCTGAACAGAATCTGTAGGACTGGACTCAATATAGGTTCCAGTGTTCCAAATATATAAAGGTTTACATGTTAAAGTAGTTTTTGTGAAGCGACTCAGGATTCTGATGGAAAACTTTATAAAGGTACCGAGAAAGCCCAGGTTGATGAGAACTATCCAATCAAAACATAGAAATAAACTCTTATTTGTGTTGTTGTTGTTTCAGAAATGATCCGTGTGCAATTAGTCTTAAATTATAGGTGAGTTTGTCAAATTTCTCTGTACAGATGTTTTTTCCAATTGCCACTGTGATGTCTGGTTCTCTCGTAAACCTTCAACACTTTGGGAGGAAACTAGATAAACTAGAACCTTTGAAAACTTACTGCACAGGGAGAACATGCAAAATCCACATAGAGTGGCTCATCCGCACCCGATACCTATGAGGTTAGACAGGCCTATTAGTGCATCTCCATTTATTTATTAAATAATCTCAATTAAATCAATTCTGAACAATTGAATTTTTTCATTTCCATTTTACAGTCTGAGTTTTTAAGTTTTTATTTTTCACCTCTGGGTTCAACTCTTGGTCCGGAATCTCTTCGGGACTTTCAACCACTTCTCCTATAGCTGTTGCATTATGGGGGTTTTTACAAACTCACCCTGGCAGCGTGGCTTTGAGGCGAGTTTGATAACAACGAGGTCGCTAACTTTCATGGCAGCATAACCGAGATCTCAGCTCGGGTCTCAGTGTTGTCTTGTGTTCGAAGAAATTTGTTACATTTTTCTTTTAAAAATCCATGTTTTTCATGTTTTACCATTTGTGGGCCGATGTACCCATGGTCCTGATGTTTGACACCCTTTTAAAAAAAAAAAAAAAAACTTTTTTTTTTTATTAGGCGATAGGGCAGTACAATGCAATGTCATCATTTCACTCCGCAGTTCAACAAATAAATAGATAATAAAATTAATCAATTATAATAATAATAATAATAATAATAATAATAATAATAATAATAATAATAATAATAATAATAATAATAATAATAATAATAATAATAATAATACATGTTTGACAACCTTGATCTAAATGACCAATGCCAGGTCTCTCTTCTTGTGGTCACTAATAACTCCTTCTATCTTCTTCACTACATTATCCTGTTCAGGGTCGCCGGGCGCTGGAGCCGATCTAAACTACCTGATGGTCACATGGTCAGGAGTCCAAGCAAACACACTTCATCACCTATGGGCAAGTTAGAATTTCTGAGATATTCTTGATGGTTGATTTCCTCTTCCAGCACAACTTTTCTCTGACGACCCACAGACATGGTGACTTGTGGTAAAAACCACGGCTATACGGTACAAACTGTTTCACTGCATCAGCTACTGTAACAGCACAGTCTGCACTCAGGCCTCTCCCCTCCTGCTCCTCCTCCTCCCCATCATCATCATCACCCCTCCCTCCAAAAAAGGGGAGAAGGGAGGCTGGCTGGTTAACTTTCTGGGCTCTCCCCCCACCTCCTCCTCCTCCTCCTCGGGACGCAGTCACTTGCTGAGTCTGGATCTGAGCGCACACGGTGGCCTGACGCGCTGCGCAGTGTTGGAGGAGCTGCAGCTGGTTGTCACAGGACCCAAATTATCCCTAAATGTGAGGAACACTTTCTTTTTGCTTTTTCTTTTTTTTAAATCAGCAGGATAAACAGAGAGGAAGGAAGAAAAACCCCAAACCTTTCAGCTTTCTTTCCGGAACTTGGAATTAATCTTATTTCTGTCCAAAAGGTAAGAAATTCCATCATTTCAGTATTTTATTCAGTGTGTGTAATTTTTGCCTTCTTCTCTTCTTAAACCTTCGTGAGGTAACTTTACATTAACTTTAAAGTAGTGTTAATAGCAACTAACCTTCCTACTTGAAAAAAAAAACTTTATTTCTTTATATATATGTAAAAGTTTTGCTTTATTGTTGCATTTTATTCAAACATACATTAGTTATAGTTGAGATTTGTTTCTGATTCCAAGTAGCTGGCGGCAACAGCAGCCAATGTTCATGTTCAAATATACCACTTTATCTAATGTCTTTATGTCCCTGCAATGATTCTGTTATTTTGTGGCTTCTGACTCCAACCTGTTCCATCTTTTGGTTCAGGGGCTGCATTTGATGCTCTTTCTTCTGACTCTCACACCAATCATCCACTAGATGGCGCAACAACTCTCCGAAGACATCTGACACTGAGATAATAATCAAGCAATCTTCTTTTCCACTCGTTTACCATCTCGTTAATACACACCCATTCTGTCGTCGTGCTCTTGAATGAAACAAACTTCATCGCCAGTCTGACTTTCATGTCTCTTCCCGCGTCTTCATTTAGAGAGAATAATTATAGTGAAACGTGCCAATCCGGTGACTTTGTTCTGGCACTGCCCTCAAATTCAGCCCAGTGTACACAGTGTTCAGATGCTTGTGATCTTTGAAACTTTATCAGGGAGGAAGAATATTGCCGTGTATGATAAAATGAATAAACGTGACATTTCCCCCCACAGTGGCCCAAATTCTGACTGATTCAAAAAAAATCCTCCACCATGTATGAAGACTTAAAAAAAACACCAAAAAAACTTCATCACCTTTCAAAGAGCAGGCAGTGTCTGAGTGGAGAGGGGTCAGACATCTAAAGTGATGGTCTAAACGTGTTTCCTGACCGTTCAGTCAGCCTGCCTATTAGTTTCTGTGACCGCCCTCCACCTGCTCTCCACTCACCTGTCTGTCCCAACTTCTTTTATTTTGAACCTTTCGCCCTGCACACGTATCTGCTCTTTGTAAACTGGTTCAAATGTGATCATTTTCTCTCGTCAGAGATAATCTGCCCACAGGCATGGATGTGATGCTCCGCTCCCCCTGCGGCTGAACAATATGGCCTCTTTGTGTTGCCCTGTGCTCGCTCTGCTCGCCGGGATGCGTCGGTCAGGCCTCATCTCGTCAGCAGAGCGCGGCTCGCCACCACATCCAAGCTCGGCGGCATCGGCGAAGCTGCCAAACGGTTCCTTTTTTTAGGGATGGCAGTCACCAAATTACAGCCACTGGTGCAGTTAACTCCACCCGAAAGCTCTTTAACGGACACGCCTAGCTCCAACAGCCTGTATTTGAGGAGAGTGTGTGAATTTGAGATGTGTGTGTGTGTGTGTGTGTGTGTGCGTGCGTGCGTGCGTGCGTGCGTGCGTGCGCAGGAAGTCAGCACATTGAAATCAGGGAGATCTTGCAAATCCCCAGATCATTTTTGGAGGAATAGGACCTTTAAATAAGCCTGTGGTTTATGTAGTGCAGGTGTTTATGGGTATGTGGGATTGCATCTCGGGCAGCATGGTTTCCAATCCACAAACATTTGTTCTACTTTTGCAGGGGGAAGTTTTTTTTTTCTTTTTTCTTTTCTCTTCTATTCTGTAGCTTCGATGTGGTACAGAGGAGAAATGATAGTTTGCAGAAAAGATCAAACAAATACAGAGGCAGTAACCCCGCCGGAGGACCCCCCACGCAAAGCGGTGTTTTATTGTGTGAGCAGAACAAAGCCATGTCGAGCCCCCTGTGCACAGTCAGCGCCGCGATCTCTTGGAGCCGCCGTGTGATCTTAATAGCCGCTGAGTGTTGACGTGGCGGCTGCCAATACACCAGCGTTGTGGTGCCAGTTCGGCTTCCAGGGAGCTCTCTGCCCCACCTTAAACTCTGCTCACATCACTGCCAAACGCTGTGAAAAGCAGAGCGCGGATAGAAATCGAATGAGTGCCGCCTCGCGTCTTGATCGCTGTCTGATTGTGTTTCTGCCGTCATGGCAGAGCAAACAAGCAGGAAACTAATATTCCGACCCACACAAAAGGGCACATAAGTCAAATCCAAGTTTGTCTGGCCAGAAGAAAAAAGGGGGCAAAGGCTTCCTTCGTGGGAACTGTAGTCACTTTAAAGTAATCACTGTTCAGTGAGCAGTTGACAAGCACCCGGCTGCATGATGGATCGTGCTTATAGGAAATGTAAAGCCAATCTCAGGCACCGCATGTGGGAAACTCAAACAAGTGATAGTGAGGATATTGAAGAAGGTACTTTTACTGGCACATTGAGTTTTATTGTCTGTCGACATCTGGTCATCCTTTACTTCTCTTCCCTCCTACAAGCTTTTGTCTCCATCAGGTACGAAGGGAGATCTTTAGAAGTGTGTGTGTCTTCTGTTGCTTGTTGTGACCGTTTTTTAAATGCATCAAGCACTTAAGAGAGAGATATGTTTTTAGTGTGTGAGAAAGGGAGGGACTGCTAGGTTGCTATATGAGTTGGCGTATCTGTCCATTTCTTTTTCTTTTGCTGGCTCAATAAATTTCACGCAGATATGAATTAGCAGCAACTTGTGCTAAAAGGCTTTTTCAACATTCAGCTCAGTGCTTTAGATTCTAACGTCTCTGTTTGAAGAGCATTTTTCGTCCCGGTCCTCCAACACTTTGCTCCAACCTTGGGCAGTCCTGTGTTGACGTTCCCGTCATGCAGCTGTTGGTCAAACACTTCCCTGGATCTTCAGCGTTTGTGTAGCTGTCCCTCCACTTCGGAGACGAACCCGGTGACAGAGACGCGAGTAGCTGCTCATCCATCTTTTTCATCCATCCGTCTTATTAAACCTCCGGGATTGGAGGGTGAGCTGTGGCAACAGCAATTAAGATTGAAGCCTTTGGTTTGTTTTCGTCCCAGGCCGGATGTTTGACAGCTCGCGGCTTAAATGGAGGGAGAGAGGAGGAATTCGTGTGCGCAAACAACAGGGCCGGATAAAAGTGGTTATTACTAAAAGAGAGGCTGCTTCACTGTGGGATGTAGTTCAGTCCGATTGTCGTGTTGTGTTTATAATAGCTTTACAGCTGTTCCTGGATGTATTAGACTGTACTTAAACTCCCTGTTGGTCCTTTTGTCTCTGCTTCGCCCAAACATCTCTTATCTGCAAATCCCCATCCTCCGCTGCATCTCCACAAACAGCAGGGAACTTACAGAGCTTTTCTGACCAATCACGGCCTTCTCCGCAAAACCGGAGTCTTAAGTGTTGCTTTCTTGGATTTACAACGTGGTGCATCGTTTATACACCTCCCATACTGCTGCAGAGCACAAAGAACAGAAATTGTAGACATAAAAACCAGTTTGTCTTCTGCGTAAATTCCAGCTCTGTCGTGTGTCATTGTGTGATGCTGACTATATCTGCCCTCGCTGTGTCCTCCTGGCTGCATTCTTCTGGCCAAGTCAAGGCCAGTGGTGTGTTTTCGTTTTTTTTTTTCCTTCTTCTTTTCTACAAAATGGTATAATTTAGCTGCTATTTTTATGGCGGGGATCCGACTGCAGGGGCCAGTTATTCATGCTCCCGGGCCTTTTTTTGTTTTATTCATAGTTAATGCCCCTGAAAATGATTAGAAGGGCAAAAATATTTGCAGTTGCAGATGATTGCATAAGCAATTACTATATGCATTGTTAGAAAAGAAAAATAAATCAAATTTCTATGGCGTTCTCACGGTCGAATGCGTGGACTCATCACTGAATTGTGTTTTAAGCATTCTCCATTACATTCCCACTGTGATGTTTGACTCCGACCACATTCCTGTGTCCCTTCCTGGGAGATATTCTCACAGAATTACTTGTGTAATTTTGCAGGATCAGTATCAGTTTATTGAACTTTTTTCTTTTTTTTTTTGAAGCTTGGAATGAAAAATGTTCCTCCAACAGAGAAGTCCTCTTTAAACACCCTCACAGATTCTTTTTGTTTTGTTTTTTTTGTTTTACAGACTTTCTTGTGAAAACTAGAAACATCCTGGGACAATAAATGTAATTTGGACGAGTTCCTTTAGAATTGCAAAACACACACAACAAACACCCCCATAGAATTCCTGTTCCTTCTGCTTTTGTTTTTGCTTTCGTCACCTTTCGATGGCCATATTTTAACTGCAAGTGAAGTTTAGCTTCCAGAAAACAAACCAAAAAAAATTAAAAAGATGAAAGTTTTTTTTAATATAAGTTTTCAGACCATTGAACATCTTTACTTCTGTAAGCTGGATATCAGTGGTTACTTCACAATCTAAGGTTAGAGATTACAGGGTTTTTGGGTCACGCCTGTGTCCTGTGGGGGACTGGGCTTTATGTCATACGAATGGCCTCCAAGGTCACAGCTTCCTGCTGTCGGGATCAATTGGCCTGGTAATAATTTGTTTTTCTAGGAATGAGTTTTCAGGTTGAGTGAGAGGGGGGGGCTGCGCTGAAGTGTTAGCTGGGTCAGTGCAGGATAAAGCAAGCAAACAAACACGGCCATTGCTCACATGTCGGGCGAACCTCAATTAGCAGCGTGTGCGCACGCACAAGTCTGACATCATGGAGTTTGTGTTTTTTCACTCACACACACACACACATACACACGCACACACGCACACACGCACACACGCACACACGCACACACGCACACACACTCAATCACATGCATCCACACACACATTTTTGCACACCCATTTATTTATTTTTTTTCTCCTGGGGATGAATGGGGCGCTTTGTTGCAAAGCTCATTTGCTGGAATAAACTTTTCCACCACTCCGGCGTTGTCCTCCGCGCTATCTGATTGGCCAGTGAGAGGGGACTCGTTCTCTCGGGAACGGTGCTGTGCAGGAAGCAGACAGTGACATTTTGGTGTGGTTTTAGTGACTTTCCTTCCCAGGAGTTGACTCCTGGCACGCATGACAGGGGAATGAGTGCGTTTCTCCTCAACCGGCCTCCAACTATAGTCTCCCTGTTTGGTGTGGTATAAACAGCCGGCCTTTGTAATTAAGGATAAGCAGACCATTTCATAATATTTCACTGTCAATTTACCACTGACCACTGCCCTGCACCCACGTTGCAGTGTGTCATGCACGTAGTGGGATTAATCAGGTTGAAAGGGTGGAAGAGTTTCCCCTGGTTAATGTTGTTGGGTCGTCTTCCTTCCCCCTCTGAGCATCATAATCCTTTAGGCACATCACACTTGGTTTGTATATGTATAAAAGCCATTTGTCCCAGAATGAACCCTAATTTTTATGTGTTTTTCTGAATCTTGAATATATATTGAATATCTGAATCTTGTTATATTTTGATCTGCACGTGTACAGCACAGGTATTGTTTGAGTTTTTAAGAGAATTTTTTGCACAAGCTCTGTCAGAGTTTGAATTTGGGATCGTGATGCAGGACGCATCCTGGCTGATGACATTGAGAAGAAAAAAATGATATTTGAAAATGTGTTGGAGTTGCAGGCAGAGGAGCACTCTCACTGCTGTCTCCAATCCTCGGTGCATCATCCCAGACATCTAGATCTTATTATGCATATTTCAGTCTGGTTTAATCATCATGAAGGGAAGAAAGAAAACACAGTAAAAGTCCATATAATCCAACATCATCACACACATTAGGCTGCATTGTTTCAGCTATCAGGAGCTCATAGTATAAAATAATCTATTAATCCATCTGACGCTGCCTTCTTCTCTCTGTCTGTGTGTTCTCAGGCGTGAAAGTGGAAGATGTTGCCACATTGCTCCCTTCTGTTCTTCCTGTGTGTGGCCCAGCTGCTCGCCGCCTCCTCTGCCTTGCCCTTCGAGCAGAGAGGCTTCTGGGATTTTGCCATGGACAGTATAGACAGCGGCGGGCTGCTGACGATGATGAGGGACGAGGAAGAAGGCTCGGCCGTGGAGGAGATCCTCCCCCCCGACGCACCCATGTGCCCCTTCGGCTGCCACTGCCGGCTCCGGGTCGTCCAGTGTTCTGACCTCGGTCAGTGCGAGTGTGTGAGCGGGGAAGCGAACGCGTGATGCCTTGTCATGGTTTTCTCACGTTTGTGAGTGTGTCGGGAAGAAAAACAAATGAGCTGAATGAAAGCCAAGCCTTGCAGAGAATAAAGCTCCCCCTCCCGTTTGATGTGTTATCGAAGGGAGACTGTTCCTCCCCTGGGTTAATGCTGGAATAGTTTCACAAGAAAGACATCCCTTTGAGGGATTTCGTGTGCCTGACTTTGACTTTCCTGGGCGGAGGAGGGGAAAGGGAAGAATGGCGTGAGCCAAAAAGGAAAGAAAAAAAAAAGATGAGAGATGGCGAGGGATCAAGGAAGGGAGAGACGGACTCAAGCGATCACAGAGGAAAAGACACAATATTAAATATATTAAGCAAGAAGGAGCCACTTTGATGGGACGAGTTTAAAATTGTTTAGGGAGCTGCTTCATGTGCAGGATATTTGATGGAAACCCAAAACAGAAGGAGGTGATGGAAGAAAAAGTGAGTTAGTTTTGAGGAGTCTAAAATTGTCTTAAAAAAGTTTGAGTTAACTTTGGAATGGAGTTTGCACGTGATATAATGATTTCAGTGCTTAAGTTCAGTCATTTCCATGAACAATTTCCTGAGTGTAGATATTAAAAGTGCACACTTCATCCCCGTCTGTCTATTCTTAAAGGACCAGAGGAAAACTCCTTCAGTCCCTTTTTATAAACATAAAGATTCCTCACATTATACCGGCTATATAACTCTAATAAGACGTCCCTGTTTAGACATAATGGTTTTGTCGCATCATCATTTTACAAGCTCTATATATTTACTGTCCCTGGTCTCGCTGCACTGGGTAAATGTGGAAGCGTATAATTTCCAAAATGTCAAGTGCTTATTTAGAACAGATGTATTTCGGTGGTGGCGTCTGTCTCCTCTCAGTGTGCATCCCAGCGTGATGTTGAGTATTTGTGTTAAGGGGCGCTGAGGTTTTACCGGGCGCTAGATTTGTCAGTTGGCGGTGGAAGCTCGGAGATTTGTGGCAGATATGGGTGAGGAGCTGCGGTTTGTGGCTTTGGCGGGGGGTTTGCAGGAGTCACTTAATCAGACTCCGAGAGAAAGTTTTTTTTGTGCTTCTCTCCCCCAGGATGTGTTTATCATGTCTGTTAGATCTGATCCATGCACAAAGATTCAGCGATCTCCAGCTGGCAGGATTGACGCATACATATTTCTTCCCCCATAAATCAACCAGGTAACATCCCACCTCGCAGAGCCTTGGAGCAGCTGTGCAAACTGTATAGGAAAAGTTTAGATAAATACTTTATTAATCATTGGCTCTTCAGTCGAAATGAAGTCTGAGCATCTCCCGGCGCTGCATGTGTGTGGATGTGGCTTGAAGGGAAAGCTGCCGAGGGTTCGAGCTGTGTGGTGTCATGGAGGGTGTGGCACAGCACAACCAAAGCCATATATCTAAACTTAACTCTGGATGGACGGCGCTGGGTACGGTCCTGTGGGTCAGATGTGGTCAGCGGTAGACTGGATCCCAGTGGGACAGCTGGCGCTCTCCTACCGGAGGGCTTGTGTTGCATCATGGTGTCGGTCCAGATGAAGCTTGGGCCTATGGTGGGGAATCGCTTGCTGCAGCCTGTCTGCACCACTGACCACATCTGATACACTCGTCCACGTGGCCCTGTGATGTGGTCTCGTTAATGATTACTGCTTTCTGTGTCTGTGCGTGTGCCCAGTCTTTTTCCAGAGATCCCTGAGTCGAAGAGTGCAGGTGTATTTCCTAACGCCACAATAATACCTGCTTGTAGCCATCTGTTCTTGTCCCGGACGAATTTGTCTCTCAGTAGACTTTTTTTTTTTTTTGTGTGCTTATTTTTACTGTTCAACTGATCTTTTTGTGTCCCAAAGGAGACAAAATTTGCACACGTATCCTCAGTTCATCGCGGTTTCGAGCTCACACCTTAACAACACACACGTCAGTCAGATTGTATTCGAAAGTGTCTGGGTGGTGCCCTTGTCCTTTCCATTCGATGTGTGACTTTGCTGATGGTATTTAAAATCACATCATTTGTGACTTCTGTCAAATAGAAACCAGATGGAAAACATCTGGTGTCCCCATCTGGCATGAGGGGAAATAGCGTGTGTGTGTGTGTGTGTGTGTGTGTGTGTGTGTGTGTGTGTGTGTGTGTGTGTGTGTGTGTGTGTGTGTGTGTGTGTGTGTGTGTGTGTGTGTGTGTGTGTGTGTGTGTGTGTGTGTGTGTGACCTCCGTGCTTGTGTCTGTATCCACCTTTCATTAAAATAATAGTCTGGGAGCAACACACGTACTAATTTGCCGTTGTGTGGGCATGTGATTGGTTTAATGTTTAGGCCTGATGCAGGTTTGAAACACACCGTGACTATTTATTTTCCAAAGTCTAGGGCTGGCCAAGACGTCCTCGGATGTTGCCCACTAGGAAACAAACCGGTTTTTCAGGGTGTTGGTTCACCGTCACCCGGGGAAGCTTTTAATGGAGGGTGATTCCCATCTGTTGTTTTCTTTGGTCTGCAGGTTTGACGGAGGTGCCGAAGAATATTCCTCCGGACACAAAGTTCCTGGACCTGCAGAACAACCGTATCACTGAGCTCAAGGAGCATGACTTCAGAGGCCTTCCTCACTTATATGTAAGAAAAACAGCTGCTTACATTCATAATGTCTCACTTAGGAGCGGCGCAGCTCGTCTCAAGAAACTGACTCATCTCAGCTTTTGCTTGGGAAATATCATTATGAGCTCTGTTTCCTCTGTCTGGGATTTACATGTTCATTTCCTCTCTTTTTTTTTTTTTTTTTAAGTGCCGCCCTTCGCTCTGAGAGCTTTAATTGTATTAAAGTCGAGCCTCAAGCCAAATGGGAGTTTTCAGGCTCTCTTGACCCACGTTCAAGAGTGCTGACCAAGAGCAATATTAAGTCTGGCAACTTTGGAAACTCCTGACATGACATTATACAATGACATCTCTATTGAAGGCTGTTTACCTCAGACTTCATCTGTCTGTGTCTCTCAGCCAGCGCAGGTGGAGACTGCTGGGAGACGGACGACTGATCTGTTTTCATTCACTCACACTCTCATTTACTGTGACAGAGGTTACAAAATTTAGCTCCTGTATGTGTTTTGTGTATGATTATGACTTCTTTTATCATTATTATTATTATAAAATACAATAAAATGGGTTTTAAATGTGCTCTCTGGGGTTTCCTTTCAGGGTCTCTCTCTTAGGAATAACCACATTTCCAAAGTCCATCCCAGGACGTTCACCCCCTTGAAGCAGATGCAGAAACTCTACTTCTCCAAGAATCTGCTGACCACCATCCCAAAGAACCTGCCTGCCTCTCTGGTGGAGATGAGGATCCACGAGAACCGCATCAAGAATGTGGCAGCCGGAGCCTTCGCTGGCCTGAGCAACATGAACTGCATAGGTCAGGAAGGCTGACGACTTAAACAAATCCAGGCCGAGCTCTGTGGCGCTCACCACGGCCTTTGCCACTTTGGCACGGGATTTCTTTTTTCTTTCTGTCTAAGATTAAAGGGACGACATTTTATTTCATGCCACAGATGTTCTCTGTATCTTGCAGAAATGGGAGCAAACCCCATCCACAACAGCGGTTTTGAGCCTGGAGCTTTTAAGGGACTGAAACTGAATTATCTGCGCATATCAGAGGCGAAACTTACCGGCGTGCCAAAAGGTAATGACTCCTCCGTGCGGCTAAAGCTTTAATGTTGATGCATGTGTCCAAGTTTGTCTCCTTCAAGGACGAGTCCAGCTGTTTAGGAAACGTGGTTAACCACTTAGAGCCAGCAAGCAATCGGCCAAAGGAAAGCACCACAGCTCTCTCATTAACATGTTTTATCTCTATTGTGTTAAGATCTTTTTTCTCTAAATCAGAGACGAACTTTTCAAAACAGCTCTCTGAAATAGACTCCGATCTTGAAAAACGACTCTTAAAGTTGAACCTGAACATTTAACATAAGATCTGGACTTTCAAACCACATCGAACTGAAATAGACCCAGACTTGAAATTTGACTGGGATTATTTTAACTTCACCCACATTTTCTTTGTCATTCCTGACCGGACTCTTTTGAGCAAGAACTGGATTATTGAAAATGTAGACATTATAGTTTCTTTAAACAAGTTCCAGACTCTTAAAACTTAAAAACTCTGTGCAGCAAAAGAGCAACAACGATATCCTGCACATCATTTATAAACAGTACTGCATTCTTTTATTTAGGCAAGATTACGTGGCAAAAGTATTACTCCACAAAAAAAGATTCTGATTCTGAAATGACACAAACGGTGTCCACCTTTCAGATCTCCCAGAGAGTCTCCGCGAGCTTCACCTGGACCACAATCAGATCCAGGCGGTGGAACTGGAGGACCTGAGCCGCTACAAAAACCTCTACAGGTGTCTTTCACGCTCGTACACCTCATTTATGACATAAAGCTCTCGATGGCTTTGCCTCTGCTACAGAAAAGACTGATCCTCTTGAGCAGCGTGCGCATGGGTAATAATGGAAACGACATCGACGCTCAGTAGAAGCAGAAAAATAGTCCTACTGCATGATTGTGTGTCGTTTTTTTTTTTTTACTCCAGCCCATCTTCTTATGTGTAATGGCTAAATTCCCATCTGCCACATGTGATGAAGCCCTTCCTCTTTTGTTGCTCGCTCTCTATTACAATCCACTTCCTGATGGTCTAATCATGGTTACCGGGCCATCTCCAGGCTCCAGAAATACTTGATGTACTTTGAAATAAGCTTTTTTTTTTTATCCTCGCCCCAGGCTGGGCCTCGGCTTTAACCACATCCGCAACATCGAGAATGGAAGTCTGTCCTACCTGCCGCAGCTCAGAGAGCTTCACCTGGACAACAACCGGCTCACTAATGTTCCCAGGGGCCTGCCGGACATGAAGTTCCTACAAGTGAGTCCCATGCGCACTTCTTCTTCTCCTCCTTCCCTTCCTATTTATACGTGAACCTCTCGTCTTCAGTGTTTCACCCTCCGCCGTGACATTCGTCCCTTTCAGGTGGTTTACCTCCATTCCAACAACATCGGCCATGTGGGCGTGGATGACTTCTGCCCCCGCGGGTTTGGGATGAAGAGGACTTTCTATAATGGCATCAGCCTGTTTGCGAACCCCGTGCACTACTGGGAGGTGCAGCCGGCAACGTTTCGCTGTGTCGGCGACCGACTCGCCATTCAGTTTGGCAACTACAAGAAGTAAAACAAATAAAACAAGAAAATACAGAGGAATTGAAGGGAAGATGATAGATAAAAATGGGGGCGAGGAGCAGATAATTTAAATAATAATGGTAATTAAAAAAAGCTTGATTGATGAATTAAAAGTAGTTTATATATGAAATCAATACTTTTTTTTGTTGTTGTTTTTGTACAGATGGAGAAAGTGGGCAATAAACTGATGAAATATAAAGAGAGGTGAAAAATAGCAACCCATAACTTGAAGGGAATGAAAGCAAAATGCTTGCAGGGTCCCATGTGAGTTTTCTTTTTTTTTTTTGCATTCTTGAAACTCAAAGTTTGGGAAGTTTTGCCATTTAGAAAATGAGAATGAGGAGGACGTCTACGAAGAATGTTGTTTCCCAAACCTACTTCCATGAAAAACTTGTGAAGCATTTCATTCCATATCCTTCACACAATTTATTGTGGTCAGGATTAAGATGAGGATTATGAGTAAACAATAGAAAACCAATGCGTTATAGATTTTTTTCTATATATATGTCGAGGCCCAGATTGGAATCTGACCCGATCCAGAATCTGTCCCAGATTGAAATTCCAAGTTAAACTACAACTAGACATTCCCAAAAACATAATTTAACTTCATTACAAAATAGTTAATGAATAACATGTTAATTATCAATAATGAAACTACAAATAAAAAATTACTTGCAAACAAATGAAAATATGAGACAAACAAATGCTTAACAACAAAATTATTATAAGTAATAGTCGGGATGATTTTGAAATGTGATTATTGAATATTGGAGAAGTGGTAGGATTTAATAAGTTTTACTTATTCCTACCGATTTCCAGGGTATGTTGAATTAGAAATATGTGTTTGAAATACATATATATTATTGGAATATCATTCTGGGCCGGCCCACAATAGAATTCCAATCTGTCCAGACGGATTTCGGATCCGACCAGATTCTAATCTGGGCTTCATAATCGTACATAAAAAGGTGCTTTATATGACTTCCCATGTATGTGCTGATTTGGTATTTACAGGAACTTGCCCATTTCACTGGTTTGAAGCTGTTTATACTTTGGTTAACTTATATTCAGAAACAAATAGTCACGGAATTTTACATCGTTCACAGTTTAAATTCATAATCAGCTGACTCGTTGAATTAGTAAAAGTTGCCTTTAAGTTTCCTTTATTGGAACTGAACATATCTTCAATTCAACTGAACCACCAACCGGTCTGTGTAAAGAGTCTTTTCTATGCCTTTACTAAATATTATCTCAGCAATACCTTACAATACAGTATTCCTTGAGGGGACACTGAGGTAGTGGGGATGTACCCCAGTTAGAGAAAATACACATCCGCTTTGCTTTGAGAGATTGAAGGCAGTGTGTTCACATAGTGCTACA
Organism: Lipophrys pholis; assembly: GCF_963383615.2. NCBI lineage: Eukaryota > Metazoa > Chordata > Actinopteri > Blenniiformes > Blenniidae > Lipophrys > Lipophrys pholis. The sequence continues at coordinate 27,186,646 of NC_137630.1, forward strand.
AACAATAGTAATGTTGATGCATTGTTTGCACAGTTTTTTTTTTCCTTGTGCTTCTTCTGCTTCGGGGGTTATTAGGGGGTTAGTGTGTTTACGTCAGTAGACCTACGTGCTACTACTTTAGCTATAAGTATTATGTCTTGTCTCTGTTCTGTAATCTGACAACCTACTGCTGCATGTGAATAAAAACATTTTTTAGCCTGCTGCTTCAAGCCAGAGAACATCTGATGCCCCTGGTTTTGGATGCTGTGTGTCAAATAAAGACGAGGAACCAAGAAGTGGGAATATCTGATGAATGAATCCTAAACTTCAAGTATCTTAAAGGAGAAAAGAAAGGCTGGAAAAAAGCACACAAATATTCAAAAAGCAGTCCAAGAAAATGGTCTAAAGGTTCATTCATGTACAAATATTTCACGTGCCGTAAACTTTAATACATATTTTGATATGTAATGTTTTCCAAAATGTTATGAACGCATTCATGAATTTCTTTTTACTTCAGCATGAACTGTCATAGTAAAAGTTCACATTCCAAGTTTTGTTTGTTTTTCTTATAAATCCATTTTGTTCAAATGATTAATTTCAACTGATGTCATATCATTACAAAATCAATGTGTTTAATGTGTTTATCTAATTCAGTTAGAAGTATTTTTATACAGCCTGGAGATATAGTTTGTTAATCTATAAAATAAATAAAAAAAATTAAGAAAAGCCCTGAGCAAAAGCCAAACTGCCTACTATTCCTCATCAATAGAGGAGAACAAGAACAACCCTAGATTTCTCTTCAGTACTATAGCCAGGCTGGCAAAACGTCACAGCTCTGTCAAACGTCACATCCCTTTAACTTTGAGCAGTGATGACTTTGTAAACGTCTTTAATGGCAAAATTCTGACTATTACAGATAAAGTTTAAGACACAGTAGCCAAAGTTGTCACATATCTATCAACCACATATTTAGATTTGTCATTACGAACCTGATATACAGTCATCAAACTATAGAGCTCTCTGAGTCATCCTCAATTGTGGCTTCATCTAACCCAACATGTCTGTTCGATCAGATCCAGACTGGACTGTTTGATGATATTTTCACATGTTTAGTATATCAATATTAGATCAGATCAATCCATCTTTAGCAACATGCTATGTACCACAAGCCTTCAAGGTTGCTGTTGTTAAACCTCTTGTTCAAAAAAACCAGCCTTGATCCAAGTGTTTTAGCAAGCCACTGGCCAAAATCTAAACTTTGTGACCCTTTATGTACAAACAAATTGTACAAAAGACTCCAAAAGATTTATTTGGGTCTTTTCAGTCAGGCTTTGGAACTCATCATAGCACAGAGACACTTTGGTTAAAGTTACTAATGATCTTCTCATGGCCTCAGACAAAAGACTGGTCTCTGTTGTTCTTGTCCTGTTAGATCCCAGTGCTGCATGCATAACCTCATATCACATAACATATCATCAGGGTTAAAGGTACAGCACTAAACTGGTTGCCATCATATTTATCAGACAGGTTCCACTTCGTTCATGTTAATGACTCTTCAGCTCAGACTAATGTTAAACATGGAGCTTCATTCAAGAAACTCATTTGTCAATTATAGAGCAGGGAAAACTAAAGAGATGTCGTTTTGAAAAATACCTTTTACTGTACGAACGCTAATACCTCAACACTATAGCTATGGAAACTGGAGGACTATACATATCTTGAGGTGACCTTCATGTGATCCTGGACTATGGCCTGGACACAACTAGTCATAGAAGAAAGAAAAAAGCTTTTAGAAAACTGGTGAAAGTTACATGGGAAAAACAGTTTTTCTTTGATATATGAAGGGAATTACACCCCTCACAACAGCACAGTCACTACTCAAAGATACACCCAGTCTACACTTGATTACTTAGCGCAAAAAGGAAAATAGAGATAATGTACAAAGCTGCCACAGCTGATGTGTCTGATCATAATGCATTCTATAAGAACATTCATTTCAATTCCAGGAAGAAAAATATAATGAGGAGACAGAATACAGGAATTTTAAATATTAGGTAAGTCATTGAACAAATCAAAGATCCAATATAAAACTTTATGAAAGATAAGGGTGAGACAAATCCCTCTATAACATGGGATGCAATAAAAGCAGCCATGGTCAATTAATTCCAATCACAAGCAAATATGCAAAAAGAAAACATGAAACAATATACCTCATCACAGGATGAACTTAAGCAATTGGAGTAGAAACACAAAGAAAAGTCAAACCACATCCTGGCAGTGATGGTTTTCCACCTAAACGGTATAAAACATTAAGAGAAGAACTGATCCCACACTACTCCAAAATGCATTGAAATGGATTTTAGTAAATGGAACTAACTCCCCCTCCTGGAAGTAAAGAATAATCACAGTCCGACCCAAACTACTAAAAGACAAGAAATTTACCAACACAGTAGACCAAGCGCTGATCTAAATGTAGATTATAAAATATACATCTCAGTTATAACAGATTACAAACAATAACCTCACACATGATAGATGAAGATCAAAAAGAGTTTGTTAGTCACACAGATAACATTAATCAATTACATTGGGAACGACGAGAGACACATAAAATTAGCCATATCATGATTTATTTATTTATTTAGAAGAAGTAGAATCTTTACATCCTTCATAAGTTTTTAATTTTGACGGCGATTAGTTGGTTATGATTACAACATGACTCCTGGTATCTTTCTACAGTTCCCCCCGCGTCCAGTAGATGTCAGTGTGGCGCTGACCGTTGTTTGTGATCCTCCAACAAAGCGAGAGAAGAAGCCGCTTTGGAGGCTGTTTGGCGCTTGTTGAAGCTTGTTGTATTTGTGTTGTCGAATCTCACGAAGAAAATATATCATCTCCTGCAGCAACAATGAGTTCAGTTCAGGCTTTGAGAGAGTTTATCAACCAGCGACTAACTGCTGCCGCCGTGGAAATCTTCACCGTATTTGAACACACTATCATCCAGTACGAGGAGGAGATTGCTCGTCAGCACAGACTGTTTGGAATCATCTGGAAACCTCAGATCAAGTTACACAGAACAGGTATGGAAAAGTCTTAAAGAACCCATTAATCTGACTCCTGGAGGATCTCCATCGCTGTGGCTGTGTTTGATTTATCCACCGCAGAGAGAAGACACAGGGTTTGTGTCTGTTATGTTTTTCTGTGTGCCTGCCGCTTTAAGATGCAAGGCACTGAGATCCATTAGTTTATTTATTATTTATTTGTGCCCAGAGTGGAACTTTCTTTACCAAATTGAGTCATAGGTAGGCAGCCGTTTTAAAAAAAAAAAAAAAAAAAAAAAAAAAAAGCAGAGGGACACGCGCAAAAAGTGACAGCGGAAGCTCCCTGAGGCACTTCCGGTGGCTGCCGCGGTCGCTGCTGCAGTTTGCAGTGGCACTTCCGGCAGCTTTACTTCATTTGCCCAGCACTATATAAGACAAGAAATGTCTTCAACACATACGCTGCTTTGATATATGAAACATATCTAGTTTCACATGATTACTCTCAAGAGGTTTTGTGTGTGAGTGATTGTGTTTAGAAATGTCTAACCTCTCCTGAGCGTTTTCTGTCTTTCATTGTTTCGCCCGTAGCTCTGGGGATAAAAAGTAAAAGATGATGGTAGCGTCACCTGCCAAACCACTGTCTGCCACGACTGTCAGAAAAGATAAAGTAAAGTTGTGCCTGCACAACCACAACGCAGACCATGTCCTTTACCTGGTCTTGTCTTTGTTAGATGTGTCCTTCAGGTTCCGGTTCCTGATGCTCTGTAACCACTTAATGTAATTTTTCCAAAGCAAACATGATTATTGACAAGATCATTAATTATAATAATAATAATAATAATAATTAATGCTTTCACTCTTGTATGCATACAATTTTAGCTTGCCTCTGGCAAAATAAAGGGATTCCTGTTTCTCTGCTTCAGTATCATGAAATGGGTCAATTTCTTTTTTCAAGCCGCTCGATAACCTCTTCTGACTGGGTTAACAAGTAAAGACAAAACATGGAAAAAACATTTTTAAGGACCATGCTGACCGAGGAAGATTCATGATGCAGGCAGAGAAGCTTTGTGAAACTGAGTAATTGTAAACTAGTGAGTCAACATTTTCACATTCCCATTTATTTTAAGTAAAGTAAAGCAGCCGCAGCATCCCGGGTGAAGCTGCCGGAAGTGCCACGACAGCTGCCACTTTTTGCGCTTGCTCCTGTTGGGAGAAGGGCAGCACCGATGCTTTTAGATGCATCCTCACATGCATGTTGGGGTTCAAGAGACTGTCCTCATGAACTGGAAATCCAAAGATAATCTACATAAAAAAGTATATAAAACCATTTTTCTGGATCACATCGAAGAGAATTGTTAGAAAAATAGTGGTTGATGGCACCATTGCTACTTTTTTCCCCACATTGACTGCTCAATAAAGTTGTGAACATTGCTGTCTTTTGAAGAGACTTTTAATTATCACCCCGTCTCAGGAGTATACCACCGAGAAAAGTTAACTCAATAAAGTAATCCTTAATCTACCAACTCTTCGGCAGTGAAAGGTACACATGATGCAACGACTGTACCCTATTTTTGGAATTTGAATGAAAGCTTTTAATTTCACAGCTTGAGCCCCAGTTTATTTTTAAACTGTAGTAGTAATGTAACTAACCTTTTATCTTGTACTTTTTGTTTGTCCCTCTAGAGCTCCCACAGCACCACGATCATAGGGAGGAGCAGGTCTTTGAACGTGACACAAACTCGTGTCCAGAGCAGCGAGAACCAGAACTTCCACAGATCAAAGAGGAACAAGAAGAACCAGGACTTCTACCGTTTAAAGGGGTACAGGAGGAACTCGGTACCAGCCAGGAGGAAGAGCAGCTTATACTGAAGTTTGAAGGTGATACCTTCAGGATTCCTTCTTTTGATGAGCAAAGTTACCTGAGTGAACCAGAAGAGGAAGAACTGGACACTGAGCAGGTCCTCTCTCGAGACTCTGAAGTCCACCATGTGAAAACGCATAATGACTCGGAATCGACCATAACTGCGGATCTGAAAGACCTCATCACATTTGACAGTGACCATGTGGACGACGTTCCCATGTCGGAGGAGCAGGCCGAGTGTGAAACGCATTTTTGTGGTGAAATTGTCCGTAAAGCACACGTATTACCTCCCAACTTAAAATCTGTCACTGACGAGAAGAAATTTTGTGAATTCTGTGGCGCGGGATTCGCCCGGCAGAGTGCTTTGTTGGTCCACCTGAGATGTCACACAGGCGAGAAGCCACATTCTTGTCAAACGTGTGGGAAACGTTTCGCCCGACGGAGTCATTTGATCCAGCACATTAGAACTCACACGGGCGAGAAGCCGTACTCTTGTCAAACATGTGGGAAAAGTTTCAGTCAACAGAGCAGCGTGCTGCGCCACATGAAAACTCACACCGGGCCGTACGCTTGCGAAACGTGCGTGAGAAGTTTCGGTTCGCACAATGATTTGTTATGCCACATGAGAACTCACGCAGAGTTGTTCATTGCTGCGGAAGACGAAAACTCACTGACATAAGATGTCATGAGCCACACAATGGCAGATTTCATGCAGGAAGTTTAGCTTAAGCCCCGAATCACAAGGTATCGTCCAGTTTAAAGGAAACATTCCTGGGTGGGGAGGCGTGCCAACACGGCAACGAGGTCTTTAACAGCTCCTGCACATTCTGCAATTATTTACTTTGAAAATGTCAACGCTCCTCTCTCAGTTGGCTTTTTTACAGAATCTCCGGACAAACGGAGACGCGTTACAAGATGGCGTCCAGCTCAGGGTACGACGGGCCCTGCTACTCGACTACTCGCCCGTCTTTGGACAGTTTGTAATCTACCATCGATTTCGTTGCCTCACCTGTCGCTGTGGTTGAAACTTCGCTTCAAGAACATGACGACTCGCACGACAACGTCAACTGATAAGTCTGGTTTAAGCCTTCTCAGACTTATAGAAATGCTCTTCCATTTTGGTTACCATGTTAAAGGACTGAGTGATGAGTTTATATAACACCCCAGCTTAGCGGCACTCACTACATTTTATACACAGTATTGTTTTTTACCTTTTTTATTCTATTTCATATTAAGTGGAGTTCTAGTTTAGTGCAAATAGGAGGCTCCATGTAAAGTTCACAATTCAGAGATTCGTATTTGTATTGTTTGTTCTTGTCTTAGTCAGAAGCTTTGTACTGAATACTAACATGTTGACAAGGGAGTCAAGCAGCTCTATTACATATACCCAATGAAGTAACGGCTGATAATAGAACAATCAGAATGTGCTCTTGGGAATATTGTTGTAGTTCTGATCACCTTAGTAACGTTTGGCTTGATCATTATGTACGGTACGGTGTTCATCGATTCCAGTACTGATTTCTTTACACTCTTAAAACAGTAAAGTTTATACAGGCACTTTAGTACAATCTATATAATTTTATGTTGTTGTATATATTCCTCTTTACACTCCATTCTGGTCATATGCCTTTTCAGGGGCACTGCCGTATCAGTCAACAGCTTTGTGTTTAAAAATGTGTTAACCTAATAAGTTATGTCTGAAGTTTTTAATATTGTTATTAAATAACATTTTACAGAGCGCTGGTTTCCAATGTTGATGTCACTTACGAGGTCGGACGCACCTGGATTAATCAGTTTGTCCATCAATGTAAGACAGGAGAAAGAGGAGCTGTATTGAGTTGATGGATTAGTGGAGCTGTGCAGAAAGCTCATAAAGCACGGCCCCAACTAGAATATATTTCACCAGCCGGGCAACAGCTCTAGTGGACAGTACTACAGTCAGCAGCCAACTGCATGCAACATCTGTGGCATTGTGCTGTGTGATTAAACTGCACATTTTCGAGTTCTTCTTTTAATTGTGGCCAGCCTAAGGTACACCTGTGTAATCATCATGCTCTCTGACCAGCACCTGTGATGTGGAAGGGTTCTCTCAGCAAAGGAGGCTGGAGGAAACTCACTAACACAGATTTAGACAAATTTGTCAATGGTATTTGAAGGAAATAGGCCTTTTGTCTACATAGAAACAGTCTTAGATCTTTGAGTTTTGCTCATTAAGAAGAGGAGCAGATACAAAAGTGTTGCATTTATATTTCTGTTCAGTGTAAATATTTTTGATGACATTTAAAATTTGTATGAGACTCATGTTTTTGACATAAGACCTGTGTTTATATCTTATATAAGACTCTGCTGCTGTTCATCACATCCCATAGTCTAAAAGATGCTCCACTAGTTTCTCAGACATCTATGATATGTGGATGATGAAGGAACCTCTGCTACATGAAAATAGGTTGACCAGTATTGGTCAGACACCATGGTTTGTCTGGGGAACGACTCGGAGCCCGAACAAATCTCTCCCTGAATCGCAGCGCAAAACTCCTTTTTGTATATAAAGTTTGTGTATATTTCAACGTTCATGAGAACCTCCCATTGCTTCCATCAACCATGAAGCCCCACTCCTACAGATGAAGAGGAGCCCCTGCACGCCATCACATGCCAAAGCCTTTCTGTCTTCCCTTCATCAAACTGGTGGAGTAAGTGCTTCCTCTAGTGGCCACCGGAAAGAAATGTGTCTGATTTGTAGAAGTCAATATTCACTCAACATCAATTAACAGTCAAAACTAAGAGAATATAATGTCAGTTAATGAAGAATAACTTAACTGTAGGCACCTAAACCCACCATGAACAAATGACATTAATGGAAGGACACGAACACAATATAACAACACATAACTGCAAGGTCGTGGAAAATACCTGATATACTATCACAAATGAAATAAGGAAACACCAGAGAATGAATAAACAAACAAGCTGGCAAGTGATTAAAACATTTCAAAACATAAAACATTTTAAGAAAACAAGTGGAAAATGTCAATGTGGTAAATGTAAGGATGGGACAGAACTCGATTTGTTCTTTGCTTTATTCCGTCCTTATGGAACAATATAACAGACTGTTATATTTTGTGTTAATCTATTAAAATTGTGTAAAAAGTGTATGCTTGATTATCCGTCATCTTCAATACAACCTTATACAATTCTGGGTTGCAGGTCAAACATGAGGGACACCCTGGAGAGGTAGCATATCCATTCAAAACACAGAGAGACAGACAATTACTATTGTGTTTTTGCATGTCTTTGGAATGTTGGAAGAAGCTGGACATGTACATCTGTGGGTGTACATGCTATCTATCTATCTATCTATCTATCTATCTATCTATCTATCTATAACATCTTTTGGGATAAGCAGGGAGATGTACCAAAAGTGGCAGATAAAAAAACTTAAATGAACATTGATGGTTATATAGTGAGAAAGTTAAACGAAAGGCAAAACAAGAGATCCAGTTTATTTTTATTATCATTAATAATCATTAATAATTTTACCATATCCAAGGTCTGTGCTGCTAAGCTCCCTTCACGCACTGACTCCTGGAGACCAGCAGGGGGCGCCCGGGTGCACGCGTCTGTGCGTCGGTCAGCGCCGATAGAGAACGAGTGACGTCAGCACTTCCACAACAACAAGAAGCTTGAAAAACAAGGAAGTGGCTGATTGTGTGAAGCCCCGTAACCTGAAATAAGGCCGAGACAAGACACAGAGCTCCCGTTCAAAGAACAAGACGCATCCAGGACTCCTCAGCCTCCAAATTTCTCCGCAACGATGAACAACAAAGGTATTTCTCCAGATACGGTCCGGGATGTTAGTCAGCTGTCCGCTCCGTGGAGCTGGCGTTGTTAAGTAAAGGAGCCGAGGAGCTGTCGTTATGGCTATCCGGAGCTACGTACATAACAATAACGGACGCTCTCTGGGCACCAGCCGCGCTCACACGCTGCACTCAGGCCACCAGTTTATTAACAGATCCTCCCGTTTGGCGGACGCAGATTCTTTTAATAAACTGTCATCTTCTATATTTATGCGGTTTTGTACCCGGCCGGGTCACATTTTGTGAGAAGTCCGCTAACATCAGGCGGTGCAGACACACAGGCTGACATGACTTCACTGGTTTGTTGTGTTTTTCAATCCTTTATCCAGATTCTCCGTCCTACATACAAAAAAAAATACACGGATGATTTTATTCCAAATTGCGTGTTATGTGTGTGTGAGTACACACGGGCCATGTTTTACCTATTTTATTAGATAAAACGGCTCTGGTTTGGCATGCATTGTTATAGTTTAGCATTTGGATGCTACTAAGCTACTAGTAAATCGACCAGGTGTAAAAAAATCTACGATTTAAAAATATTTTTAATCGCCATATATTAATACTAATAGTAAACGCAATAAAAATGACAATAGTTATTTAAAAAAAAAAATATATATATATATATATATATATATATATATCAAGATTTTTCAATTATTTAGTAATTACTTACAACAAATGGAATAAAAAGGTCAGCATTGAATGAACCAAAATTAAAATACATCCTGAGATAAAATTGAAATGACAACCGGCCCTGCTCAGGAATTGGTAAAAGACGAAATGCAAAACCAATCATCAAGGTCGCCTGATGAGGAGGAGGAAGAGCAGCATGATCAACTGTGTCACTTTAAACAGTCACATGGTTTTAGTTTGGTTCAAACAACTTGATTTGGGACACTTTCGTGCATCCGGTTTTTACAACAGATCCCCACAAATCACTGTTGTGGAAATGTTAAGACATCCACATTACAAGTTAAAATGTTGACTGTTGAACCATTTTTAAGAAGATTAAATGTTATCCTAAAATAGATAATGCATTATGAGGCAATCAATAGACATTGAGGACAAAAGAAAATAGCTGCAATAGGGTTTGTCTAAGCAGCATAATAAGGTTTTTAAAAAATATATATATTAGAGACAAACTGCAAGCCGTCAGGACAACGAATAGATAATTGTGTTGATTGTAAATTTTATATATTTACCTTTAAAATAGATCCAAATTATGTTCTTTTTTTTGTCTTGAATTGAAGCTCCAGACCAAACTGTACAGTTTGGGCTTTTAAGTTGGGGAGGTTATGACAGAGATGGGATTTAAACCAGTAAACTTCCTGACAGGTCACTGCTTTGGGTCCATGAGCAAGGTCTTCAACCCCTCTGCCCCTCTAATTTATAAACTCTAAATAATCATTTGTTCAATCTTGAAATATGAAAATTAAAGACTTGAGGGTTTATACACTTTCACAAATCATGTCATCATATGGAAACATGTAGACTGACCTTTGACCTTTTGTAGGCCCTCGTGAAGTGAATAAGTGCTGTGTCATAAATTCCTTTACCATCAATGATTTGTTCAAAGTCTGAACAAACCTCATTACAGAATTCATGCTTACTTAAGTGAAATTTACTGCTCAGTTAAAACCGAATCCGTTTCTGATTATGTCTATTTCTGCTTTCTTTGTGTCCCAGCTCATCCAACACTCAGTCTAACGTTTCTCAGCATTTTTCAACCAATAACCTGCAGATCTGAAGGGCTTTCCTTCCCCTGAACTGTTATTATTCTGTCTCATGTGTGTCTGAGCTTCAATATAATAACTGTGACAATTCAAATCATTGCTTTTACACTGTAAAATAAGGAACTTAAATGATGAAGTGGGAGAAGTTGTACTGCTTTGATGTTTAGGTTTTCTCTGTCAGTTCCTGTCGAAGCTTCAGTGCAAATATTTGCTGTAAGGCGAAATGTTGTTTTGCAGGTTCATATCCACAGCAGGCTGTGTACCCTCAGCAGAGCACTGCACCTGTATACCCTCCTGCTATGCAAATGTCTCCTCAGGCACCTCCTTACACAGACACACCACCTGCATATTCTGAGGTGACCATTTCATTTCTAACTCGCATTTCAATTTAAGGTAAACGCCTGCAAACTGTTCTAAATCTCTTGTTTTTCAATTCCTCTGCAGATATACCAGCCCAGATATGTGCTTCCACCTCAGGTGCCTGGCCAGGTGCCTCAGATGTCCTCCCACTACCCTGGCGCTCAGGTGTTCATGCCCATGCAGCCACACATGCAGGTTGGGGCGGTGGGTCAGAATGTCCCCATGGCTTACTACCCCATGGGGGCAGTTTACCCACACGGGTCAACAGTGATGGTGGAGGGCGGCTTCGACACCGGGGCTCGCTTCACAGCCGGCAGCAGCGTTTCCATCCCAGTGAGTATCCAACGGGTTGAAATGACTTACAAATTTAAGACGAAAAGTGTTTTATTCTCTTAACTGTGTGTGTGTGTGTTTCCTCCTCTTCGCCAGCCCCCACCTCCCGGTCACCCTCCCAACGCGGCTCAGCTGGCTGCCATGCAGGGCGCCAACGTCGTAATGGCACAGCGCAAGAATAACTTCTTCCTGGGTGGATCCAATGGAGGTTATACCATCTGGTAACAGCAACTTCATGCCTAAACCGAGCCGCCCCTCCTACATTATGTCCCAGTTCTTCCCCCATCCCGTACGGCTCCCTCTTCAGGCTGCTTGGCCATGCCACAATACTGATATCACCTAACGGAATGTAATATTTTAGAGCCCTTGTGAAAGGTACAGTACTCCACTTCTGACCGCGAGATCGAACGTTAAATGCCACTGCCTGGAGAGGACAAACGCTAAATTTCAAGGTTGTAGAATCCATCCCTCAATTCCTCATTGGGTCTAACCTCTGTGGTCACTCTAGATTGGACTTGGACTCCTCCAGGCATCTGTATTCGTTCGGGAGACCCGGCCTCCTCTTTTGATCCAACGGTCGCCAATTACATTGAAATGTTCTTGTATTCCTGTAAAGCTACGTAAATGAAATGTTCAAATATCAGACCCGCGTTATATAGTTTAGCTGCTTTATAGTGAAAGTGAAACGCAGTTACAAAGTTAAAGCGCAGAAGAAGAAAAAAAAAGAAGAATCTCCACGTGTCATTTTTTTTTGAAAACTCTTTTAGTGTAGTTGAAATTAATAGGTGTGTAATAGTTTCATGTAAATACCAGTATGATGATTAAAAAAAAAAAAAAAAAGGAAGAAAAAAAAAAATCAGCATCCTGGATGCTTTTAGCTAGGATTGTCTTGTCTTTTGCACAATATCCAAAATACCATGACAAATTTCTTGCACAGTGAGCTGTCGGATTTGACAGTTGTATTTAAATCACGTATAAATTTAATAAACGAGAGCAGACAAAGTTAAAAAAAAAAAAATTAAAAGAAGCTCAAAATGAGATTTAATGCAATATCTAAAGTGGTTTACTGTACCTTGTTGGGCAACTTGTAGATGAGCATAGTGAAGTGCCAAAGGAGCACTGGGGATAGCCCTAAAATTAAAGCGAATTAACTTCAGTAAACTTAAAGGAAAGAAAAATGACTAAATTAAATCCAAATAGTAAGATGAATGGGAAGGGGTGGTTGGTGTAACGGTTTAGCTTCTTTTGTTTGTTTCTTTTCTTTTTTTCACAGTCGGATACCCAGAGTTTATACACTAAATGTTTTATTGTACAGATTTCAACGACTCCCCTCCCTTTTTCTTTTCTTCTTTTTTTTTTTTTTTTTTTTTTTATATTTAGCATCATCACAGAAACTCTCAAAGTTCTTGGCAAAATGTCACCTTTCTGTCATGGTGTTGATTTCTAGATATTTTCCACTTGGTTGAGTCGGACTTCATCGAAAACCTTCAGTGTTTCCGTTTTTTGTTTGGTTTTTTTTCCCCGCATTAAAAGTGATGCACAGGACTAGTTAGGGTAAGTAACTTGTTTAGTATAACCAATGAGCTGGTTGTACCAAAGATCTGGTCTGCAATGCACTTAAGTTTGGTTGTGACTTGGAAAATCTTTTGAACGTCGCAATTTAAAAGCAAACGTAATCGCCGCGCAGGAGGTGGAGACGTCTCCGCGTCGGACACGACTGCAATCAGTAGTGTTGTGGCGTCACTTTATGTGGTGTCCACTGCATCTTTTTAAGTTGTTGCATACTTTTTGCACCTTTTGCTAATTGTACAAATTTGATTAAAAAAAACAACAACAAACGAACACTTTTTATCTGAGATGCACTGCGAAGCAAGACTGAGACGTTGCAGACAAAGGGGCTACTCTCTCTCTCTCTCTCTCTCTCTCTCTCTCTCTCTCTCTCCCCCCCATCTCTCTCTCTCTCTCTCTCTCTCTCTCTCTCTCTCTCTCTCTCTCTCTCTCTCTCTCTCATTCAGTTGTTTTCCTATTTTTTAAAAACAAAGCTGTGACATTTCTTAGTATCTTATAGATTTCATCCAGTTCTCTCCATGTTTAGAAAAAAAGAAAAAGGAAAAAAAAAAAAGTTACTGTGGAGTTGTGCCGTTTGGTAGCCTGCATGTGTATGCGAACCTTTTGCAAAGAGGCTAAATGACTTGTCAGCGCAGTTGTTAATATCCGAGGCGTCTTTTGTTAATCACACTTCTTTCCCAAATAAAAAAAACAAACAAAAAAAAACAAACCCATTCACATTTAGTCAATTTGAAACTCGAGCGAGCTGTCAGTATAATATTTGTGGATCTTCTTCATTTCGGTGTTGAGCGTCATGGTGTCACTGGGTATCCGACATAGCGCACCAAGTTTTAACAGCTGTGGCCGCCGCCAAACACACAAAAAAAAAAAATAAAGTTGTCATCGACCAACATTTTTGGTGATTTTCCTTTTTCAGTGTTATGTTGGAGTCAAAAGGGTCCATCTGTGTGGGAACCTGCCTCACTCATCCTCGTCTGTGCAGCTGATAACAAAAACCTGTGTGACTCTCGCGTCACTCCAGGGTTGTTTTTGTTTTGTTTTTAATAAAATAAAGGATTCATGTTGATTTGGGAAACCGGGCCACAGCTTTCAAAACTAATTAAGGCAATTTTTTTTTTTAGATTTTTATTTTTTTTTTCCCCCGTTTCTTTATTTTCTCCCCCATCTTCGCTCGGATCGTTTGTAAAGCAGCATAATGGTGGCTTTGTCCCAGCAATATGAAGTACTGTAAACCACAGCTGACCAGTAGATGGTATGCCAACCACAGCCAGCAAAATGGATCACTCTTTGTTGAAGGATTATGGACATTTATAGTTCAGGGATTCTCTTTACAATATTTTGTAAAAAATAGATGTGTGTACTAAAGTGATGTGATGGACTTTGGTACACGTTCTATCTTTTAAGATTACTAAAGGAGATGAGTGTCACTACAGTTTGCTGAGACATGTCAAAGATGGAATACTTTGAAAAAAAAAGAACTTAGGTGCACTTAACTTTTTTATACTAAACTTAAAATTTAAAATGTAAGTTTAGAATAAAGGTTATTTTGGAAATTTGAAATGTGATTTTTTTTTTTTGTGTTTTTATTCAGATGTATATTTTAATGTAACTTGTTTCATGTATTAGTTGGGGTTTGTTCTTTGTACATTCAACGTCCTTCAGCTCAGCCTGTTTACATGCACACGACAAACCGATCATTATCTGCAGTTTTCACAGGTATTTTTTAAATTTTTTTTTCAATTGATCGCGGAAACGGACAAAAACACAAGTGCATGTGTGCCTGTTCATTTACCTCGTTCTGTTACAAATGTGCGCCGGGAGAGACAAGACGCCGTCCCGGAGGTCTGCTTCTGGAGAGAAGAGGAGCCAAATTTAATGTTAAAACAAAAATGGAAGCTCGGCTAAACCCTTGAGTCCGTGTTTCGCAACACGAGACCAGATATTTGGAAAATAACGGGAAGTTTGAATCCTATAATACTACAAACGTACCTGCCCCCTGAAGAAATCTGATAATGGAATAAAACATGTAAACCAGAGCTTTTTTTTTTTTTTTTTTTTTTAAATCATCACTTTTCTGAAGTGCATGAGTCTGATTCTGAACAGCATGTAAACAATCTCGTCCCGCCGAGACCTGCAGACACCTTGAAGCCACTGGACACGAGCAGCAGCGATACCCCTCGTTCATGAACGCCCCCTCCTGGAGCAGGAGTCTGCACCTCCAGGATATCTCGCGTCATCCTACATCGGATCCGGTTCAAGCCTCGAACTTGTGCAGCGACCCCGGGTTCGAATCCCGCTTTGCGACAGGATGGGCGTCCGCTGCGAGTCGCGGGGATTTCCTGCGACGCGGCCAAATAGTTACATCATCCTAATGCGGGCCAGATTTGGTTAATACTCGCTTGTCATGGCAAGAGGACCTGAATTTCACGCCGCCCCGTCTTCTGAGTTTGCATGTTCCTCCTTTTTTTGGGCTTCCCTCCGGATTCTAAAAGCATACACTTAGAATCTGCTGCAAAAATCATGGGTGGAGGTAAGGAGCCTTCGTCATCGATCTTCTGGCTAAACTCAAAAATGAAAGTAAAATTCTTTTTTTTTTTCACACACTCACCCCACACGAGCTGATTTATGCCTGCGGGCCACATGTTTGACACCCTGGCTATAAATGGACCAAACACAGGAGACTTCTCAGCTCCATATACTCACAGCAATTCATCTGCACAATGCAGGAAATCCTGCCACCGTTTCAAGCATCGTTCTATCTACTCCACAAGCAGCAGTTTTTAGATGGTAAAAAAAAAGAAATACTGCTGCAATAATCCAACATGCATCGGTTTGTTTTTTTGGTAACTCGGCGCTCAGCATTTGTTTGAGGGGTGTTATGTTGCTGAATGGAGGTCGTGACAGGTGTCCAGCTCGCTTCGTTTTCAGTGTTTCAGGACAGATTTCATTTTAGTTGGCGAACACAAGCCCAAGAAACATGTTGTGTTGTGTGAATCAGAAATCACATAAATCAAAAAATCCTCCCCAAAAAAACAACTTTTATTGCCTTCAATTGGTTTATCAAACAAAGGAGTCATCGGTAACCACGTCGGGTAACGAAATCAAATACAAACGTCACATTTAGCTGTTTTGTATCCCCCTCCCCCAAAAAAAGGATTGCATAGAAAAAGTTATAGTAAAAGCACATAAAAGTAACAGCATCACAACGTAAACTGTGTTTGGCAGAAATACAGTATAACTGGATGACATTTCAAATACTAAAAGAGACGAACGTGGCAGATAAATAGTGTTGCAGACAAGATAATCTTACATTTTCTGATCCTATAAGTGACTGGATGTTTGCAGACGCCGCCTGTCTTGCGCCGAGCTCGGCTAATCTGCAGACGCTTCACTCTCTCACCTGCTTCACGTCTGTCAACACTCATCTTTGGTTTCACTTGTTTGCAGGACGAGCTCTTTAACAAGTAGCAGCCTTCCTTCACAGATTATATACTGTCATGTTTCCTAATATCGCTGCACGTATCTTGTTTTTTTTTTTTTTTGTTTTTTCCCCTCCTTCCTGAACTCCTTCATATGAAGTACTCCTTCTTCTCGGTCGCAGCCTGGTTACTGTAGTCGTCTTCGTAGTCGTCTCCTGGAGCCGGCTCCCCCGTCGTCCTGTAGTCTCCTTTGTTGTGGCAGAGGTACCGATACAGCAGGAAGCACAGGGCGGCCACCGTCAGCAGGATGAGAACGACCACCACTGAAAGACAGAAGTGACATTTAACGCACGTTTAAAAGCTTCATTATGAAGAAGGCGAGGAAAAATAAAAGTCCCAAAACAAGCCGTTACCTGCCACAACCGCGGAGTCTGCACCCGAGGGAGCAACTGTCGTCACCACTGGAGGATAAAGAGGCAGATTAGGATATTAAACAAGCGATAGTGGTTGTGTTTGATTAAAGGAGACATATCATGCTTTTAAATCCTTCCTTTTTACATATAAATCATACAGTTGTGGTCTATACAACGCG
Source organism: Lipophrys pholis (assembly GCF_963383615.2). Taxonomy (NCBI): domain Eukaryota; kingdom Metazoa; phylum Chordata; class Actinopteri; order Blenniiformes; family Blenniidae; genus Lipophrys; species Lipophrys pholis. Next base: position 27,203,384 of record NC_137630.1, read on the forward strand.
AAACTGCAATGCTTGGGTCTGAATTCCTCATTATTAGAGCTCCACAGGCCCCTTTTCAACCCCTTTTCTGATGCGCTTCTGAGAGCAACTCGTTTTGGGGCGGTCTCTTCAAATGCAAATGAGACACTTCATACCCCGCCTCCTCTCCAGGTTGCAGAGGTCACACTCGGTTCAACGTCACCCTGTTCGGCCATCTTTGTAGTTTGATAGAACAGATACAATTATCTAGCGGCGCAGAAACTTTATATTCACACATTATTTACAAAATGTCAACAACGGAAGATTTGTCCATCCAGCCATACATGTTGGAGCCAGAGTCGGACCCGGCGGAGCGAGATGAAAATGACTATGATGCACCTACAGAACAACGTCTTCATATGGATGTAACGCAATGGTGTGTTACTATATTTACACTAACTTCTCCATCCATGCCCACTACTACAATACTGCCTGTATTACAACGACTATTTAACACAGAAGTTACATTATAATCTATAACGAGCACACAGCGCTAACATATGAAGACGGTGCAACTGCTAATGCTAACAAAACAATGACAGGGACGTCTTATCATCACACTTTTTAGCGTTATATACAGCTTACCGAAGTGCTCTGTTCGTCGTCTCCATAGATAGAAGGAACTGACCGCTCAATCAGACCAAGTCTTTCGGCAAATCCTTCTTTATACTGGCGGAGGTTGCTGAAGCAGTCGTCCTTAAAGTGCTTCGCGCACACAAAAATGACCTTACCCACAGATGTGGGTACATTTCTGTGAAAAATAAAACTCAACCAGGCACTTCGAAAAGGTTCTGATGCTGGGAGACGGTGTAACGAAGCTTGTGGGTTACTACATCCAACAACCGAACATTTCGACTTATCCTCTCGTTACTTCGGTTGGACTACAAAATCGCAGCGAGAAACAAAAATGGCGGATTGCTCGAAACGTCGATGTCCTAATTTGGTAGTTCCGCTGAGAATACTGTGACGTCATTGTTCAAAAAACGTAATAGAGAATAGAAAAATCGAAACCGATCGCAAAATATGACCAAAACAGAATATAAAGATATCAACGGAGCACCTGAAGAGACTACTTTGAACTTTTCTGTACTTCTAAACACTCTAAATATACACCAAAATGCATTTAAGGGCTAAAAAAGTGGATTTAGCATGATATGTCCCCTTTAAAGGGAAAGGTAATCCGATCCTCCTCTTCCTGCAGCAACTGATCATAGCGACGCACCAAAGGGCTGATTTGTGACTCAACGCTTTTATCTAAAGGGCCTGACACTTCTGGCTTCTAATTTACTATAAAAAAAAAAATTTAAAAAATGAAGCAACTGTATGTGAATGGAACCGACTTCTATCCTGCAGCGTCAACATGCTTGACATGATCGGCAACATGAACTCGCATAACTCGGTGACAGCTGCAACACCAGTGGGGGGAAACCCGGGGTTCAGTGGCTTATTCAGAGACACGACGACGGGGTGGGAATAGGAATCCAAACATTAAAGATTCTCAAGCGACTTTCCTTCATCAACCCGAGTTTGGTTCATAACGTCAACGTGAGTGTACTGGAGACTTGTCTCCGTGGATGTCGGCGACTGATCGACAAGGATTTAACGGAGCGGAACTCATTTTTACATCAAGAGAGCCTCCGTCGCCCCAAGTGACGGCCGTCCTAATGACGAGGCGCCGGAGGGGGACTGTTCACGTCACCTGCCAGGAAACCTCCATCGCCAAAACGTCCGGACATCACGTGCTGGACGATAGAGAAAGAAATGCAACAGATGGCAGCATTTCAGTCGTGGCGGAGGACCGGCCGAAGCGGAGGGATCACGTTGCTGCGTCCCGACACGCCGATCGGCGTGATGGACGAGTGAGTGAGTTTTGGGAATGTCCTAAAGAGTCATAAGAAAATAATGAAAGGAGACTTTGGCCTCCTTTGCCCTGCATGCTGCCATTGGTCCAGGCTGTTGCCCAACGAGAGGCCGATAAAGTAACAGTACACCTAAACAATTAATAATAATAAAACATCATATAGTTCTTTTTTTTAAAAAAGGAGTTTGAAGAAATTCACATGGTTTAACAAGAAGAAAATGAACAAATGCGTGTGTCACCGAACAAAAACGCCCAAAAGTCTCCAAGAGTAGGATACAGAAAAAACCAAGAAATACAAGGTTTTTCTTATAATGAATACAGTTTTAACTTGTAATGACTGGCTTTAAGGATTAAATTGCAAGGCAGCATGGCACACACACTTCTTTCCACTGTGATATGTGAGAATGGGGAAAACCTCGGTTCTTCTTTTTGTTTCGTTTCACTTCAGCTGCTTCTTAGGATTCTGTCCAGTTGCTGCACTGAAGAAGCAGGGAGACGTTTAAGAGACCGAGGCAACCCAGCGAGGACGTTCAGCCCCGTAATAACGCCGGCAGTCACAAATAGTTTTCCTTTCCACGCCTTCAACTCTCGGTGTCCCCTGTATAAAAACTCTTTGGATCCGTTTGTTCAGAGCCAAGAGGAGCTGAGACCAAAAGATGACATTTAACCGTCTGTTGGTTCTCGTGGCAGAGACGTAATTAACACCTTTGGACAGCACTGTTGACGTCCAGCAACAGAAGTAGTCGTCACAAGGCAACACCCAGATTTTTGCAGTTTTACTCGTGTTATCTCATGAAAACATGGCAGCAAGCTGTGAGGCTGGATTTTTCACCGCCGCTTGATTCCTGTTGACCTGCAGAAACGTTGCGGTTATTCAGGTCATAACGTAGTAAGTCAATTAAACTACGGGAAGTTTACGTTATAGCTGTGGCAATAGCATGTATACCCGAATTTCTATATTATTGAGCGCACTTGAATATAAGCTGCACTCACCAAAATTTAAAAAGAAAAGAAAAAAAAAAGAAGAAAGGTCGGAGTTACGTGATGCACCTGAACGCATCACCCATGTGTGGGCAACATGAAGCTAGTTAACCTGTAAAAATCCATAAATAAGCCGAGTCATCGTTTAAGCCGCGGGGTTTAAAGCGCGTGTAAAAAGTAGAGGCTTATCGTCCGGCAGTTAAAGCTCAAGTGGTCCCAGGATTGATCCCTGATGAGCCCCATATGCAATGTTTACTGCAGATAACCGTTTACAGGGACAACACAGGGACCTGTTTCGGAGATAAGAGCCGACTCATTTTAGGGCTGAAGAACAGATAACCACAACAAACACTGAGAGAAAAGTCCAGGTTAAAGAGAAAGAACCTCTGGTGATGAGAAGTATTTTAGCTTTTTTTTTGTTAGATAAGATAAGAGGCCAAATGAAATGTGTATTTTACCCTGAATGATGGTGGAGTCTGCTTGGGTGGGGAGAATAGTTGTCGGTCCCACGGCTGGTGCTGTACAAACGAAGGATATATGGCACAAAAAGAAAACGCTCAATATGAACAATAACTGTGGGTCGAGTCATTCACGAGTCGGCAACATGTGTAAATCACATTATACTCACCCTTCGTCAGAGTGGCGTTGCTCAACGCGTCGAGTGTCGTCAAAGGCGCCATATCTGTGGCTGTGAGATAAAAAAGCATGTTAAAAATGTTGCTGTGCTCTATCTTCAGCACACGGTGGTCGGCTCACGGCGCCTTGTGTCGCTGCACAAGGGCCAGTGTGAAGTGTTGGGACACGGTAATCTGATTATTCGGGGCTGGCATTGAGACAAACCTGGCAACCTCTCAGTTATTTCCGAATCCCTCTCTGATGCAATCGTTTTAATCTACATCACAAGTAACTGCAGCAGTCAGTTAGTCCTCAAATTGATCGGGAACTGTTTTCGATTGAAATGCAGGGAAGGTTTGGTTCTAATCCTGCAAAATATGTCTTTTTTTTTTTTAATGACAATATTAAAGAATAATGGAGATTATGTGACGTATAACATCTAACTGGATAAATCCCACCACACACTTAAGGACAAGAGGTGGTAGAGATGGTCAACCCATCTCACCTCGACATATTTTAAAGAACATCAAATTGATCCTCATGGAATTCAAACACTTTTCAAGGCACCGAGTCCCAGTGTGTGTGAGCGTGTTTAACCAATGAAATGGTGGATGTCAGTTCTTTTACCATTTACATTTAACAGATGTGGTCTAATTTAATCAAAACTGTGGTTGAAAGTCCAAAGTGAAACAGCTGAAGAGCTGATGGGGTCAAGAGGCTGTTCCAGCTTCATAAAATCAAAACACAAGCCTCAAACTGTTACCAAAATACAAAACTGGAGAAGATAATCAACATTAATCATCACTACTACATCAGGGAAATATATAGTGATTCAAAACTTACTATTCATGATTGTCGATGGAAATCTGAAAGAGACACGTGAAGAGATGAGGAAAGGGGTTCAGTTTTCCACTGTTTTCACTGTAGAGTGGAAACAAACCGGTCAACACCTCTTTCCTGCTTTGTCACACACACACACACACACACACACACACACACACACACACACACACACACACACACACACACACACACACACACACACACACACACACACACACACACACACACACACACACACACACACACACACACACACACACACACACCTAAACGTTTGTGCTTCTTCACCACCACAGACGCTCAACACTTTTTTTTTTTTTGGCACTTCAGAGTCGTAAACACGCGAACAGAGAACACTTTCCAGATAAAGTCCAGTCAGTGAAATGACACCATCGGGTTTCATTGTTCATCAGCAGCTGTGCGCGTGCGGAGCTTACCTGGGCGCAGCCGCGCGCGCGACACCTTAGTCCTCACTTCTTAACGAGGAAACTTGTGGAGTAGAAGACGAACACCGCTTTCTGTTATTTGTTTTTACTAAAAGGGAAAACGTGGCTCCGTGAAAGCGTCTGAGTGAGTGAGTGTGTGAGTGTGTGTGTGTGTGTGTGTGTGTGTGCGAGTGTATTCGCTGAAGTTACTGTGTGACGTGTGTGGACACTTTTCTTTCCTCTGCGCACTCGTGAGTTCAGCAGCGCGCGCACGCTCTGTACTTCCGCCCCTCCCTTTCCGAGACAAAGCTCGTCTATGAGCGAGATGTTTCACAGCTCACTGCATTGTGCGGCTCTGTTAAGTCAGACTCCAGAGACAAGAGCAATTCTCTTAAAAAAAAAAAAAAAGCATAAAAAAAGAAGAATATATACGGAACAGTTTTAGGGCCACTGAAGAAAAAAAAAATTCGGAGGCTTCAAAAAAAAAAAAACCTTTGTGGCCCCAGAAAAAGTCGAAAATCAAAGTCGAGATTTTTTTTTCGGAGGCAAAAAAAAAATAAACCCTTCATGAACTCCAGAAAAAGTCGAAAATCAAAGTCGAGATTTTTTTTTTCACGGTTGGAAAAAAAAGTCTGTCCATCCACATGCCAGCGCGTGTGACTGCTCCTCGCGGAAGTTCGTCGAGTACGAAGGACAAAGGCACGGATCCCGGGCTGCTTATTTAAATGTGTTCTTATTAATCAAGGAAATCCTGTGTAAAATCACATGTCCATAAGCAGTAAGCAACCAGATATAGTCAGAATTAAGTGATTTAATGTGAATTCACATCTACGGGCAAATGATGAGGGATGGATTGACGTCTCTCCGTGAAAAAAAAAATCTCGACTTTGATTTTTGACTTTTTCTGGGGCCACGGAGGTTTTTTTTTTTTTTTAGCCTCCGAATTTTTTTTTTTCTTCAGTGGCCCTAAAACTCTTCCATAAATATATGATAAAAATCTTTATTAAAAAAAAAAAAAAGATAATAGAAAATGGAAAATTAATGGAAAGCCTGAGCAAAGTTGTGGGTTACATGAAATGAAATATTCTGAAATTCTGAAAAGAAATCTGAATTTAATCAAAAAATTCTGAAGAAAAAGTTGAAACTCTGACGTTTATCTGGGGGAAAAACGTCATAATTATGAGGGGAAAAAAATCAGAATTTCAAACAAGAAGTAAGAATGTTGACTTTAATCTCAGAACTTTGCCAAAACTGAATTACAAAGTTAGTCCCCTTAAAATGCCAAGAAAATGGCAAAATTCTGAGGAAAAACTACAATCACTCAATTCTGTGCAAACCCCCCCCCACCCCCCCCCCCCAAAAAAACCAAGCAGAATAAAGTCAGAATTCTGAGAAAAAAAAACATATTCCTGTCTAAAATGTGCAGAATAATGTGGAAGAAATTGTCAAAAACCAGAGAAAAAAGTCAAGAATCGAAGAAAAAAAAAGTCAAGACTTATAAACGATATATAAATTACAATTTCACACAAAATACAAAAACATTCTTAAGACAACTGAAATGTTTGCTCATTCATAAGAGCCTCAGCTAAGCATGTTTTAAGGTGTTTTTGGTTTCATTCACAACAGAGAATCAAAACAACCACACACATTCATGCTGGTGGGAAATTTGCAAGAACATTTGCTGTGTGAGACTTCACCATATTGATATGAGGTTCATGCTATGTCCTGCATTACAGTTTTATTATCAATGTAACCAGAGATGTACCAAATAACACAAAAAAAAATCCTGGTGTGTGTGACTGTCTGTCTCTGTGTTTGTCCTCTGATGGACTGCTGCCCTGTCCAGGGTGGAACCCGCCCTCATCCGTGATCCGATGGGATCGGTCCCAACACCCTGTGTGGACTAAAGCTGTGTACAAGATGGATGGGATAAGATCACATTATTGAACTCCATTGATCGCCTTATGGCAGCAAGCTGGAAAAAAAAAGTGCTCACCCCACCAAAGATTAACCTGCAGTGTGTGTGTGTGTGTGGATGTCAGAATCAAAAAGCTTTCCAGAGCCGGTTTTCTTTTTTTTTCTCTTTTTGATCGGTGCTCTCTTATTACACTTTACGCAGTGTGTTTCTATCTTTGTCGATGAGATTCCCACGTCCTCTTCCCTTTAACAAAAAACCCCATGAATACAGTGAAAGAAGTGAAAGACGCTGAGGTCAGTAAGTACATTTCAGGAAGCTCTTATCTCTTCTTGCATATTAATAGAAGTGGGGGGGCTGTTATCGGATTGCTCCAGTTTGCTCACAATAGATTTATTGCACCACTTTGAACATTTCCAGCTCGACGCTTTAACATCTTTTAGGATCTAAGAGAAATGAGAGCACATGGCATCGGCTATATCTCTGCATTTAACTAAGTAACTTACTTACTTACATTTAAATTATATTTTTAAAGATTACATCAGAGTCGGAGGTGGTCATTGTGAGAAGCAACTTACACATTTTACTTTATTGGCAGCGATTCTTCATCTAGCCCATGAATTATTCTGCCGTCATGTTATTCAAGCCTCTGCATGTTCTCCCTGCTCATCCGTGTGTTTCTCAACAAGCCAGACAATAAGTAGTCACTTATTACACAAGTTTATTGCTGCCGTGGATAATTACTTAGTATTATTGTGTAATTTGTTGAGGCGTCATCATGAATCACATTTCATCTCATGCGTTTCTATTAATCCTCACTGTCCCTTTAAGACAAGTCACGCTCCAAAAATGTCAACAGCACTGAAATCCTGTCTGAGTGAGAGCTCTTTCTCTTTTTTAACCCATCATCCTCAACCTCCAATGGCACAAAGGTAAACGACACAGTTTTTAAATAAACAACTTTTATTTTATTGTGTCGAAAATTTCCAAATGCATTAACCTTAAATGTGCAAAGTCATCAAGTCATTTGAAATGAACTGACGTTCAATGTGATTTTCTCTCATTTAGAAACTAGTGATTCTCTCTTTAACAATCAAACTTACTAACATTTAACTCAAGGGTAAATACTGAAGTCTTACTGCTGAAGACTTCATATATAGATATGTATATAAAACAGACCATTTTAAAAGAAATAGGGATTTTTTTTTATGAAAGTTTTTTCTGACGTTTCAGTCTTTTGGATAAAGTCAACATGAGAATGATATTTAACTTACTTCCTTTCAAAACAAGAAACCACAAGACATTGCATCTGTCGGTAGTTCCAACACTGTAAACCAAGTGCCTTTGTAGAGTGTTAACATTATACAGAAGCTTTAGGAATAATGAAGACGGGAAATGGCTGTGATAAAACTATTACAAACTATCACCTTGTGCATATAAAGTTGATTTCAATAAAACATGAAGTAGGAAAACTAACAGCCGCAGGACGTCAGTCGTGACTCCTCAGTGTCAGAGAAGCTGTCTCCACTTTTCTTTTTTTTCTTCCCCCCCCCCTCCTCCGGCAGCTGTTGACTTCAATCTCCTCTGTGACTCTGTTCAGGCATTCAGAGATTTCAGAGAAAGTCAGACACAGAAGCAACAGGCTGAGAAGACGCGGACATAATGAAGAAATATGTATTAAACTCGGACAAACACTCACAAACCTTGTAATGTGTGAAGTCTTTAGACATCTGTGGTTTTTGAGTCCACCTCAGTTGTCGCAGGAGTGTCCTGCACAGAGAACAAATAAATAAATAAATAAAATAGACATGAAGGATCCAGAGGCTACACGAGGAGCGTAACACTTGTTGTGCTCAAATATAATTAATATAATGTGTTAAATTTATGGTTTTGCATTAAATAGTCTTTGGTTCTACTACACTTGTGTTTTATCCGACAGATTCTCCTTGTTTATCATGATTGAACTAATAAATACAAACAACACAGTTCATTCATTAAAGAATTCCTATTCATGCTGAGAAAAGTGCTGCAGTGGTGCTGCTTTGCTGCGTGAGAACCAGACGACAAACCTTGTGAGGAAGACTCGGGTCTTTGGCGTCAGAGCCGAGTCCAGAAACGTCACCGTTCTCTTGTCTGTTTGGTTTCGTCACTTGGAGGGTGGCCGGACCGTCGTCGTCGTCTTCCTCCTCGATGTGCAGCTGGCCGTTGGCTGCAGTGGACAGTTGGAGATCCAAGCTCTCGGAATCACGGGAGTCGTTCAGTTCAGAGCTGCTGTCACTCGGAGGAGCTTTTTTACTGCATCCTTGGTCATCAGATTCCGCAGGAGGTTTGGACTCGTCTTCTTTCTCCTTCTCCGTCTGACTGCCGCCGTCTCCGGACTTGGCCCCTGATGCGGCCTCGTCTTGTTGAGCAGAGCTCTGGGTCTCGCTTTGGCTCGGCTCGGCCTCCACCTTCCTGGACTCGGGCAGCAGGTTCTCGATCGGGACTGACTGCGAGGAACCCAACAGGGTGCTGCTGTCCCTGGACAGGGTGCTGCCGTCCCTGGACAGGGTGCTGTGGCGAGGTTTGTCCGGGGATCTGAAACTGGACCGCTGTCCAGGTCTGGGACTGTAGTTCCAATGAAACTCGGAGAAACTGGATTTCCAGGCTTTAGGAGAAATCAGACTCCTTCTCTTCAGGGATCCATACCTACAAGTCCCACAAACAGACTCTTTAAAAAGCCAGAACTCGAATAAGGTGGAGATTTATGTTAACAAGGAATAATGTTATGCAGGTGACAGAAAGTTTGTATTTGACCACAGTTCTTTGTCTAAATTGTGGAGCTGTTGTGACCTTCCATTAAAAAAAGAAACTTATAAAGATACTCTTGTGATACGTCTCTCACTATAAAGATATTGTAGTATTGTGCACATTAGTTAAGATCAGTATCAGGAGGAAGATGCTCCATAATCTGGATGTTACTGCAGATTCATTCACTAGTAATAACATAAAAAAAGAAGCAATGACCAAGCGGACCAGTTACCAACATGCAGACAGCAGCTCGCACGTTAACACTGATTCCAGGGAGCTAAGGCAGCACAGCGGACACTACTGATGTTGATGTTAGTCATAATGAGACATTTCTGCTGTGAGGATTCCATATCTAATGAGGCAGCTCTCCAGTCTGAAGGACTTTAGTGAAAGATTAATAGAATTAATCACACAACAACCATTGGCTGGAAACGGCTTCATTTTTCTGGATCCATTTCAGAAAAAGATTCATGTTCAGACGGCAAAGTTATGATTATGATTGTCAAACAGATGGAAGGAGGTTTGAAAACTAGGGTTGGGATGAAAACTAGCACCTGACTAGTCGACTAATTCTCTACTAGTCAGGTAATTTGAGTATTATGATTTTATTTACAATTTAACGTGAAGTAAATAAATAAAAAAAGCCCTTCAGGTGACGTATGTTTATGGCTTCCATGTTTGTTTTACAGGAAGAAGTTAATGTATATATTTCCATCGTGGGACCAATTCACATTTTTTGCCTACACTGAAACAAAACTGATTTATACCACGTCCTCGGATCTGATGTACGAAACAAAAATGTCTCCGGTGATCCAGATGACGGTGTGGTATCGGTTTGTATTTGTCGTCGTGTAAACGAAGAGCCAAAACACTAAAGTTTGTTGTTTTCACTTGAGAAAGTTGTGAACGTGGCCTAAATGAGGCGTAAGCAGGAGTTTGCTGTTGAGACGACAGCATCGCAGCGCTTCAACTGGAAAACGGTGTATTCCAAGAACACTTGAGTAGAAATCCGGAGCCGCTGAAACGCTTGTTTGCTTTCCACACCTGATGAGTCGATGATAAAAGCCGGCGGAGGAGAGTTTACAGTGTTTTGTGATCGTGTGAAGTTCAGTGACGCTTCAGGATCGGAAACCGTTTTCTCCTGATCCGCCAGTTGACTTGGAACTTTGAAGATAAAAGGAAAAAGCCTCACCGTTGCAATCCCCTCACGGCAAACACCTTGTCGGGATGCTGAGCCTGCAGCTCTTTTATCACGTTCTGCAGATCCTGGTTGAACTGAAAGAGGAGAGACGTTGTCACACACAAGCGACTGTGAAGGATTTGTGGAGCGACGGAGGGGAATGCGTACCGTGCTCATCTCCTTATAAAAGGTGTCTCGTAAGTTTGACATTGCCGAGAAGACAGCCACATAGCATCCGATACGGCTGGGAGAGAAAACCAGTGGAGTGCTATCAGTGAATCCATACAAACATCAGGGTGATGAAATAACAATATAATATGACATTAAACCTGTCAAAGAGAGCAGGGAGTTCCTCTTTCAGCTCACTGTTGATCCCTTCGTAGACACTTCTGGCGTAATTCTCCTCTTCGTTCGCCTGGGAATAAAAGGGAATAAAATAAATGAGCACATTGATGTGGAAATGCATAGAGCATGTGACTTTATACACCTTCAATGAATCACCTTTTGTATCTTGATGTCGTCCCTCTTCTTTGCAACCTGCAAGGCCTCCAGGTGGTGATGGGAAGAGTCATAGTCAACAAGCTTTCTCCCCCTCTTGGCGATTTTTTCCTGCCGAGTGAAAATGTGTTGAAGTCGCACGTGCGTCCCAGTGTTTGTTTTCTCTCGGTCTGTGTGTTCACTCATGCTTGCTTCCTCCGGCCTTACCCTGACGTCTGGGAATTGGCCCACATAGGACTCCATGGTGCGTACGGCCTGGTCCAACAGCTTCACCTCGTAGTCGTTCCACAGGAGGTCCTCCCCCTTCATCACAAGAGAGCACATTTCATTAATTATTCAGAAAGACGGTGGAGAAACTGGAGGCTCTGCTCCCCTGATGATGCTCAAATTGAGCAGATTTTGCACTTGTAAAATCATAACATGCAAAGTGGCTTGTTTATTATTTTTATTTATTTATTTTATTTACCACCACTGACCTCTACAATAGCGCCTATATCCTCCTCTCCCTCCCAGCCGCTCTCATAAACGTCAAACAGAGACTGGAAGAGGCGTCTTGAAGCCTCACGCATGTCTGTTGGAAAGCAGAATCCACACAATGACGCCTGCAGAGGGCACAAATGAACTATTTTCTGCAGCAGCAGCCACGGGGAAGAAGCTCTCTCACCTCTCACTGCATTGATGTAGCCCCTCAGGTCCTTATAGATCCGGTTCCCATCAGACTGCAGACACACGGGAGGCTTGTTTCAGTACCAGTCTTTATCTTTGATATACTTTTATATGGATGAATGGATGGATGGATGGATGGATGGATGGATGGATGGATGGATGGATGGATGGATGGATGGATGGATGGATGGATCAACCTTCACTGATGTTTCCAGACAAACAAACACTTTTATTTTGTCAACAAAGTCGATGCTCACATGCTGGTCGTTGAATTGATGGAGACAGTGTTCAAACTGATCATCCCGAGACTCCACAGTCTTGCCCAGCTTTTGCCTCACCTGCAAAAATATAAATTAAAGTAATAAATAAATATAAAGCACAGAAGAAAGCAGATCTTGAACCAACAGCACTACATTTAACCTCTTCTTGTTTGAGAAAAGTCACAGCAGACGTACCTTCTCTTTGCCTCTGCTAAGCTGCCGTTGGACTTTCTTAGCAAAGTCATTGGAGGTTCCTTTTGGACTTTCCGACATGTTTGGTGTTTTCTCTTTGTTCCTGAGATAAAGCAGAAGACAGAATAATTAGAAAACTTGAATGTGCAATGCTGTGAGCGTTTGGTGTGGCTGTGCAGAATGTTCAAATCGATCATCACAGGATATCAGTCTCAATTCTTTTGAACCAAAGGCGCTGCATTCTCGATTCTATGATCATATAGTACAATGATTTTCAATATGTATGCTTTAAGAAAAGTTTGCTACTTGTTGTTGAGGGGGCTACATTTGATGATTGTACATTGATTGGGGAGTAACTTTTTCCCCTATAAACGTAGTAGTAGTAAGAAGAAGAAGATCAGATTGCCAGCCTTTTAATTACCCCATGAGTACAATTTTTTTTTCTGAATTACACAATGAAAAAAAAATTTAATTAAGTTTTGCGGGTATGAAATGTAATAATGCTGTAAAAATAAACAAAACTCTTAAGAACTGAAAAATAAAGAACATTTAATAAAACGCAACAGACGAAAATAACAAAACAGAATAAACACGTTATATTCTGGCTACAACTTTAATTAACGAAGCAGAACGTTGAATGATCCACGGCTGTAATAAAATAAACACACTTGGTTGCGGAGCGCTTATCCTTTTCAACTACATTTCCCAGAGTTCCTTGCGGTAACCTTCTTCCTGAAGCGGTGCCGTGAAGATTTGAACTTTAGCCGGAGTGTTTTGTGTTTTTGTGTGTTGGAGGAGGAGTAAAAGGAGGAGTGGTGGCCCCATGACAAGCCCTCAGATCGGAGCTGTGCTCGCCGGGCTGCAGGAGCTCATCATGGGCAGCACTCTGATGAAATGCGCCCTGACGGACCTGGGCGTCCAGTGGGCCGGCTGGGCTCTGGCTGCGGCGTTCCGGACCGAGAAGTTCTACGATCTGGCAGGTAATGTGGCCAAAAAAGAACCTTTTTCTGAGCCGAAACAGCAGCCATGTGCTGTGGGGTGGAAGCATTGTTAGTTATTGATTATAGGAGATTATTGCAAAGTGACTGATTAACGGAAGGTCGCGGCAGAAAAGAAATAATTTAAAACATTTAATTTATCTGCATGTTTGTCAGGTGTTTATTTTATTTTTTTACTTTTCTTTCGTGTTACATATCGAGCATTATAAAAGTTGGATTATCTAAAACCAGTTTGTTGTGAAACCAATAGAAAGCTCCTCCTTCAGATTAGAAACCAATGATCTGCGGCTGCGTCAACAGGGGCGCGCGAAGCGCACGTGAAGTAGGAGGAGCGTTGGGGGCTTTCTGTGGGCCCCAATAAGAATATACACCATTCATCTAATATTACACAATGCTCTGCATTCTCGAGCTCAATGTTATAACAGAAAAGAAAAAAAAGCACTTTATTTACTGTAACATGTCTTTAATTGTTACAGGGATTCCTGCACCTTGTGAATCAATAATTGGTGCATTCAAGTGTTTGACAGATATTATCTGTAACAATGTTTGTTATCGAGTTATCTTTTTCATGCTTAAATAGACCTTGTTTTTAATTTTTTTGCATTTATTCATCTTTTTTTTAACCTTTTGGTACAACCTGAGCACGTGATTCACAAGATCTAACTCTGACACCTTCAACAGATTAAACGTTTACTCATTTCATTGAGAGAGATAATCATCCAATAGAACAAATGGTGAAAGATTAGTTGAATTCATATTGTGCGTTTGATTAAGACGTCACACATTTGTGACGGTTAATAAAAGCAGCGTTAAGGACGTGACTAATAAGGAAGTTGCAGATTCAGACCCTGCCTGCATTGAGATGCCTCCAAAATCCTGAATACAGCCAGTTCACCACAACTCGTCACACGTAGAACGACTTACCTGTCGACACCTGTGACTGATATTTTTTTTTTTTGGTGTGTGTAATAGTCTCACAAATAAATCACCTTGATTCTTCTCCTTCACTCGTCTTCTCCTGCTTCTCCAGTCCGCTCTGTGCTCCCGTATATTGTTACCCTTGAACTTTGGAACCAATAGCCTGCAGTATCCTGGGTAAAAGATTTATTGGACACGCCTTACTCTGCAACAAGTAGAGCTGTCCGCCATGTCCACAGTCGGTCCAGCGCCCTGAGTTTGCACTTCTCTCTTTCTCTCGCTCTCTTTTTCCAGGCTCTGGCACATTTATACTACTTGCACACTTGAGTCGAATTTGGGGAGGAGCCAGTCACGCCCGTCAGAAGGTGCAGACAGGATTGGTGACGGCATGGGGACTCAGGTGAGAAGTGTCGTTGCCCACCTCAGTGACCCTCCTCAATACTCTTGATAAAACTAAGTGGCACTAAGACATTACTTCGTCTTGTGGAGTTTTGAGTAATTTCACTGAAGCTAGAATCCTTGGCGAGGTCAGAGGAGGGACTAATGAATGTGAAGCTTCAAAGTCAGATATCTGTGGTTAATGAATAATGCCGTGGTTAATGTGACTGGATGTTAACCAGGTTTCTCTCCGCAGGCTGGGGACATTCCTCTTCCTGCGGATCTTGAAGGACGGTCACGACCGCAGGTTCAACAATGTCAGAGAAAGCCCAGGGACGTTCTTTGTTTATTGGACTATTCAAGGTGCTTAAGAGCGGCGGAAAAGCCTCCGTCTTGTTACCGTGGTCCTTGACCAGCTTCAGCGATGAGCTCCAGGGAGGGTCGCCCCGTATAAATCACTGTCTTGTTCCTACCTCTTTTGTATGCATTTATTCTCTGCAGAAACTGTTGGTTGTAGTCCAACCTAAGTGCATTTATTTCACATAAGGATTACGGCAAGGTTTGTTGAAGATGATTCATTTTCCCATACTCCTTTCAGCCGTGTGGGTATTTATGACCCTCCTGCCCACCCTCATGCTGAACACTGAGAAGCGAGATGTGCCGCTGGGAGCCAGGGACTACATCGGCTGGGGCATATGGGGCCTCGGCTTCGCTACCGAAGCGATTGCCGACCAGCAGAAGTGGTTTTTCAAGCGTGACCCGGAGAACGCTGTACGTAACGAGGCTTCTCGCCGCACCGCTCTAAACTGCATTAATGCCTCACTCACCGAGTCTTAACTGCTGCGATGCCCAATTCACTCCTCTCCCCGCAGGGCAAGTTCATCCAGAGCGGGCTGTGGGCCTACAGCAGACACCCCAACTATCTGGGAGAGATACTGCAGTGGTCGGGTCTCTGGCTCTCGGCCTCCTCCGTCATGCAGGGTCGCCAGTACCTGAGCGTGGCGTCGCCGCTCTTCGTTTGGTTCCTGCTGCGTCACGTCAGCGGGATCCCCATCCTGGAGAAGCAGGCCATGAAGAAGTGGGGATCTGAGCCGGCCTTCCAGGACTACGTTAAGAACACTCCGCTGCTCTGGCCGTGGCCCAGGTTTTGATGTGTTTGAATATTGACTCCCACGAATTCCCCGTGCAAGCATTTTCACACAACTTTGCATTTTTTGTAGTTGATCACAATAAAATGTTTGTCTCAGGCTGCATTTCCTCAACTCCAATGACATTTCTGTCTGTTGTTTGCCAATTGAGACAAATGGATACATTTTATTTTGGAAAAACAAACTTGAAAAACACAGTAAATGATGATTTCAAGGTGTAAATGACCCTTAAAAACAAAGCTCACA
Source organism: Lipophrys pholis (assembly GCF_963383615.2). Lineage (NCBI taxonomy): Eukaryota > Metazoa > Chordata > Actinopteri > Blenniiformes > Blenniidae > Lipophrys > Lipophrys pholis. The sequence continues at coordinate 27,219,316 of NC_137630.1, forward strand.
AAGACAAATGAGAGACGGTTGATGAGGACTTGGAGAAATCATTACGCCTCTAATAAATTATTATTACATCATCCCTTCATAAACAGTCGGACCAATTTCATCCATCCATCAATCACCTAAACCAATTTACAACGTGTCACCAATCACATTCACAACTACATGCAATGTAGAGTAACTAATTGACCTCGGATGCGTGCCGATTCCATGAAGGAAACTCATGGAAGCAAAGGGAGAACATGCAAACTCACCAGTGAAAGACGCCCCCCCCCCATTCCAGAGCACCTGGCTGAACCAGATAACTAACTAGAGGGGAAAATACACGCTCACTACACTGTGGTTCTGCTGGGAAATTGGAAAACTTAGAAGCAAAATAATATACATTCAATCAGAAATGTGAACGTTTCATGTGTAATGGTTGGAATTATTACCTTAAAGTGAGAATATTCCCGGTTTGCATGTTTTTCCATGATTAAAGGTTAATCGGTAACTCTAGAAGTGGTTGTTCGTACGAGTGTGTTTCACTACGTTTGCTTTGTGATGGACTGGTGACCAACAGCCATCGCAAAGTACGTGATGAAAAAAATTTCAGGTGCATGCATATTGAAATAGCTGCCGTTTCTAATAAGTTTTCGATGTACGAGGTGAATTTTTGCTCCCAAAAGGATCAGCTGATGTTTGATTGATGATCATGGAGTTGAAGTGTGCGCCTGCCAAAATCCACGGCTATTCTACAATTTAATTTGAGCTCGTATTCAAACAAACACGATCCTCATGAGGAACGGATCCAAAAAAAGCACAGGAATAAAAAATGTAAGAACTCCCAGCCAAGCACCATTTATAAGTCTGTGGCAGCGTATATAAAGTGTGGATTTAGTCCTGCACAGAAAAGTGCCCATAAGTATCCCGAATGCTTCACGATCCTCTCAAGTGAGCCATGAAAAGTCATCTGAATCAAACGGGAGCATTAGCTTCACAATGCGTTTCTAAAAAGAGAAAGAAGTGTTCCGGTTCTAAATGCTACCTGTGGGGCTTTGGGAAATCTGGCACATGATATAAACACAATTTCACCCAACTTGGGTTTGCAGGTCGCTCGAACTGCCAGTCTGTCATAAAAAGAAAACGGAGACAATCTGATGTGCTTCAGGTCATTTAAATGTTTCAAGGACACCAGAGATCTTAAAGCCTTTTCCTTAAGATTTCTTTTTCCTTTTGAATTCTTGAAAAAAGAAAGAAGGACAAGAAATCAGATGCAATAAAAACAAAGTATAAAAGGTGTTAAAACCAAGTACAAACTGGACTTCGGACTATGTTTCCTGATTAGTGTTTGTCAGTCTCATTATTTCCATTCTAATATTAGTCAGTCAAGCCTTGTACATATTAGTATTTAATATTCATTTTGACATTTTAGTTTTCTATTTTAATATATTCTATCATGTATAGAGCAACTAATAAAACCCTGAAGGAATTTCCCTCTGGAATAAAGTATTTCTATGCTATAACCGAGTATCGCCAGCTGTAGGTGATTTAATATAGACGGGAGATATTTCAACTAGAAAATCTATTAAAAGCATTTAATTGATTTCTCCCCCTATTCAATCAAAAATTCCTACATTACCCGAGACAAAGAACGAGAAGACGAGCTGGAAAAATTCAGACAACAAAGACATTTTTTTTTTGTTGTTGCTAGAAATGTATTTTAGAAGTTCCATGAACTGCAGAGAGTGTGCTTACGTGCCAACAATCAAATAATGCCACGGTAACTGATCTGGTTAATATTACAAAGTAATTGCCTTTTGCAGGGGATTACTCAGAGGCAATCTCCCACAGTACAAACATTACACAGAGCCGTAAACACTGGAGTCGGCAAATAATCACATAAAGCAAAGATTACAGCCCGGGACAAACAAACCAGCAAAGTTTTCCGGATGCGCCAATGAGAGACGCTCTTAAAAAAAAAAAAGAGGCGGGGGGCAAAAAGCACAACTGGTCAAGACTACATGATGACGGGGAAACACGCAAGTCTAAACATTTACATCACAAATCACGACAATCCAACCTAAAAAGAAATGAAATACAAAACAGCAAAACTAATCGGTCATGGAACTCACACACATCCTGAAATGAAATGCCAAACAAGCAGTTTTTCAACCTCTGAGTGACACATGAGTTGAAAAACCCGCTTAAGAAATGGAAACAATAAATTTTCTCACAACAGGTGGGTAAACAAAACGTTCTGCAGTCTTCAACAAAGAGGACACGTTAAGCATTTAGTTAAAGCAACAACTCTACAAACACGAGGCTGCATAGATAGAAAAACCTACTATTTGGTTAAAAAAAACAACAACATGTAAATACAATCATTCCTCCTGTGAAATACTACCAATTCAGAGAGAAACACTAAAAAAAGGAGGCTTTTATTATGTTTTGCACAAACGCATCAGGTTGTTACTTCTCACTGAAGATGGAGTGGAGATTGGCGCCTTCATATTATTTGAGGAGAGGCGACGCAAAGAATTTGCCTTTCTGACCGAAATTGACGGCCGACTTGCTTTTGCTCCCAAATCTGCGGCAGACAGAGGACACAATGAAAATATTAATTAGGACACATTGTCGGTAAACCGGAGTCAATGACGGATAATGAGATTTTGCACAGTAGATTAAGTTCTATAAAAGATGTTTAAAGGAGTCAGCATTTATGTAAATCTGGATTACAAAAAAAAAAAAAAAAAGAGTAAAAGACGCTTGTTATGCCTTTTCTGAACACCTCAATTAATCGTGTGACTGGGAATGAGAGGACTGTGCTCACCTGGGTGTTAGAGTGGACTTCATGCGTTGAGACAGGGAGCTGGAGGACGGCGTTTTGTTGAACTGGTGCTCAGGGGTGGTCAGGGGACCCAGGATGCTCACTGAAACACCACAGACAAATACTAGCACCTCGACCAGACAACAGTATATATTCACTACGAGGGCGAAGGAAGAAATAGCGCAGGCATACCCGATCTGTCGGGCGTGGCGTAGCAGTTTGCGTTCTCGATGATCAAATGGTCCAAGTTGGGCTTCTCGCAGTCTGCAACCACAAACTGGCTCCAGTAGCCGACGGGCAGAGTCAGCAGCCGCTCCACCACCTGAGCACAGGGATATTAGAAGAAATGTTAAGAAACCGTCAGGGTTATTTCAGAGTGTTGCCTCATCCTTCATCATGAGCAAAGCGGAGGAGAATTACTGGAAAACACTGCGCCAGGAGGATTTTCTCGTGTGTAAAATTACGCAAAAGAGATGCGTGTCGGTAACAATGTAATTTTAAATAAGTTCCTTATGATTGCTATGAATCACAAACATGCATTTGGATAAAAAAATAAAAATTAATTAAACATAAGCTATGTTCTCTTAAGATACATTTTTAATGCCATATATTACTCAGATTTAAAATGCATGTTGAGTTTGAGTTTTCTTAAAGCAGCAGTGATTCAACGTCTAAAATATGCATTATTATGCATATGTGTTCTCTCTCCACTGCGCCTTGATGACAGTGATAAAGTCAGCTATTCTTGTGCTAATTTTAAACCTGCCTCTTTATGCAGGAGAAGTTCAGTGAAAAACTGCCGTGTCAATACGTCTCATTAGTATTAACCTCAGTGTTTCCAGAACGCTCAGTCCTGTATACACCCATCCATCTCTCCACACAACTATCTCATTCAGGATCACGGGACACCGGAGCTCGTCCCAGACGGCGATGGGCGAGGGCAGAGTACTCAACGTACAGGTCAACAGTCCATCACAAGGCAAACAGAGGTGGATAACCGCACACACTCACGCCTACGATGTAGGGGAGAGGGTGTGCCCGGTTATTGTAAATGCAAATATCTGGGTAGAAGCAAAACGCGACACCTGCCAGAGCGAGCCCCTTAATCTCCACCTGTGTGTCAGGAATCCAATGAGGAGGAGGCGGAGGCGGGGGGGGGGGGGGGGGGGGGGGCAGCCTGTAAATCTACGACTGCGCCGAGAGCAGACACACACACACTCACACATATCGGAAGATTTGTGAGCAGAGCAAATAAAAGATGAGAGTGTTGCCATCCATCAGGGCGTCTGTGCCAGAGGAAACACGCAGAATAATAGACTGTCACGCTACATGTTCAACCAGGGGGCTTTGTTTTGTGATGCCATAATACAAATTGTAATGTATAGCACAGCTGGAAACAACCCCAACCCAACTGCAAGTGTCACAGATGTTTTACTAATTTCCTGTCAAGACAGCAGCCTAAAGGATTGCAGGTGTTGGTGGATCAAGCAGCAGCAGCAGCAGCAGCAGCAGCAGCAGCAGCAGCAGCAGCAGCAGCAGCAGCAGCAGCAGCAGCGCAGTGAGCTTTAGCTTCAAAGTAAGAAAATCAACCCTTTTTTTTGTTTAACATCCAAGCACATCAGAATGCAGTTGCTAATGGCGTGGTGGAAAAGGTCCAAATATTGACGGACTACTTTATTAAAATGTGAGTTTGTTTTCCCTGTGCTTTAAACACAAACGCTGGCTGCTCCTTGTCAATATTACTGATGAAGTTGCTGGTAAATGAGCGCTCGCTCCCCAGACTTATGGACTGGTGTAAACACTAACACACCAGGACACACAGCCTCACCTTCGGCTGTCGTTTGGTGTCCTGTAGGATTGTCATCGGGTCCGGATTGGGAATGCCGTGACCCACGAGAGTCGGACCGAACACTCTGGCCAGGTTACTGACGTCCATCCGGGTGTCCAAACTCTCAGCGACTCTGCAACACACAATCCACAACCGTCAGACTTGCTCACAAGTGTCTCGACATCAGCAAATCAGATTCACTCGAGATATTTTGAAAATTCTGAGCACATTTTTGCCCAAAGCAACTACGGCCAATTAAACTCTGGGAAATTCAATTGGACAGCAACATTCAGTGAAGGTCAGTTTCAAAGATGAATCCCAACACTGAATTCTTAACAGAAATATGCAAATATGCAAGAAAACTTCTAAAAACACTACAAGAGTGTGATACTAAAAGGAGCGACGCCACTAACCGCTGCAGATGAAGGATCAGGAAAGCCAGTGTTTCCCTGTTGGCTTGCGGCAGGTCGCCGATGGTCTGGTATATCAGAGCGATGCTGTTGTCGTCGTCTGGAACCTCTGGAGAGCACAAAGAAAACAACCGTTAGTAGAGACCAAAGAGTGGGATGTTTAGTGGAGGTTTTAGCAAATTAAAAAATACATGTGGCTTCAAACAAGCACATGAAAAAAGGCCCCCCATTGTAGTAAGATGAAGCGGGTTTCTGTTTGTTTGTTTGTTTATAGAAAACTGCCCAGCAGGGTTTTCCCAACATCGCGCAGAATAAATTGCAAAATCAAGCAAAAGTGTTTAAGAGACCTGCATTTGATAGTCATTTCAAAATCAACTAAGCCTCTTTCATCCGAGTGCCACGCGAGTGGCTGCGACTACTTCCACACCGGACCGGCCTCATAGACGTACCGGCTGCATTCATGAAGGGGCGGTTGAGGCGGAAGGTGACAAGCGGCTCCTTGAGGTTCCTCAGGAAGTCCTTGAGGAGGCCTGTGATGGCGTGGATGTCGTCCACTTTGCTGAGGACGGGGACAGTCTTGCTGCGGAGGAATTTGTCTTTCAGCTCCCTCACAGTGCGCTCAGCTCCAGACAGACGGTACAGGCCAGCCTAGAGGGGGAGAAAAAGCTGCTTTTGACCTTTTGCCTGTTACGGGGTTGCTCCAGCAGATCATCTTTTGATAACCCCCGTCTCCATGTCTCCTTCCTCACAATAATCATGTCTTCTCTCACTAAATCAATGAACTCCTCCTCAGCATCCTTTTTCCTACATTTATCATCTCTCCTACATAATCAAACCACCTCCACCGCTTCTTTTCCACCACCACACCCTCAGCCCAGCAACGTTCAAGCTCTTATCTTTTGGTCAAGATGAACAATCTCCAGACCAAACAACATAACTGGCCTCACAACCACCCTGTTGACCTCGCACTTCTATCACACATCACTCCTGACACGTCCACCGGTTTCACGCTGGTGGGCGGCTGCAGATGAAGGATGAGGATGGCGGTTAAAAGATTTCTCTCCGGGGTGGGATTCAAACATCACGAGCTTCTTTCTCTAACCTCTAGTTGGACTTCCCTCAGCAAAATGAATAGAAATGGCAATTCAAAATGTTTAGTATAGAGTGATGGGACTATATTGTTAAGAAGCCTAATTAAATTGAGATTTTTTGGGGGGGGGGGGGGGGTTCCACAATTTCGACTTCATTCAGAGTGATCACGTCTTATGACACACAACGTTTTCACAAATGCAAGCTTTCAGTGTGACATTATCGTTAAGGCTACGTCACTAGTAAAAGGGTTGCTGGCTTTCAACATTGCATTATTGATCTCCTGACTTGGACTGGAACTCGTGTTCTCCGTTATTCTTTCATCATCAACAGGATGGGCTACCTCCTGATGGAACGGGCACTCCATCTCATGTCCAAAACAAAATGCAAGTAGTGATTATTGCCATTATGAGGCAACCATTTTCAAACAGACGTAGGCGATTATACAAGACATCACTTATGATTGACCACAGTCCAGTCATTTTTGAACAAGCGCTAGAGGAGAAACCAGACTAACATGCCGTTTATTAACTAAAACAATCTCTCAAAAAGAAATTATATTTTTGACCGCAATTTTTTTTTTTTTTTTTTTTTTTAAATCCTCAAATTCCCACATCAGAAGCAGAAATATATCACTGAAGTCACAGAAACAATAAATACTTTCATTTCTGTCATTGTGTGTATAAGTCAGTGACGCTCCAGCTCAAAATCTTGGATCACGAATTGGTGCAGGCAACAAAATCTGAAAAGTCGCACCTGTCAGGTTTAAGAGCCACGCAGAGAAAGTGCATCACGTACGAAAGCAACAGAGGGGGGCAGCCCAACGGTGGTGAATAGGAAGAAGCCAACACTTCATGACAAATTCAGAGGAAGAAAAAAAAAAAAACTGCCATAGAAGGAGCCAAGCATAAAACAAAGGAGGGAAGAGACAGCACAGTCATACGGCAATCAACGTATTTGGAGCCTTTCCACAGCCCAATTACCAATTTAATCTTGCAGGAACAGATTGTAAAATCTTAGTTACAGCTCTCTGTTTCAGCTTGAGGGGAAGACATTAAAAATAACTGCTGGGATGTGCGAGGCATTACAGTGCTTCACATTTCTGCATAATATTAGGATAGCAGAACGCTCACCTCGTGCAAACCCCTTTGCTCAATCTCGCTGATGCAGTGCACCACGAGTGGGGGGATCATGGGCGAAGTGTCCGGGACGTAGTCTGCGAGCACACCCTGGGAACACGAACGCAAAAAAGGGGTAAACACACCTCCAGTGCATTTATAAAGCGTTTACAAACATATGCAGACAAAATAGTGAAAAGGTGATAACGCACCTCCCCAATTTTGACAGGGGTACCACCCAAGTTGGGGATGCACGGCAGGGGGCAACGCTCGCGACATTCGGGGTGTGAGACCACCCTGCAGTCGCGGCACTTCAGCGAAAGTTTGCCAAACTTGATCTTCTTTCCGCAGGGAACACAGGACTCGGGCTTGATGACCTATTTACATAAATGAAGAGCAAAGCGGTTCAGACAGATGAATAAAATGACAGGTGCAGCAAAATATATATATATATATATATATATTTTTTTTTTATTAATTGCTTGCTTATGAAGATCAACATTTGCAAAACGCTTCAAGAGTCCTTCAAGGCCTTTGCACAGCTGCTGTGATCAGTTTTCAATGTCATTTTGTCAAGCAAGTAACACTTCATGGTATTGGCTCCATCTAATATAAGCAAAGAAAAATGGGACAGCCATCATAAATACATGATTTCACAAAGAACTGCCTTGGGGGGGGGGGGATTCACATACGAACATTGTTGGACGGATTTTAACACATCAAGAAGACTGAAAATGCAGCATGAATCATTTAGTGGGAAAATGTGCTTTTCTAGTTAGGAGACCACAGTTTGTTAAAATGGACAGACTTCTTACCGTTTTGGTGACAAACTCATGAAAACGGACGCCGCTTTTGCCTTGCGGGGTACAGGGCATCACTCTCCCTCCCTCAGGGTCGGCAGGCTGCTTGAAGACATCCTCAGACTTGACGGATTCAGAATCCCACTCCATAGCAGCTACAACACAGACGCAGAAAATCAACACCTGTATTGTCATACACTGTGAATATTGTGCGGCGAGGACATTTTATTGTCGGCTACTCCAACGCAAGTCTATTCAAGTCATCCCTTCCCTGAAGAGAGTCACGTCCCATTAAAATATGCAGGGAATTTACTTTGGTTCAAATGTGAGAGAGCGCCTCGTTCTGATCTCGCTAGCCAAGTTACGGAAGATGGATCTGGTTTTGCTTGAGGGCCAAATTAGGCAAATGAGAACGAACAACCTTATTTGAGTGGGCTCAGATATAATCCCCAGATGATCAAGTCATGTAAAAAGACAAGGTTTCTGTGATGTCCACAGAATTAAAAACCTCTGGATCCTTCAGAGAGCTCCGTTTCAGAGTTAGGATTTAATAACGAATTTTTTCTCTCTCTGACTAGTACTAAGCAGAATAGAAAGAAAGAATTCTACAAATGTGCTCAAATAAAATTCAGAAAAGAAAGCAAGAATTGACTGAGGAAAACTGATTCAGTTACTTCATGTTATATTTAAACTCAACATTTAAGTGTCCAAGTTGCTTTTGCTGAGAGGAGTGATGCTGCATCTCTATGTGTGACGACCCCATATCCAGTAGTGCAGGTTATTTTTTGACAAATAACTGCCGTCATGGTACATAATCATTCTCTTAGAGTAGGCTACCATTTCTGTTAAGTTAGAGAAACACTGAATTAAGTTCCATGTTATTTTCCAAAGCTTATTTCCGGAGGTCGGGTCGGGACCACAACGATTCATTTATCAATTTATGTCATGCAACCAGAAGACATCTTACCGGTCTTTCCCCTACTACGAGTCCAGTAAGGAACCGCCTCAATATTGCAAACTGCCTCCACAGGCCCACCGTTGGCAGGAACAGTCACTGTGGTTGTTGTCACAAAGCTTTCATTTCCCTGTCGCAATAAAAAAAAAAAAAAAAAGTTAATCAGAATGGCGTCATACAAATGGTATGAAAACTCCAACTTTCTGTTGTGATAAAAGTCACAAATATTTATTCCAAATTTAAATTGTTGCACACTCAAGTGCCTGATATTTCATAAATTAAAGCATTTATAATGGCACCATTTTCATACTTTTAAAAAGTACTTCATATGTACAAAAGAATTACCACTGCTGAAGTCAACCCAGTTGATCGAGACCTTTTGGAAGCAGTTGGAGGACCTTCTATGTGGTTTCTCGAGGAGCGCTGAAATACAGAAAGAAACACATTAAACCCAGGAAACACGGGTCACTTTTCAATTCCCAGCTTTTAAATCTGTTCAGCGCTGACATCATAAACATACCCGCTTTTCTCGCTTCTTGAGTCGCGCTGTCCTCACATGGGAGGAATCCCAATCCTGTCAAAACCAAGGACATTCGTTTCGAAATCAGAGACTCTCAAAAGTACAGTAATACCACTTCAATGCTGGATGGTGCAGGAAAAAAAAAGGACTTACCAGAGAGTCATCTGTTTTGTCAAAGCTGATGTCCGACAGGATGGAGGCAGACTCGTCTATTGTCACGAGTCTGTCAGGACAGAAAGAAAATACATTCAATATCGTTGAATTACTCGCCACACATTAGGTTTGTTCAGAATAATCTATGAGAACATTTGAGCAAATGCTTAAACTTAAAATAAAATATTTTGTTTTTTTTAATGCAAGTGAAAAAGCTGTGAAAACCAAACAGGAGCACAGTTTAGAAAACAGGACTGAATATTTTAAATATCTTGTATCTATGAGTTTCTTGCCTTCGGCTGGTATTCAGGTGGGGGGTTGCCTGACAGTTAGTGCTGAGGAAGGCCAGAGCCGAGCGCTGCTCTGCACTCAGCTGGATGCTGTTAGAGGATCCTTCACTGGTCAGGAGGTCCCGGATCAGCTGAATCTGACGGTCCTGCGTTGGACAAATCCAAGACATGAGAGCCAGCGAACCATCGAGCCCGACGGCAAACCTCTAAATGCATGTGCGTACCAGCTTTTCACACTCTGCTTCTGCTTTCTGTCTGCGGCGGATCTCCACGTCCACTTGGTTGCGGGCGTGTTTCAGTTTGACCACCAGAGCCCCCTTCTCCGTCTCGTTTTTGGCGAGAGACTCCTTGCAGGAGCCCAGCTCCAGCTCAGACCGAAGCCACTTGCGACGGCAGTCATCGAAGTTTTGTGCCATCTGAATGAAGTCTGGTGGAAAAACGGAGACATTTTGTAACGAGGCTGACAACAACACAGAGGCACCTGCAGTTAAAACGATATGACCAAGAACCATAAAACACTCACTGGGTTCAATGTTCTCGTTGAGGAGGTCAACATGCGTCCTCATCGTGTCGTACATGCCCTGCAGGCTCAGCACCGCAGTCTCCATGGTGAAGTACGAGTTTACACTCTCTGAAGACGATGTAAAAACAGGAAATAACATGGGAATTTTACCGGAAATGGTAGCGTATGCTATTTTAGTTTGTATTCTCCCCCTAATATTATTTATGACTGAATCTGAACTTATTGAACAAAGTTTCAGTAAAGTATCTGAGCTTTGTTTTCTATCATTTTGTGTTACTTTGGGAGCTAGAAAATAGCTTTAAACGCTAAACATTGAAGGTTTCTCTCTCTCTGTTTTAAATGCGATACGACGGTTACTTTATGACAACACTGTCCCAGTCGTTTTGACATTCCCCGCTCACAAACAACACCCAGTTACAAAAACTCACCGGCGTGGAGAAAAGCTGTGCAGTTTAACCACTCGGCGGTGTGCAGAAACAAACACAGGCTTCTTTTGACCCCGTTTCTCTCTCCTCAGTGAGCTCGGCGCACCATTGTCCTCATCCTCGCGTAGCCGGAGTCGTACTGTGCGCGTTACGTTTCAAATCCCGCGACCAGCCAATCAGTGAACAGAGCTGCTGTGACGTCTACTGAACGGAAATGAAACCACTTCGAAATAAAAGCTTCTTTAACGGTCACTTAACAAACAGAAAAAAATTAAAATATATATATTTTGATGTAACTGAGGGATAATAAGAATCGTACAACTAATTCATTTTATAAAGTATTTTGAATAATAATGTGTATCACAGAAAATATATATTTCGATCAATAATGAGAAAGAAAAGGATCGCTACGTTAAACTTCCGGTCAACACTTTCAAAATTGAAGTAATTTACTGGTCAATAGATGCTGATTTTCTTTTTTTTCTTTTTCAAACGTTAAAGTGGAAAAATGAAGACAGACTGCTCTTTATTCTTCATGGAGGAAGTATGCATCATCAATGAAAGTGTACCAAAAAAAATATAACGTTCATTAGGGCTAGGCTTTAGACTGGTGCAACTGTAATTACTAAAATACTTGCATGGTCTTTATAGAAATGACTCTCATGTATTGTTTTTTTCTTGTTTTGTCCAATCCAGTGTAAAAACTTTACTTTACTTTACTGCAGATTTAACTGTAGAATAAGAAACAAATAAGACCACTGAGGTCCTCTGGAAGAGTTTTACTGAGTGTTCCCACAGTCAGCTTAAACAAGGTGAAGCAGCTTTTAGTTCCTATTCTCCTCACATTTGGAGCAAACTTCTTGAACACCTGATGACACACTCACTTCTTTAAAATCAGATATTAAAACAATATTATTGGCAGGGGCCTTCCAA
>NC_137630.1:27236162-27471980 GCF_963383615.2 Lipophrys pholis
CTGAGGCAGGATCTTGGCCACTTTGAGTGGCCGGGCATGCTGTGAAAAAACTCCCTTCACACAGGACCTTTTTGTACAGTAATTTTCTTGGTTGTGATGGGAGCATGAAAAGAAGATAGGGCAGCCCTACAGCAGTCGAGGCTAAAGCAGCTGGTCTTTCATTTCGGTGTGGCCTCTGCTGCATTGTCTGGTAGCAGCCTGCAAGGCAAAGAAATTGGCCCAGTTAGTCCCATATGGTGTCTGTAACTCCTAGAGTTTTGTTGTTGTTGTTGTTTTTTTTTGTTGTTTTTTAAGATAAGGAAAACAAAAAGAGAAATTGTGTGACAGTCAGCAGCAGTTGTGAATTTCCTCTGGATGCGGTGAAAGATAGCCTGGTTATGAATCAATATTGAGCTGTAGTGTCTCATTACAACATTTATTGTGACCATGGAAGTTCCCGTCTGCTCTAATGATGACCTTCATTTTTAATGAAGCGGTGAGAAATATTGACAAAATAATACCTATGTGGGTTACTTACTAATCTCCAGCTATCCCTAGTGAGCAATTACAATGAATCATTAAAATCAGGAGCCTATAGGTTATATTGAGGGCTGCGTGTTCTGCCAGCAGTTCTTCCCCTTTTAATGCTGGCAGTTATTTCATTGATGTCTTTGCCAGTGTAATGTTTGTAATAAACAATGTCTGCCAATGTTAAAGGGGGGGGGTGTAGAAGTATATGCAAATCCTGAACCAGGATCCCTGAACAGCACTGCATTGGTTCCCTCATTCCCTTGCATGTGATTTATTGTCGGATGCCTCAAAGACACCGAAGATGGAGTTAAGGAGGTCTCCTGAGCCTAATTTATGAATTCTAAGCACTGCCTGTATTCTGCGCAACCTAGTTGTGCTCAGTGCACTATGTGCAGATTGAGTAATTGTGCTTGGCGTGACTTGCTTTTTTAACGCGCAAAGTCAATCAATAACGTTGGGATTGTTAAAAGATTTTTTTTTGTTGTTTTTTTTGTGTGAATGGATTTGAATAAAAGGAGCCCGTTAAGTCAGGATCCATTTGTGTGCAGTTCAGGTCTACTGTGATAACTATGATGGTAGAAAGGTCAAAACATTTCTCGGTATTCCACAAGGACGTGTCAAACTTTGTGGGGAGCTGTGCTCAACGGAGGGTGTCTTTTTAAAAAGTCTCCTTTATGGCTGTATTCCCACTATTAATTGTTTCCCTCTGGATCTTGTATGACTGTACACCTTATCGATTCTCTCATTTGGTTGAGCGAAATTCCCCCAGCTGGCCCCGGCGAATGTAAGAGCTCGCTTCTAATTCAGTTGCGCATCGTTTGCCAAAAAGTCCTCTCAGGGGAAATCCTTCGGGAGAGTTATCCATAAACATTAAACCTTTGATCTGCATTCTTGCACCCTGCGGTGTTTGACTGACACTCCATCCATGTTCCCTTTTTGGATCTGGCTCAGCAGAAAAACCTGCACTAACATATCTCTGCTTGTCCATCTGGATCCTTACTGAGATAAACCCGGTCCATCACACGAATTGACTTGTCATCTATTCACCTGTGCCAGCAGTTTGTGCTGCATTAGATTGCCTCGTGCACTGTGACCAGAAACCAATCAGTGTTCCCTCAGGTTCACCACTGTTCGCCTGGGTGGGGGGATTCTGCTGCATGCGTCTGTGCCTCATTTGAAAAGTAAGACAAAACTCCTTATTCGCCCAAATGTGGGATTCTCCCCGTCCGTCTTAACGGCGATGCAGCCTTAATTGGAAGTGTAGCCTAATGCCTTTGCTCATGGGAATGATAGGAGCTGTGCATCCCATTAGGAGGATGTTCCAGGTTTCAGGTTTGCTCACATAATTAAAGAGAAGCGTTGGACTCGGAAACACTGTCAGAATCAAGTGTATGAATTCAGTTTAACCTCCACCATAGGAACCCCAGAAAAACTTAGAAGTTTTATTTGTTGGTGTATATCACATGAGCAGCACCCATGGCACTTATCCATGAACCATTTTCACTTTATGCTTAACAGCTCAAGCAAAATTATTTTGAAATTCATAATATGAAGTCTCGCTGGTGCACCATTTCCATTTATCTTCCATCTATTTCAGGCCAATAATTGTTCTGTTTGACACTGAAAAGACAGATTTTCATTGAGTGGACGTAGAGCAAGTGAAATTGTAGCTGCTCTGTGCCTGAAGGCTAAAAGAGAGGAAAAAGGAAAGTTTTCATTACCCTGAAGTTGTATGATTTGATCAAGATACAAACATCATTTTGATTGACGTTTGTTTTTTATTACAGATGGCACTGTTCTTCCCAATGTTTTGTCAAAATGCTTTAAATTAAAGAGTGCAGTTCTGGAAAGAATTAACTATTTTTAGTCACTAAAGATGCTGATTGTGTGTTGCACTCTATATCCAGAGCTACGTCTTGTTCATGCAAAAGAGAAACTTCACCAAGTTTCATATACATTTCTAAATGACTTAGAAAGATCTTCTTTGCTGTGATCATCTTTCATGACAATAAATATCTGAAACAATAAAGCCTGATCATTTCCTCTCGAAATGATGAGACATTTGTGAGGAACAAGCGTTTGTGGGATGAGTCTCAGACTACAGTGTGTAGTTTGCCTTTACCAAACATCTTTTCTTCGCCGTTTTCTTTTACTCTTGTTTTGAGCTCCTGGATTTCAAGGTACGGACAATAACGTGCCTGTCACCTCTCAATGCAGAGACATCAAGATGAGCGTTTGAAACGGGTGGCGATTCATATCTCCACAGTCAAGGAAAGAACTTTATCCTCCAGGATAACAAGGCTCGCTCCCAGAGAGCAAATATTTGGCAGTGCAGAGGATGGATTTCCCTGGTAAACAGTCCTGAACTTAACTCCTCTGAACACTTATGGGATCAACCCGGGTCTGGTTTTCATGCCAGAGTGACTGTTATAATCACACCAAACATAAAGGCTAGTGGTGGTCCAGAAAGTTATAGGAATATTTTCATTCTTTTTTTTCTAAAACTGTCTAAATGTCCTCAGTCCTTTATTTATTTTTCTGTTAATTCGTTCTGTCAGCAATTTATTTACTCAATTTTCAGTGTTTTGAAGATGAAGTATCTTCCTCCCAAGTGGTAAAAATAAATATTTTGTGTGCACTTTGTGATTCTGTCCATGCAGTGAACCCTCATGTTACTGGTTTATTGTTTTGTATTTATATTATCTTTTTTTTTATTGACTTATCTGCATAACCTAGTGAACTAAGTTATTTAGGATTAACAAAGTTGTCTGAATCTTAAAGCAAATGCTTGTTGAATATTGTAATCCCACCACAGCAATCTGTGAGCAATCTGATTACGACCATTAGACCCACATACTCCGCTCTGCTGCTCATCCCACAAATGCATTTTTCATGTAAAGGTGGTACCATTGGAAAAGAGAAATTAACAGGCTTCCCCCCTGATATTGGATTTATTGCGGAAAAGCATTATAAATACTCTATTAAACAAAAAAATTTGATGCATAAATAGTCAAAACCCTTGAGTGCTGCCTTCGCTATCCGATATTTGACACAGAAGAGAAAATGATCTCACGTGAAATACTTACACATTTTTATTACAGATCAAGAGTTACTGAACACTTATCATGTGTAATTTTCATTCGTTTCTTCAGATCTTTAAAAAAAACATTTTCAGAAGGTACTAAACAACAATTTGAATCAGAAGAATATACTTTGATATAATATAGTGCTGAGATTGTTCCCCTGAAGGATTCACGCACGGTAGGGTTTTGTTTTTTTTCTGACGGAAGCATTATGGTGGCTCCCTGAGAGACTCCTGGAAAGTAGAATGTGTTCACCTGCACCCTCAGTTTAATGGGGAAGAATGTGAGACTGAGAGGCCGTGTGCAGGGAAGGCACGAGAATTAGATAAAACCGCGACTCAGTGAGTGTTACAAAGGCCAGCAGATATACAGCCTTCGACATCAATCACCGAGCTCTACCAAGCCTGCACTGAAAGTTCAAACATCACTTAAAAACCTGTCCCCTTAGGTGCAACACATAGTGGTTTTAATTTGAACATGCTATGCTACTGCAGCCAAGTACATCTATTAAAGATGAGACCCTGGCAAGAGTTCTGTGCTGGCAGACTTGTATATTTTTCTCTCACCTCAAGGATAAATGAAAGCTGCTTACTTACAGTACAAGGTGAAAACATCTGAAATGCTCATGAAAGTGAGAGAAATGTCTATTAGAGCAAACAAATAAAGAAGGCACTCACTTATGTAAAAAAAAAAAAAAAAAGAAGAAGAGAGTCTGAGGTTGCTGGTTTAGCTGCAGTGATCTTTAATCTGCAGCTCTTACAGGTTTCAAAATGTTTCTCTTTGTAAATTTGTTTGCAAGACATTTCGACTTTTATGTAAGATCATTGTCAGATTCCGGCACTTTATGCTCGGGAGGGTTTATTTGAGATAGTTGAGAGGGGAAGGCAAGTGTGTGTGTGTGTGTGTGTGTGTGTGTGTGTGTGTGTGTGTGTGTGTGTGTGTGTGTGTGTGTGTGTGTGTGTGTGTGCGGCTAACAGCGCCGAGTCGAGGACAGCTGGCATCACCCAGGGAGGATGGAGGAGCAGCAATCTGTTGACCAGTGAACCTTATGTGCCCTTCTTGTGCCGACCTCCTCCTCACAGCACGGAGGAGAGTGATGGGGACCGGTGACGTTTAGGGGGAACAAGCCAAAGGGGTGGGCGACCATAATGAAGGCAGAGTTTTATGGCTGTTGTGTGGCGGTATACTCTCACTCTGTGGCTCCAGCAGTGCCAGCCACTCGGTATGAGGGAGGGGAGCACAGCCTGAAAACGGCACGCAATTGTGTTTAATTGTGACCGATGCCGATGCAGACTCGTCCCATCAGTTCCTCTTGATTGCGCTCGGAGGTTACGCAGGGCCTTGAGTCCCCGCTTGAAATGTTTGCTCATCTGGTGGATGTGGTTTTATGTGTTCTGTGGTTGTTGAGTCCCTTCTTCGTCTTTTTCTTTATATTGCCTTGTTATCAACTTCAGTCTGAGCTGTTTGATTAAACCTGATGCATTGGAAACCACTCTGTGGATAACTGCTTTGGCTGTGAAGGACACTGTGGTACATGTTTCACATTAACTCCTCTCTTATACCCCCCCCCCCCCCCCCCCCCCCTCCCTGTCTGCGCTAAGCCACACGGCCCATCAGTCATGTAACAGGTGAAATGAGCCGATGGCGGAGGAAAAATTATGGTGCGGCACAAAATTGTTGCTGCAATTAAAGGCAGATCCCTCTAATGCAACATTTTTTATGCAGCTCTCATATGGAAAATTAGTGTAATTCAGCCAGGTTTCAGTGATGCTGAAGACTGGTCTCAGTCCCTTGAGGCTGACTGTATAGATATGTCTGTCAGGGGGGAAATTTCAGTGAGACTCTGGAAATGAAGCAGCGCTAATGTCCTCCTCCGCCTACTCGGCTGTACTCACACTCATCGCTGTGTTTGTATTCTCTCTAATTTCAGGACCTGGGAAGTACAGATGGTCCCCCGCGGAACTGGAAGGGCATCGGGATTGCTATGGTGGTGATCCTGGGTGTTATGTCTCTGGTCATCCTCTCCGTCATCCTCCTCACGCCTGGTAAGAACGTGGAAAAAGAGAGGGAAAGGACAAAGAGGGTATGAGAAGCCTGAGGGAAGTAAACGCACCAAAGCAGAGAGGTGCTGTGATGTGGGGAACTAAAGGAAATAGTTTGACATTGCAGGAGATATTCTGTCATATTCCGAGAGAGATATGTCACATATGAGAGTGGAATGCTTTCTGGTTGCAAGTTTAGATGAAAATATTGATTTACCTGTCATGTCTGCAGGGTATAAGTGAAGCGACAACCAGCTGCCAGTTAGCTTAGCTTAGCATAAATAGCAGGGACACAGAATAATCGTTAAACCCGATCCATTACCGACTCAACTAAACCTTCTTACCTGCCCCTATAAGGCTCACTACTTCACATTTCATACAATGTTTTTATATAAAGTGAAAAAAAAAACATTTCAACGTATTATAAAGTTCACATCTACGGACCGGTTCTTGGCTCTGATCAGTTGCCAGGCAACCAGAGATGAATCCAGGAAGTGGCTGCTCCCAGTCATCAAACGGTCTCTTTGAGATCGTTAAAGCCACTAAAACAATGGCTTCTTAGTTTGGCAATTTAGTTTTTTAGTACTGATTAAACAAACGAGAAATAATGTGGTAATCAGTGAGATTTAGCGGTGCTTTATGGTGGATTTTGTTGTTGTTGATGAGCCCGGCTAGCCGTTTCCTTCTGCTTTTAATTTAGCTGACAGTTACGAGGAAGCAACATTTTAGTCTTATAGTCCTTTTAATCTTTAGTATCTATCCTGAAATGTTTAGTTTGCCATATACAGTATACCCATCTTCGTGAATTGATGTACAATGGAAATTTCCTTCACATGGAGCCATTAAGGTTTTATCTTCTCCCCTATCTTATCTATTAAATACTGTTTGTGACATTGAGAACTAGCAGACACATCAGGAATGGACTCAGAACAGCAGGACATGTTCCATTTATGACATTACACCTCACCACCTATCTGCTCTGCATGCTTTATTTATACAAGGCTCATGAACCCTCCCCATCAACAGTGTGCAGAATGCAGGCTACAGATATTATTGACACTGCCAGGCGTCAGCAGGATCTGGTAGATCATGCGTAGCTGCGCTGGTGTAACTCGTGCACAAACTGGCCATGATTGGGTTTACATATTTTCCTTTTTCATCTGACACGAATGGCTTTGCTATTTTCACATTTACAGCAAACCCACAGAAAACACAAATGACTCACTGCATTTTTCTCTTGGTGGAGTATGAGTACGACAGAATTATAAAAAGTTTCACACTGGAGGTGTTACAAAGTCATGAGAGTAAGGAAGGAATGGAAAGCCCTTGACTTGCTCCGTTAGTGCTTTGAGCGCAGTGAAAAAGCCACCCAAGAGCCCAGCTTTAATTTTATTCTTGCTATTTTTTTCTACTTTTGAACTCATTGAATTAAGAATGTGTGTACTTCACCCACTTCGTTTTTTGTCTTCAAAAGTGAAGAATTGTATTTTCCAGAATGCAATTTTGTTTTATTTATTTTTTGTTTCTTCAAGGACAATTACTCTCCAAACCCAGCAAATGCTGGAGAGTATTATCTAATGCCAAGACAAAGCAGAAATATAAGCCAAGCTGAATAAAAATCCCAGCATATTGCATGTCTGAAAGTTTCTGCTGAACTTTGTATCTCTGCCTTTAAAGATGAGTCGCACTTGTTACTCCGCTCCCATCTCACCATGGAGGACCTGGAAAGCGAAGAGTTCAAAGTTCATGACCCCAGTGTGGCGTGGCTGAACGGTAAGGGCTCACGCTCTCATTCATACAACCTATTCCTGATAGATGGAGTGCTCGTGGCAGTTTAACTCCACAATATTGACGTCACCTGAAACAGAGCGATTCAAATCCTCCGTCTGATCAACTGAACTGAACTGTAACTTCACCCTCTCAGAGAACGAAGTCGCTCTGCGCACCCGAGAGGGACACGTCCTGTCATTCAGCCTCACCAACAACCTAACAAGTACCCTGCTGGACAATAGCTCCCTGGTGAGTAACCGCAACACAACGCATGACGAATGAGTCTCGGTATTGATTGACTCATATCCGCAGACAGCCGGCACACTAAAGGACCGAACGTGGAAGTAGGCAGGCAGGGAAGCTGCTCCACATCCCACCAGTTCAGACAAAAAAAGATCTCGCAGAGTGACAGTATCGGCTCATTTCCCCCCCACTCTGGCTGCTGTGTGAGCCCTCAACATGTGCCTTCAAAGAGAATTTTCCAAGCAAGGGCATCATTTTGAACACCGCCTCTGCGCGACACTGACAGACTTATATGGGTCATCGCCGAGGAGCTTAAAGCAGGGTTGGGTTGTCAGGTTGAGAAGTCTCTCCTTGGTGTTGTGATACAGTCTTATCATCTCTGCTGCTCTTTCCAATTACTGAAAAATATATTTTATTTTGTACGCATACAAAATAACACATGGGAGTTCCCTGGTTTGAAATCTGGAGGCAGTTTTAGCTAAATATAGTCTCAGGCTTTTAGATCAAAATTCACATTGAAGCTTCATTTAAAAATCACTTGCTGTTTTTTTGCAAGTGTTACAGAAACGTGACAGCTGTACACACATTTCATTAAATATTCAAAAGAAATTTTAATTTTTAATGCATCATGTTAGACTCAAAATGCATAGTTTTGTACTTTGTGGAAATACATAAAATTGTTAATTATTAACATTAGAATGGAGAAACAATTCTATTCCATTGTTACAGCTATGTAAAGTAGCCACATTACCAGCTTTATAGACTATATTAGGTGGATAAACAGTGGAAGAACAAATGAATAAAAAGACACTTAACTATCCTAGAATGTGATTTTTTATCAGTGAGAGGATAAAAGATGTAAAAAACGTCCCAGGATTGAGCCTTGGGTTAGGGTTATAACTTGTCAAATTATTCCTGTTAGGAATTGGCTGACCGGCAGGGATGAATGTTAATCTCTAGCTGCTCAGGTTGCGTCAAGAACTGTCTACGTATGCCTGTATAATGTAAAAACATCATGATCACATGCCACCCAGACGGACAGAACACAGCGCTCTAGATTGTTGTCTCACGTTGCATTTTCTCTGCAGGATCTGACCGCCACTAAATTCCAGGTGTCAGCAGACAAGAGGTTTGTCCTGTTGGCGTACGACATTCGACCGGTAAGTTTTCCCACGACGTGAAGTCGGCCTCAGATTTGTTCAGTAAAAAAAAAACCAAAACAAACAAACTATAAAGCCTTTTTTTTTTTTGTAATCACTAGAAAATATCTAGGGCCATAAATTATCCATGAAATATCAAAGACAGGCCATTATGTCTCACAAAGCTCAACATGTCTGGCGGGCCACTGGTGGCTGCAAAACATTGGTGACATACATCCTGATCAGAGACTCAAGGAAACAACAGCGGGAAGGAGCAAGAACATGAAGGAGGAGGAGGAGGAGGAGGAGGAGGGGGAGGAGGGATTTGTGTGTGCGTGTGTGTGTGTGTGTGTGTGCACGCGTGTGTGTGAGCTCATTTCTGCTACTGCAGCAGTCTTCAGCTCTATAACACCAACCGCCAAATGGCTGGGTTAACATA
The DNA here is from genome assembly GCF_963383615.2 of Lipophrys pholis. Taxonomy (NCBI): domain Eukaryota; kingdom Metazoa; phylum Chordata; class Actinopteri; order Blenniiformes; family Blenniidae; genus Lipophrys; species Lipophrys pholis. The sequence goes on from NC_137630.1 coordinate 27,245,389, forward strand.
TGAGGAGTTGAATATTTAAACTGGCTGATAGCAGAAAGTGCAAGACGTTGAGGAAAGCAAAGAATGAGTTATCAGTGTGAAGTGGGTAGTGAAAAGGTGCAACAAAAAAAAAAGAAAAAAAGGAGGGGATATCAATGAGATGAAGAGGTAAAGTTGGAGCCGCGGTAATGAAATCACCCTCGCTCGTCCAGCGGGGAATTTTAATGAGGATCTGACAAGAATTCCGATCGCAGGTGCTTTCAGATAAGCTTCGGGGCTGAGAATCGCAGATCGACTCCCGACTTTTAGTTTATCACCAGATAGCTCAGCTTCTCCAACCAGCTCGCTCTTGCAAACACTCAAATCATTAATAAATAGTTGACTTGTTTCCTCAAAGGGAAGCCAAGTTGTGTAATGTGCAAGTGATCGGCAAAGAAAGAAAGAAAGAAAAAAAAAAGCCAATGTGGAGGAAATGGAGGTCCTCAGCACATTTTAAAAAAGAATATGGAAACAGATTTTGCGTCTCTTATGTGCTCTCATTTGTTTGCTCTCTCAGTCTCCTCCATCTCTCTGGGTTTCGTTCTGAGACCTGCTTTTTTTTATTTTTTGCATCTAATCACTGCGTATCATATTTCCTCTGTGTGGGGGGAACGAATGAGCCTGTTGCTGTGTTACAGCGTTCGTCACAAACCCGGCGCATCCATTCTAACTGAATTATTGAGCAGTTAGCATGTAGTCAATCAGTTTTCAGATATCTCTGTAGAGGGAGAGCTCAGATCTACGACCAGGTCTGGAGGTTGCTCTGGTTGATTTAAGCCATGCCATTAGCATACTTCCTTTGATATCAGCATGAATTGTCTCGTCTCATCTGTATGCTCGGAGTGTGTGCACACTCGAGGAAATCAGAGGCAGCAGGCACGCCACCTGGAATCATTTGTTTATTTAGGAATGGATATTCGTGCGGCGGGGTATGGTTGGGTTGGGTTTTTTTCCGTCATTCTCCCCCTCTTTGTTGCTGCCTCCATCTCCCTTCTTGCTTCGTCTTCCTCACTCTCACTCACTTTTTTTTTTTTTCCCCCCTCCGTCTATCTCTGGGGGGATTTATGCTGACTGAAGCAGTTTGCGCCAGGCACCGGCTTTGCTGTTGAGAAGAGGAGCAGCACTCTGCCGAGAGTGGCAGAGAATGATAGAGAAAAACAGAAAGCCAGTGGGGGGAGAGACACTCACGGCAGAGCGGGCTGAAAAATGGGATATGCACCGTTTGCCCTCACATACACTGGCCAGTTGAAATCAATCAGAATGATTATCAAAGAATGTCAGAGATCCTGGGAGGGGAGAGCTGCAGTGGAGAGAAATGGATGAGCTGGCCATGTGTAAAGTTAAAAGGTTTCCCTGGATTTTGTATTAGCTCTGGAGGCTTTTGGGGGTGCTTGGTGGTTGAAAATAAATGGATTTTGATAAGCCGGTGTACATGGAAGTGAGGTAGGGATTCCGCCTCATAGGAACAAGAGAAAGCAGATATCCTACAGGAAATGGCTTCGCTTTAAAGCCTGTTTGACTTAAGCAAGATTTTATTTGTGTGAGTTTCTGTTTGCGTGAGAAAATAAAAGCGACGGGGGGGGGGGGGGGGGGGGGGGGGCAGAGTGAGAAGCATAGAAATGAGTGGCATCATTTTAAACAAGCGTTAATAAAATAGGTCAGCAGAGGTGACCGTTTTCGACTGGTGAGCGGATGCAAATGAGCGAGTTGCTGGTGAGACGGTGCAGTTTGGGGACAAACAAAAACGCCAGGGGAGTTGTGTCTGCACTCTGCAGCAAACGCTGACGGGTGTTTGTATCAAAGGCGGCGCATTGTGGGGCTGCTTGGAAATGCTTGTGGGGCTGGAGCAATGTTGAGACGGGAGGATGCTCTTTATCTCTGCGCTGTCAATTCAACGCCGTGCAAAAGGTCCCAATATCTTGGGTATAGCTGAGGGGTGCTGTAATCTTCACACAGATCCTTTGTCTCATTATCCCACACTATCTTATGGAGTGTTTAATCTGTGTACCCCCCCATACACACACACACACACACACACACACACACACACACACACACACACACACACACACACACACACACACACACACACACACACACTATGGCAGTATGAAGGGGGTGGGTAGTAAAAAATAAAAGAGGGAGTGACAAGCACAGCGATCCACGGGATTTATGATATGATACTGGCAGCTATTAGAATTCACTCTGCCTCTCCAAGACAGATGCTCTCCCTCTCTATTTCTGTTCAACACACACACACACACACACACACACACACACACACACACACACACACACACACACACACACACACACACACACACACACACGTACACGATCACCCCTCAATATAAAGAATCTGCAAACAGTTTCATGAAAATGAAATTACAAGTTGAAGCATCGGGTTCCCAAACAAATCATAAACAACCGATTAAACAGAGAGTGGATGGCAGTGGTGCTTAACACTTTGGCCCTAAAAAAAATATTTAAACTTTATGTCTTCACCACTGATAAATGAAACCTTGAATATGGGCCATGCAGTGTCACAGTCGTCTGCTGTAAACCGGTTGCTGTTAACTTGAGGTCCTGGGCCACCTTGTGTGCATTGGTTGTCAAAAATCAGCTTTAACACTGGAAAATCTTCGTACTGTCTATGATTGACACGCACAAACTGGAGAGTTGACGCAGCCTTTAGCAGAAATGTTGTTATTGTGTTATCTCAGCTGGCTCGCCACAACTTTTATCTGCTTTATTATGAAATATCTTTCTCCATTGTACGTCAAACTTTTAATTTGTGCCCCATCATCTTCCATATTGTGGTTTTTTTTTCCTTTTCATTTGCCAAATTCAGATATCTTCGCACTACTGATCCGATAGTTTATATAACTTCTTCCATCAGCACATTTAACACTATATTACGTTTTATTATGTGGTTGTTGTGACTCAGCGCTCTGTTCAATCACTCCGTGGTGACCATGAACAGATGAATAGGGAATTGATCTCTTATGCAAGATCTTAATAAATCGTGACCTGAGTTTTCAATATGCTGCTGAGGCTTAGAATGTTAAACAATAATGCAACAAACAGCTCAACCTCACATTGTCAACATTATAATATTATCATTTACATACATTTACCCAAAAGATGTTCTGGAGAAACCAAATTTACTGGCATTTCATTATGTTTACAAAAACTGTTTTATAGTGTGCATTATAAGTTAATTCTTCGTGCAAAACCTCCACGTAACGCATATATATCCACTGATATTGTTTTTCCACACCAAACTGTATTTTGTGCGACGTTTTTCAATTAATTTTCAGTTAAATAATTACCGATACTGCGAAATACCTCTTTACGTGTTCATGTAAATATTTTTGCACACATACTTACTACTAGAATTTTGCAAAATGTCGTCATAGGTCTATTGTATATTGTTACAATGATTTATAGTACAGTGTTTATCTTTTGTACATTGTATTTTATGCTTCTTTTTCACCTGTCTTTGCTGCTGTAACAAGTTAATTTTCCTCATTGTGGGATAAACAAAGTCCAATCTAATCTAAATATTAAGTCTTTACTGGTATTTGAGTTGTTTAGGGAGTCAAACTACAGCAAGTTTGTTATGTCTATGCAACATTTTCTTTGCCTCTATTCAAAAAGCGCAGTTGAAAAACATCACGGAAGTTGTTTGAATGCAGTGAATAAAATGGACAGAATCTGTTTATCGAGGAGAGTCCACTAAGATTTGTCCAGGTGTGATCTCATATTCCAGATGCTCCAGTTGCTTGTAAACGTTTGCTTCATAACTATTAAGTAATTGATAGTAAACCCATCTACTATTTGTGTAGTGTGCATTTTTATTGCTTCATGGTTTAATAGCATGCCATACGGCTTTACTCACTCTCATAAAGAGTAATGTTGACACAGATTTTTAGAAAATGGGATAACATTTTAAAACATTTGTCACATAGTGTTGTAGGATTCATGCTCAAATGTCGTATTTGCAGCACGCCAGGTTTCCTCTGATTGAGGTTGTACACACAGCAGCTTCATTTGGGCTTCTATTGTATGCAGATTGCTGTATGTAGTCATTTTTCTCCTTTGCTCCCTTTTTTTTTTCTCAGCGTTTGACAAATTCATCTCTCCTTCTTCCTGCTCTTGCTGATATTTGATGCTGTTAAACAGCTCGCCTAATGTACACCTCTCTGCCCCTCGTGCTGAGACTTTACACTGCAATCAGATTCCGATGTCATTTAGATAGCCTTAGAATTTATCTGCTCTGTTTTATCCCTGCAGCTTTACCTCTGTGTCACGCCATCCATACATTTTCTAACGACGAACGAACACCAGTGAGGAAAAATCCAATTTCACTGCTAAGTGTGCTGTTGTAGAGGACGTGACATTTAATTTCTTCTGGGACTGGTTTTCCAGGTGGCTGAGGGGGGGCCTTCAGGGGCCAGTGGGCAAATACGCCACTTTGATCCTTTTACTTGAAAAAAAACCCCCAAAAAAACAAAAGAGAGAATGGTAGAAATCAATATATTACCTAGAATTCATCAGGTAATGCTTTTATCAATTTCTGTTCAGTTCCACTTGTGCACACGCTCATTGATTTGGGTCTCTTAGTCTTCTTCGGCATGTTAATTTAATTATTCCGAGCCGCTGATGCTTGTGTCGGGGTTGCGACACAATTGCCAGATACAATAAAGCTCAATGGGAAGTATATTAACTGTAATGATGGCATTTAATGGGAATGTCTGTACGTTTCTGTTGCATATAATGTCTTTAGTCTCTTTTACTCAGTCTCAAATGTCCAACTTTCTGTTATTCACTCAGGATCATAGTAATGATGTGAGGTAGACAAAATTACCGCCAGTGGTTTTAATGACTCGCATAAATGGAATCTATAGTGGTGAGATGTGATTGGCTGAATCGCGAACAAATCATTTTTGAAATAATGCCTGACAATTACCACACAAACCGTATGAGACACTTTGCCGTTTACTGTTTTGTTGGGCTTCTGACGAATTGCATTAAAAAATACCTCAGTCCAGTAAATAATAATTGTGGGATTGCTTACCATTTAGCTGCCTCATTTTGTAGAATAATAGTATTGTGCTGCTGCCTTTTGACTAAAGCAATAAGCCACTTGATGCCGTGCTTTGCAGCGATCGCAGAATGCAAACATGCCTTCTCGTTGCTTATTGACCTCGGCAGTCCCCCCCCCCCCCCCCCCCATAACATTTGTTTCATTTTTATTTAACTTTACACACGCGTGTGTAGGAGCATGCGGGAGCACTGAAATATGTGTGTGTGCGTGTGTGTTTTCATCTCTGTGCAGCACAGCTGTGTGCATGTTATCCTCTACCTCTTTCAGGTGTTCTCTCAGTCCTTCACAGCCTCCTATGCTATCTACAATGTGGCTAATGGGTAGGTGGACTCGTGAATGCTAATGCATGGGGCTGCACTGGGCATGAGCGTTAACAGATGCAAGCAGACCTGCAGATTGAGAAACTTCCTCCCCCAAAAGTGTGTCTCATCGACCCAGAACGTTCATGTTTCTGTTGGACATGCATTCATTCGTCAGTGTCTCTTGCAGGCTCCATGTGGAAGGTTTGTACTGTACGTCACTGCCTGAGATCCATGTTCAGCATTATCAGTGGAAAAGCTCTGTGGTGGCTGTGGATTATCCCTGGAACGTGAAATTAGTGATTCTGAAAAGGGATTTTTAGGGGGAAAAAAAGAAAAAAAACAAACCCTGCAGTGTTGCTCATTGCCTGAGTATGCCTTGGAGAGGAGCGAAGTGTTTGCCCATCCCAAGGATGAAAAGTGTGTTGCTAAAAATACGGATAAAATAAAGAAAATGTTGCATTCTTGCATGAACCAGCTCCATCCTCTGTTTCATTTCCTTCTCTGCATCTTGCTCTTTTTGTCCTCACAGTGCAGTAGCTCTCTGAAGCGCAGGGCATGGACGGACATCAGAGGGCTTCAAACATGATGGCTGTCCCTAATGAATGCTTAAGTCGGGGTTTTTTCGTGTGTGTGTTCCAGGGATCTGCAGGAGCTTAACCCCCCGGACAGTGACAAGGCAGTGCTACAGTACGCTTCCTGGGGGCCTCAGGGGAACCAACTGGTAAGTGAGGCATCCAAGCAAAGTCTTCTGTTCTGAAACATACACTTCCATAGATTTATTGGACTTTGGAAATGGAATCTATTTGCTTGATTTTATTGATTTTATTCTAATTGACTGGTTGCTTTTTATGCGACCACTCGATTCATTAATTCATTGACCATCGATTTGATGCGTGTAGGAGAGCTGCAAACGTACTGTCCGTTTGAGATAAATCAATTGCTAACCACCGCAGTACCTCGCCGCTCCATGTGGTGTCATCAGTTCAACCCTTAATCAGGCAAATGACTACAAGTGGCACCTTCTACATTTCTTTTGATTTCTTTCAAACTCACAACGATCATTTAAGGAAAATCCCAAAATACAAATGGTTGAGTCAGGCATAAAGAGGTATTACTTGTGTAGGATATATACATTGTTGTAATGTAGGACAAAAGTACTCAAAAATTGTAAAAGGATGTTGCAGTAAGATTAGTCAGTATTTTATATACATCAGGTATTAAAAGAAGTAAATCCAGTTTAGAGATCATTTTTGAACCAATGTCTTTATTTAAGGGTGAAATTAAATTGTGGTTATTTTCAAAAAGTAACCAAAATTTAAAGGTAAAAAAAATGTCGAAATGTCCTTTTTCAGCATAGTGGATTTGAGATATTTCAGTCTAATTCTTGCAGCGAGATCCCTATAAAGGGTTAATCTCTCAATCTGAAGAGTAGATTTTCTCACTCGTTACAATCAATAATGGTGCAGTCTACCTGTTATTGCATTTGCTATCATCTGCAACATGATAACATCAGCGGTGCTGTGTAATTATACGATGAAGTTCAGCTTCATCGGGCGTGTTACTGTAATGGGGCTGTTTTACATTCACAATATAACTCAGCGACTTTCTCTGTCATATAATTGGCCGCTGCAGCTGTGTCAGTGCTCATCTGCTCCATATTAACTGGCAAATAAAAGATATACTGGCTCTCACCCGTGTGTGTGTGTGTGTGTGTGTGTGTGTGTGTGTGTGTGTGTGTGTGTGTGTGTGTGTGTGTGTGTGTGTGTGTGTGTGTGTGTGTGTGTGTTGGCCAGCGATTCATTCATTCTTGGACAGCGTCCTCTGTTTGAATCAGGCAGCCAGCTATGAAGTCTGCACCCTTGCTGCCCCTGATAATGGACTCTTGCTGTCTCTGTGTGCTGCCCGTGCCAGGTCTACGTGTTTGAGGGTGACATCTTCTACAGGCCCGGTGTGACCAGCAGACCTCTGCGGCTCACATCCACCGACCCGGAGGAAAACGTGGTGAACGGACTCTCCGACTGGACTTACGAAGGTGGGATGTGGTCCAGCTTCACACTGTTATTGCAGCAATCAATGAAAAGCAGATTAGTTGTTTGCGTGGCACCATAGAATGAGTTTTTGGTCTTTTTGAACAGAGGAGATTCTCTTGGCTTATCCTGCACACTGGTGGTCGTTGGACGGCGCCCGGCTCGCTTATCTCAGCATCAACAACTCTGCCACACCTGTGATGGAAATACCCCACTTCTTAGGGGGGCTCTACCCCTCCAATGTGCTCTTCCCCTACCCCAAGGTGAAAACAGCTGCTGTTTACCCCAAGAGAAGTCGTGTGTTATTCAACTGAGCACAATGTTAATGTGAACACGACAGTATGCTGACACCATGCTCGCCTTGTTATATTGGGCTTGATGTTGTGAAAGAAAAGAATTTGCACACTCCCCCTGTTAAACGCCACAATTTATTATTAATCACTAATGTTTTGGTCCCACTGGACTTTCATCAACAGAATTTTCAACTCAATGTTATTCGGCTGCCTCAGTGTGCACAAATGTGGGACAACCTTCTCCGACGGGAATGAGGTTTATCACATTATACTCACACGAAATAACATCCATCCCTTTATTGTTACTTCATCTAAGTTATGGCCACAGGCTCCAGAGCAGACTCCTGCTGACTCTGGGTGAAACAGGTTGGCTGTCCATTAATGGCTAATACAGAGAGACAGATAATCACCACACACACACACACACACACACACACACACACACACACACACACACACACACACACACACACACACACACACACACACACACTGAAGCCTTTAGAGTTTTAGAGTCTCCAGTAATCTAAAAGAAGTCAGTATAGTCTGAAGAAACCCATGTAACAGAAGGAACAATCAAACCTCACAGAGCACTCAAACCCAGGTCTTCCTGCTTTGAGGTGATGGAGCTGACCACTGCTCCACCATGACAACCCCCACACAAGGAAAAACTGTTATATTTCTCTCGTGGCCAATTATTTGCTGCATCTGGTGTATGCACACCTTCCTCAAAGCCCACAGTTGTTAAGCAAGAAAATCATGACATGGATAGTTTTAGTGAATTATACCATTGATCTTACAGCATTTCGAAAGGGGTTTCAAACTACAGACCTCCTCTCTCACTCTGTAAACACCCTGAAATCTGAATGACAAGCCGGCAGGTCTGAGGTCAAAAAAGTGCACTGCTGTTAGTTCTTTTATGGTTTCCATTTATGAAGCTCAGATTCTTACTAGTTTGTGTTTTATGAGGGAAACGTCCTACCCACCCAGGCTAACGTACAACCCACAAGGACACATCCATCTGTGTCCAGCGATCCAAAAAAAAAAAAAAAACTATTAACAGGCCGTCAGAGGACACAATAGCCTTCAACATGCTAATGTGAGAGTGCACAGGCTTTGTTAGAAACATTTAAAAGTGGTAAAACTTGAGAGAAATTAAAAGCCAGCAATGATCTTAAACCATGTGTATTTGTCTTGTAGTCTTGTAGTTTTGTCTAGAGTGGAGCAGGACGTTTCCAGGTACCTGTTTACGTATCTAAGTTGACTATGAACGCTTCACTGTGCGGTCCTTAACACAATGCAGAGGAGGATTACAGTGAAAATTCATAATTCAGCAAATGTCGACCCACTAATAGTACTAGATGAAAAGTGAAGAGGTCAAAGCATTCATTATAATTGATCATGATGGGAATATCTCTAAGCTCAGTGTGACTTCAGAAAGTACAACCAACACATTCAGTTGTAGCATATTTTGGCTGATTTGGCATTTATTGTCCTTTTTGAATCATTTTTAAACAACAATATACATCCTGTCCATCATGACAAATAAAGACATGTCCTGGGATTGTGTTCTTTGAGGGGGAAATCGCAAACTAAAATCTGTCTTCAACAAAAGCGTTCACGTCGCTAATTTTATGTTAATTTAGGGCTTTGTAGAAGCCTCTTCAGCAGCCGCTACAGCTGTCCAAATTGCCCAAATCCAAGTTTGCAAAGCCTGTAGAGATTTACTGAAAGAAGAATCAGAGCTTCTGTGACTGCCAGAGGGGTTTCTGCAAATACCACTGAATGCCAATTTATGATTAAATCTGCAAAACATCGTAGTGTTTAAAAATTAAGGCATGAATGCATTCTGGAGTTAATAAGTCTCTAAAAAGCATGTAATCAAGAGAGACCATAGTCGACACACACAATAATTTTTTTCCCCCGAGTAGATGAACCTAATCAAAATGAGGTTTTATTTAAAATACTCAGTACGAGCTAGACTTGGCTCAACCTGTAAAAAGTAGATACACAACGAGGGGATGGACACTTTTTGTGTGAAAATTTAAAATTCCAAGGCGAGGGTGGTTTTGAACGATATTTAAGCCTTTTTTCTAATTGAATCTGAAGGAAATGTTTGAAAAATAAATACAATTTTATTGAAAAATTATTCAAATGAAAGAACATTTCTTTATTTTAGCATTTAAAAACAACAGATCTTGACCAAAGGGCTGTAGAGATATAAAACACAGCAAGATTTCAATATAAACACAATGTTTAAAATGAGAAAAAGAAACAAGTCATACTGAGGTAAAACTCAGTTGAAATAGAAGAGCGTCTTAAGATATGAATTAAAGATGGCCTGACATGCAGAGACAGTCCATTTCAAAGATTGGCAGCAAAGACAGCAAAACGCTCAATCACCAGTGTGTTTACGTCTATAGGTTGGTCAGCAGACACAAGCGACCTCGGATGGGACGTGAGGTTGCAGCAGATCAAGCAGATACAATGGAGCGAGCCTGTGTAGAGATTTACAATGAAAAAAAACCATATATATATATATATATCTCAAAATCAATCCAAAGACGTACAGGCAGTGAGTGAAAGGAGGTCAGGACTGCAGTGATGTGCTTTCACTCCAGTTTTCCAGTTAAAAGATGAGCTGCTGCATTTTGAACCAGCTGTAAACAGAGAGAGGAGGGGAGGGGCGGCAGCGTAGGGAGCATTGCAGTAGATCAATCTGGATGAAATAAAACCATGCATTTCCCTCTGAAAATGATGAAAAGACATTTAAAAAAAAAAAGAAAGAAAGAAAAAGGCCTGGCCTTGGAAATCCTCTTCAGATGAAAATAGTTGGTATTTATGGTTTTATCCATTAAAGGATTGTTGTCCATCAAAACAAAGGAACGTATGAAAATGACCAAAATCACATTTACAAGACAATTTATAGCTTTATCATTTATTTACTATGGAAAGTTTTAATTATCCAATTGTTACATCTCATACTTGTGACGAAGATGGCCCAGTGTTGTAAATGTGTTATTTTCAGAAATGCACAGTACTAAGAAGAAGTGTTGTACTTTATATTAGTGTTCATAAATTCAATAAACACCGGCTATGTATATTAAAAAGGTTCACATGGTTTATTTTAAAATCCAAATATAGCAGAGACGTCAAGTCTTAGATTTGGAGAGTGAAAGTTACATTATACATTCTGAGATCGGCACTTAGAATCTCACTCTAAATATGTTTTGTTCTCACATTTTGATTGTTGGACTTATTAAGGGATTTTACAATAAAAGATACTTGTGGTTTTTGGGATTGATAGGCAATAAAATCAGAATCTTTTAGTGGGAGGATCTTTCTTTGAAAGAGAAAGTCAGAACTGCAACTGAGATACCCGTGACAATCATGCTTATTCATGAGCTTATTTTTCAAAATCTTCCTTGGCATAATTTAATGAAGAAAATATCAGAAAGTATGGCATTGGGGGAAAAGCATGACCCTCACCTCCATCAGAAGCAGTATTTATTCTGGTTTCTTCATAAATCACACACTATTACTCGTATCAATGTGTAGCACAGCTATTTAATTTTATTAATTTTAACTTAGTCTGGAAGGAATGTGAAGAAATGATGGAGTTAATAAATCTGGACCCCAAACAACTGAAGTTAACAGAAGCGTTGTACTAATTATGGGATAAGCAGGGCTTAGCAACTATTCATGAACCTATGTTAAACGTACAGTAAGATTTGTGTACTCTCACAATTGTGCTCTAGGCGGCAGTATTGAGCCATAATTACTCGTATTCCCGCAGTTTGCTGTAATTGTTGCTCAGAGCTTCAGTGCTTATCAGTTTTTCCTTTATTAGGCCATGTTTACACGACAATGTTGTCAATTGAAAAAAGGGAAACTTTCTGTGTGTTTTCTGTGTCTGTTTTACACGACAATGGTGCTCGGAGCTGGAAAATGCAACTTTTTGAAAACTACTCCGAAGGTGAAACTTTTTGTAAAAGGCTCAGACTCCTTGCAAATTGGGAAATCGATTTCTGAAATACTGATACTGCACATGTGCACAACAACCCTAACCCTTTGATAAAGTATACATTTACTATACCATCATCTGGATTTTTTTTTTACATAAAAACAGCGCTCACAAGTGACCATACAGAGAAACTACAACATTTTAAAAGCAAAAACCTTTGTAAAACAAAAACACAAAAACGATGCCTTTTCACTTGAAACGTTGTCGTGTGAACGGTGTTTCACTATGCTGGTTCTTCCATTCTTGGGTTAAATGCATAAAGAGGTGGGAGAGTAACTCACAACACCATCTAGGGGTGCAAAGTAGTATTACATACAGATTGATCTCACTCGTTGTTTTGTTGTTCATGGAAATTTCTCTGCAAAAGTCCTCTGAAATACTACAGTGAATGCGGTAAATCAAAGTGTATGTAACTGATGAAAATGAAAAAAATAGATGTAATTAGAATTTGTAAATCGCTCTAAAGTGATCGCCCACTCACAGCCGAGAAGGAATTTCAGAATTTGTCCGCGTGGCTGCAAATATTGATGCCAGCAACCACATTTGGTTTCCCATGTCAACAATGAATTATTTATTTATTTATTTCCCTGTTTACAGGCTGGATCCAGTATCCCATCAGTCAGTCTGTTTGTGGTGAATCTGTACGGTCCAGCTCACACTCTGGAGATGATTCCACCAGACTCCCTCAGGGCCAGGTAAAGGAGAATTCCGTCATCAATCAATCAGAAGGATATCTAGAGGAGTGACTGGAGTCTTCGTCTTATACTGAAAAGTGAGACAGTTTGTGGACGGCTGTAGCCACAATGGTGCGACCACAGACAGCCTGAGATCCTTTTCTGTCAGTGTGAGAAGTCACACCGCGCAGTGTGACCGCAGCTCCAAACTACAGCTACGATCAGCCAATAGAAATGCAGCAGAAAATGAGGTGACAATCGAATCACCGCTTGAGTTTGCAGATTCTTGAAGAAGTTAAAGCTTGACTAAGTTTACCCATTTTTCTCTTGCACATACATGACTTGCATCCTTCTTCGATACACGATATTTTATCTTGTTCACAGAGGCAGGGTACACCATGTCCCTCAACAATTACTAAACTTAACTTATCATACTTTATTAATGCCCTTGGTGGAATTCCTTTTCCCATCCTATTTGACAGTGGGAGGAAATCGCAGCGCCCTGAGAAAATCCATGTAAACTACACAGAAAGTATGTTGTAGCAGTCATTGCCCAGTCAAACATATTATTGAACCCAAGTTTATGGAATCCACATTGCCCAGGGCAGCAGTTCATGAAGTTATCAGACTGCACGGTGTGTAGCAGCCCCAACATGCGTCTATGAATGTAAAGACAGACTGAACCTTGAAGATTTCAGCGGTCACCGTTCAGTATTTATCACACGTGAAATTTTTTCTTCTTCTTGCATTCCTTTGCATTCCTCTCCTCCACTGCTTCTCCCGGTGATCATTTTCTGCATGGCCTCTTCAGAGACAGCTACATCTCCATGGTGACTTGGATCAGCAGCACCCGGCTCGCGGTTCGTTGGCTGAATCGTGCCCAGAACCAATCAGTGCTGTGCGTGTGCGAGGCCACCACGGGGGCATGCTCCGAGGTGAGCGGTCATCACTTGTTCCACATTAGTAATCTGAAGCGCCGCCGCTGCAATATACGGCTTTAATAGAATTTTTTTTGCTTCATTTACACAGTGTTGGGAGTTAGGATTGATTTCTTTAAGCTTTCAAATCTGTGCTTGGTGGATTAATATTTAAGGTCATTTGCTACACGAGAGGAATTTTCAGCGATGTACTGCAGTATTCTATTTCTGATGGCCTTCTGTTAATCCTTTCTGATTTTTGCTTTGGATAAATGATAAGTGTTTACCCTCGGCAATGTCGTTTGAGCTGCTTTACTACTTTGTAAATAAGGTAAAGATCTCCTGCGATTTCACTCCACAGAAACACAAAATGGCTCTGGACATTTTACAAAACCAACGACAAGTATGCATTGGTTACTTTTTCTGAAGTTCAGTGACACCAGTTCATCACCACTGCCTCCGTTTTGACTCCGTACTGTTCTTTGACAGGACGTGCCGTTGTTTTCAGGAGACGGCTCCGTTTTTTACACCATCCTGCCGGCTAAACAAGGCGCTCGTGGAGAGTTTCGCCACATTGCTGGTCTCGCCGCCCAGGTCAGTTCACTTTTTTTTTGTTCATCACGCGTTTATCTCCCATTCCCATGTTGTTCCCACCGTGGGCTTGTCGAGAGCTGGAGCTGAAAGGTCGTCAGATCACACCTCCAGGCAATCCAAAGTCACCTAAAGCTAAACTAACCGGGCCAAACAGGCGCTGTGCATTGCATTGTGGGAGGACACCTTTCAGCGGGCAGAACATGGAAACTCTACACAGAAAGCAGACAGCCCAAAGTCACCACTATGTAGCGTTTGCTGCAGCGTCCATCTGTCCTCTTTAACTCTGCGTTGCAGGAAGATGGAGTCGATCTCAGCGAGGTCACGCTGATATACACACTGGATAGGTTGCCAGTTTATCACAGCAAGAAAGAAAGACAAGCAGTTATTCACCCATTCACGCCAATGGATAATGTAAGGTCACTAATTAATCGACGTTGCATCAGCTTGAACAAATTTATGACCAAAGTGGCTCCTTAAATTTCAGTGGTGGCTTGGTAGGAAGCACATAAAACCTCTGTGTGATTACAGATCTCAGCACAGATGATAGAGTGCGTTCTCCTCACAATTTCCTCCACGTCGTTGATTAGCGCAGCTATTTTAATTGCATTTATTTTCTGCCCAATTTTGCAAGCCTTTGCTCAAACTCCATCTTTATGTCAGTGGTTACGTGACTGATGAATATATTCTTGCCCCTGTGGTGTTCAGTGTTTGTGCGAATTCGTTTCATTTTATTTGAACACTTTATTCAGCCCAAGCAGAGTCATTGAAGAATATTTAATGTTGCTTTGTTCTTTGTTTTTAAAAGAAGCATGAACCTGCAGGGGAGGGTGGCGCTGACAGGATGGAGTTGTGCCTGTTTATCTGTTTCTCTTTTCAAATTAGGCATTAAAGGCATGTCTTGGTGGTAAAGTTCCATACCTTTGGGCTCGAGAGGTGTCCCTGTGCATTTCTGACTTCAGTTCCGACATCAAAACGAACAAACTTTTCTTCATGTGTTCTCTCTCTGTCGCCGTCTGTGTCTTAATTCAGTTTACCTTAATGCGCCTATCTTCTTTTTCTTTCTTTCTTTATTTTTTCTCTGTCGCTGACACACTGGCAGTTTGGCTGCACCTATTTTTACTCTGTATATGTGACTGCTTCTGTATTGCTCTTCATCTCGTTCTCTCTGCGTAACGCAGCCTGCCATTCCCTCTGTACCCCCTCGCTTCTTGACATCGGGGAGCTGGGACGTCACCCTGCTCTGCGCCCTCGACGAGAAGGCTGGAAAAATGTATGTGTGAGAGCCACAGTGCGTGGAGCGCGGTTAAATCGTGCTTTATCAGCTCTCAGCATCTCACTATGAACACAAAAGTGACAGTGGGGGGGGTGGAGTCGAATATTGGCCATCATTATAATGATCATCTCTCGCTGCGAGCGGAGAGTAAATTCCCCACGTGTCAACTGCAGCAGAGCAAATTCTCCCATTAGGTCAAACTGCACAGTCAATGACTGATACACTTATGATTGCAATGGTAAAAACAGTGTTAAAAATAGACCATGTAGCATTGATCTGGGTGTAAAGACAACGGCTTTCAGCTTTGAGTCTGACGTTGCTTGTAGCGAAGTATTGAATCTAAGGAGCACAAAGATTTATTTACACTTGACGAGAGCAGATTATTGCCTAAATCTGTCTTCATCCTGCTGGAGGCAGAAAGCCCACACCAGCTGATTGAGTGAGGTGTGAGCATCACAAGCAAACAACCAAAGTCAATTGTAAATCTTGCCAGTGGTTGTTGGTCTCAGATCTCCTGAGTTAGTGCTGCAATTTGCCTGCAGAGAAGTAATTCACAAGTACAGTCTTCTTCTTACGTGTATCCATGATGATTGCTCCTGTGCAGCTTATGGAAGAGACTGACGCTGCTTTACAAAATAAGCCCGATGCAAGGCTCCTTTTACTAACATGCTGAAATATGTAAATAAGTGTAGATAAATTCTTGTCATGAATATTTGATGTGCAGAATAATTAGGATGAAGTTAGACTGTGATCTGAAGCTCTTTGAATGTTGTAACTAATTTGCCTTGTATGTGGTTCATCTTCCTCATCATCAGCTATTTCTTGAGTGCAGAGGAATCCAGACACAGCAGACACCTGTACAGGTAAGCCAGCGCTCTGCTAATCTCAATGGTTATCTTTGTTTTTAACCAAAACACTTAAGAGGACCTCAATGAGTGATTGGGGGGGTTTCAAAGCAATGTAGGCAACATATGTGAAGTATAATGTTACACCTGAACATAAATAAATCATTTCTTTAGGTGATCAGAACTCTACAATTATGTTCAAATAATCAATTAATTTCGAATCAGGAGGGACAAAGAGGCAAAGGCTGAAAATAGGAGACAAAGAAACCACAAAGAAATGCAAAACACCTGTAATGTGGTAGAAAACAATGACGTAAAGAGACCACAAAGAAATAAATAATGTACACATGAAACTATTATAAAAATGCAAAAAAGATGCTGTTGGACAACAGAAGGGCAAATAACCACAAAGACTTGCAGAACAGATATAAAGGACGTAAAAACAAGTACAAAGAGTTTCACACTTTCCAAGAAAATAGAAAAAAAAACTTTGTTATCACAGAGACCCAGCAACAACCGAGACACAACAACCAAAGCGTTTCTATATAAAAAAAAAAACACAAACAAAACTACCAATATATGGATTAATGATAAAAACATAAATCAACCACAAAAAAAAAGAAAATAGAATAATTCAATTACAGGAAATATGCTAAAGTTAAAAGAGGCGCAAATCAACCACAATATGATGCAAAACAAAAAACTAAGAGATGAAAAATGATTACAAAGCAACACATATCAGCCACACAGAAAAAAAAACAATCATTGCAGGTACATTTAAAGTTTTTACAAAATGGAATAGGGGTTTTCTATGAACCACAAACATGAAGAAAACAACCTCAAAGAGACATCTACACCAGCTGTGTCTTCTTTTATTAATACACTTGGCTCTGGAGTCACTCACCACACCACCTTGTGGTATAATAACATGGTATTACAAGACAGTCGAATACAGTTGTTGGATTGCCTGCAAACTTCCTGTGAATATCCCTGCACTACAATCTTTCATCAGTGTTGATGGTTACTGACACCTGTACCGGTGTCCCACCTCCCAGTCAAACCTCGATTTAATTGAAACTGACTGATACACTTGTGACAAACACACTTCGCTGGTCCCTCGCTTTGGGCTTCAGTAAATCACTCACTATTATGGAAGAGAGGAAACGGCTTGTTTAAATTTGGGCTGTGATTAATCCTGTATGAAATTTGTAAGCAATGGAGTGGAGAGGGACATTTAGAGACTCAACGCTGCCTAACAGAGCAATCTGTATAACGACTTTTATGTCTAACCTTATTGAACCCCATCTGTTTCTGAAAAGTCAACTGCCTGAATCGTTTGTCTCCAGACGCTGACACTTTCCTTAATAATGTAGAAATCATTTGACTCCCTCCTGGAGCACACGGAACAGCTTAAGACTGTCCCATTATTTTAAAGTGTAGTCAATAACAATGTCCTCCTATTTCCCAGCGTGGACCTGGATGGAGTGTTTCAACGCCAGTGCATCTCCTGTAATCTCATAGATGGATGTCGCTTCTTTAAAGCTGTGTTCAGCCCCAATCAAACCCACTTCACTCTCTATTGCTTGGGTAAAATAACACACACACACACACACACACACATACATTCAGAGCTACAGCGAACATGAAGGCTTCATGCTGCTTAGCCAGTTGGTTGTATAATGTTTGTCATTTGCAAAAACTCCCCAGGCCCAGGAATCCCTAAAGTGACGGTTCACAGTACAAAGGACCCCTCCAGTGAGTTTTACATCTGCTTGTCTGATTAATGCAACAATAGCACACACACACACACACACACACACACACACACACACACACACACACACACACACTCCGGCTGTCTGCAATTTCTCATGGCTGCCTGCAGAGAGCAACATATTCAAGCATACCAAAATGTAGCTTGGTTAATGTCATGCTTGGGAACACTGCCCTCTGTCTGTGGGCTTAGTTGGAGAAATTTGCATGCAGATGGTAAAGCTTTTCCCTCAAAACTGTTGGTGCACCGTGTCAGCATTAATGCCCAGAATAAAGAATATTTAACAGTGGTGTTTTACCTCCGGTAGGATATGTCGTCTTGGAGGATAACAGCCCGCTGTCTAAAGCTCTGGAGGACAAGAGGCTCCCTGAGACGCTGTTCCGGACACTTCCAGCAGACAACCACAGTAAGACTAAGACCTTCTAGTTCCTTTTATATAAATATATATATATATATATATATATATATACATTCAGCAGCACTCAGAGATATTTAGTGTTTCTATCAAGCAAGTAAAGTATATCAGTAATAAAGAAGTTTTACAGCCCGGAAGAGAACTGCTTCGGTTACACATTATCTGAAGCCATCATTTGTGTATTTAGTTCTTATGCGATTAGAATTAGAATCATAGTGGAAGTCACACGTGTTTCTTAATGTGTCTTCGTCCAACATTGCTCTTTTTCAATCTCTGTTTACTCCCCTTAGACCTGCACCTGAAACTATCTCTACCTCAGGGCTACGAGGCCAACCTGCACCCTCTCCTCATCATTGTGTAAGTGTCATTGAAAGGTCATGCCCAGTGACAGCCAGCGCCATCTGTTTCCCAACCTATGATCCCTAGCCTTTTCTTTACCCCGCTGAACCTAACAGCCCCGGCCCCGCTCGCTGATCTGGTTCGTCTTCTCCCTTCAGAGACGGCATTCCTGGCGGTCAGTCTGTGACAGAGGAATTTGCCCTGGACTGGCCTCAGGTGCTCTCCAGCATGCACAGTGTGGCCTTGGCCTGGGTGGACGGCAGGAGCGGGGTCGGCCGCGGGCAGAAGACGGCCGCCATAGATCCGCGCAAGATTGGCTCGCTGAGAGTCAAAGATTATCTGGGAGTTGTTGAGTCAGTGCAATTATGCGGCAACATAAAACTATATAACTTAAATGTGACAATAAAGCTGGATAATTGAAAAACTGAAGGGCTTTTATGATGTTTCCACAGGTTGTTGATGCAGCTGCCTTATATCGATGATCGCCGGATGGCCCTCTACGGAAAGGTTAAAGTGCTTTAAACTTTAGATATTGGAGTCTTTGCAAGTGCAGTCGTCAAATAGACTGGAGACTTTGAAACTCTTTTGCTTCTTTTATGCAGGCATTTGGTGGATATCTAACTCTCAAGATGTTAGCTGCAACAGATAAGCTCTTCCAGTGCACGGCCGCCATGGCACCAATAACTGACTTCAGGCTTTATAGTGAGTTGAGATCACGTTATTAAATATTCATATAATGAGCCCATGGAAACTGTGCCAAAACGCAGAGGTAGGTAATGTAATAATAAAGCGAAAATGATTCCATTTCTTTCAGGTGCTGCGTTTTCAGAGCGGTATCTTGGCCTTCCAGCAAAAGAGGAGCACGCTTACTCAGTAAGACTTCAAACCTAATGCTCCCAAACTCTTCATTATTTATTATTGACGTGGACGTGGTTTTGATGTGTTAACAATGATAAAAGTGATGGATATATACTCCACTGTGAGTTAATTACCTGCAATAAATGCAATCTAATACAACAATCCAGCAATGAATCTTATGTCTGTGAAGGTGACCATGTTTTATCTTTGTTGAAACTGTGTTATTGCCGCGTCGTTTCCACTTTATGGCCATTTGGAGGTTGTAGTTTGTGGAGCTTGTCCAATTATTTTGTCTTTTTTGCCTCCTACATTAATGCAGTAACTGCAAATTACAGCCCTCAAGATGATGATAAATAAATGTTTGGTGGATCAGTCTACATTTACTGATAAATCTACTGTGACAAAATAATATTTAAAAAAACCCTCTCATTACAAAACAATACAATTAAAACAACACGTCCGATCTTAGCTTCACATAAAATTGATTCAAGTTCTTCTGGTAAACATACTTATTGCTATCAAAGTAGCATCAAGTCAAACAGTGAAGGCTGATTTGTGAAACATGCATGAGGAGTCTAGAGTCTGGAGAGAAACACTGCGTCAAATGAAAAACAAAGTGAAGTCATTTGTTGAATTTTTGGATGTAACAAAAAAACACTTGTTTTGCCTTCATAAAAAAGTTAACTTATTTACATTTTCTGAAAAGATGTCTAAGTAAATATATTTTTCCCAGTAATGAACTCATATCTCGCAATTACGCAAAAAGAAACATTTGAAGTTTTCATGATTAAAAGGTTATTATGCCATAACTGGATTTATCCAACCCACTAAAAATCAGATTTGGCTGTATGTGGCTGCTAAACTTTTATGAGTTTTACACCTCAGCTATAAAACGGGTTATAATGTGATTTGTTTTCAGACTGCCTCTGTGCTGGAGGAAGTCAATAAGCTGAAGGACGAGAACTTTCTGCTCCTTCATGGAACTGCAGATGGTGAGTGAGACATAATTTCACTCTACACTCGATTGCTGTGATTTTTCACCTTTCATGCTTTATCTGTGTGTCGCTGTGTGTACGACCAAAGCAAGGGTACACTTCCAGCACAGCGCGGAGCTCCTGAGCCGGCTCGTGAAGGTGGAGGCCAACTACTCTCTCCAGCTGTATCCAGATGAGGGCCACGACTTAAGAGAGCCCCGCAGTGTGCAGCACTTCCAGCGGACTGTGGTGAACTACCTCCAAACCTGCTTGAAGCACGGCACTTTCTTCGATGTGGAAGAGGAGGAAGAGGAGGAAGATGACTGAGCCCTGGAGTATTTCTTCCTCTTCTTTGGGAAAGACTCTCGTTGGGACTGTACGTCATTACCTTGGGTTTGAGTTCCAGGCACAAGAGCACAGGAGAGGGGACCAAACACATCAGATCACCTCCTACAACTGGAAAAGTTCATGTACTGTATCACGTGTTGCACACAACTAATTCTGCTGTTCGGTTGTATATTTGAAGTCCTGTTTGTTTACACAAGTCAACTGAGATGTTCACAAGAAGGCTACAGAGTCCTTGAAAAGTTTACAAAGAGTTTATAACATGCATGTCGTAATGGCTGCATGATGTGGGTCACTTTTAATTGCATTTTGCGTGTTTTGCAGGTTGTAATCTTGCCCACAGGGGTTAATTGTGCACATTCAGCATACAGATGGGAACACACTTGCAGACTTTCAAAGTACTTTTTCATGCAATGCGAAGACTCCGTCTTGCATATTTAATGACTGCATACCGATGCCTGAAGTTTTCCTACAGGTTACTGAATAAAGCAGTGATAGTATCAACATTTTAACTAAATTAAACACAGCTCTGGTAAAAAGCGATCTGACTTTAATCTTATCTCCAAGACATCACACAAACTGTCTCCATCAGCTAAAGGCCTGTGCATACCCTGCCACTGTAAAAAAAAAAAAAAAAAAAAAGGGTTGTTTTAAGTTATTTTATAGTGTGTTTCCCGCTTGAATAAGGTGAAATTAAGCATATGGATCATTCTCAATGTGTCAAATACATTTTGTGAACTTTCTCCTCTGGTTCTATTTGCATTATGTGATTAGGAATGAGTATGCAACTAAAGAATATTAAAATCAAGCTCAAAATCAAGAATGATTACAACAACATCTGTACAGACGTCTGTATACCGTATTTGGACAAACAGTATGTTTTTGTTTTGATACATCTTGGCATTTTAACTATTTCTTGTGTATTGAAGAAATAAATTATTTCTTTGGACATAATAGTGAGAGTTTGTGTTGTGATTCTCAGAACTAGCAAGTTGAACTGAAAATTGAACTGATAGTCTTGTACCGAATCAAAGGGGAGAAAAAGCCACACTTCTTTCCCCCAGATGTTTGTTAAAACCTTTCCTTATTTTGATTGTAATGAAACAAAGTTGTTTGGAAGGAATCTTTGACAGACGATCACGTACAGAAATGTCAGTGCAACATGAGTTCAACAAAAACTGAACTTCGTGGCTGGTTTTAAACGTTCAAAAGGAATACATGCAACATATATAATATCACTAATAATAACAGAGCTGAGCAAATTCTCTGTTAGAGAAGAAGCTGCATTTAATTTGAGATCATCAAGTTAATGTTTTAAACGTTTGGACCAAGAGGTTCAATGAGTCAAATGCTCCCAGTGTGACATCCATCCATCCATCTCTTCTATTATCCAACTCCGGGTCGTGGGGCGCCAATCCCAGCAAACTCTGAGCGAAGGCTGGGTACAACCTGGACAGGCCTCCAGTCCATCACAGGGCAAACGCAAAGAGACGGACAAACACACAGACTGTTTGAAGGAGCAGAGTACCCAGAGGAAATCCATGCGTGCGCAAATTCCTGCATGCCAACTGAAGAACGCTTATAAGGCAACACAGATTTTTCAAAAAAGAATGGAATAATAAGAATAATCACACAAAAAAATCAAGAAAAGATTTCAAATGACCTCAGAGATTAAACATCAACAAAAAATAGAGGGACCTCAAAGATACACAAAATAATCCTAAATTCTAAAAACATAAGCTGACAAATTGTAATTGGTCCAAAACAATCAAAGAGACACATAATTTAATATTTTTGATTTTAGACTAGAATCTAAAACTAATATTAAAGTATTTTTAAAGGATCAGGGAGAGCAACAGAATGCCACCACAAAGACTATAAACAGTTATTTCACGCCTCTTGGTCATAGTGGGCTTGTCTTGTCCAAGGGGCCCATTGTTTAATAATCTGCCCATAATCTTATTAACACGTTTTCACATTGGTGAAACTTTTGGGAGTTAATTTAGGGACAACCACAGACAAAGAGACCATCAGGGGCACCTGTTCGGGAGGAAGAAATAAAGATGTTTATTCTTGAAATCCAATCAATGTCCCAGTACCTCAGCTTTCATTGATTCAAACAAAGAAGTGAGTTTTATAAACTTCGGTCCTGAACAAACCCCGCTCTTCTGATGACGTCAGGAAAGCGAGAGCGGCCTCTATCCAATCAAAATGCAACCAGCATCCCCTCGACCAATCGGATGGCTCTGCTGTCTGCCACCGGACTGGCCCATCGTCCAATCGACGAGGCGGCTCGCTGCGGGCCCGGATCCCTCTTCAACCTTCTGCTTTCCGGAGGGGCACCTTCAACCAGCTCCGCGGTGCACTGGCGACGGCTTCCTCACCTTCACACGTGGAAATAACACTTCTTCACAGACACAATGTCGTTTCTGACTGTCAGCAGGCTAGCGCCTAAACTCCTCGGTTCAAAGGTGAGAGATGCGGCCGCCGCTTCGATGACACTTTGTCAATCGAGACATTGAAGCTAACTTTGTGCTAGCCGGCTAACGGCGAGCTAGTCGGCGTTAGCTCGCGCAGCCTCGTCCACCGCAGGGTAAAATACAGTTGATCGATTGGACGGTAAACAATCCAACAACGATCGTGTCTGGAGTCAACAGCAGCTCTTAATAATTGTTTCACATCGGGGCGACGTAGGGTGGAATTGCGCTGTTGGTAAACTTGTGCCTGGTTAGCTGTCGTTAGCGAGCAGACCGTTGGCCTGGTATTGTCACCGCCTGTAACCGGTGATCAACTACACCCGGTTAAACTTTGTCTCACAAATACACTTGTCATCTTGATTTCCGCCCAAACAATGCTTCTCCCGTTTATAACAGTGTGATTTCCTAGACGACATCTTCCAACTTTGGATGCATTCAGCTGCCCCGTTGACCTTCAGGTTAAGATTTAAGCCAATTATGTGATATCAAGCAGTTTAGACGGATCCCGACGCATTCTTCTTGGTGCCATCGTACCAAGACTCTGAACACCGTGGACTCACGGGTTGTCGTGGACTTGAATATACTATTTTTTGAATATGCCCTCTGTTAAAAGACCTTATAAATCTCAAAACATATAAAAAAAATAAATATATATATATATATATTGCTTCAATTGGCATTTCAGTTTCTCATTCATATCCCCTGTAGTATACTTGATCAACAATGATGGTGTTTTACCTTCCAGTGTCTGTCCCATGCTGTCTTACCCCACTGACCTCAGTGTGCACTACTTACACTTAATGGCCCTCATATCAGCCTTTCCCCACCACTGATGATGTACAAACACATTTTGGTGGTCCTTCCCTAGGCCCATTTTCACTGATTAACTAGCTCCAACAAAATGCCTGGTGGGGGTTGTCATAGGCATCCTATTATATGTAGTATCATCTTTTTTTCTGTCTCTTTTCTTGCATGACACCATGTGGCTCACAGTGACAATATGACATTGTCATTGCGGGGTCTTGTGATATTTTTTTTCCAGCTACTTTTAGTTTTCCCGAGGGGACGGGGGTGGCATATGTTCTTTAGAAGTCCTCCTGGATTTCGTCCTGTTTAAAAGCTGAATTGTTACAGTCTTAAAAGTGCAAAGAAATACTCTAACTCAAGTCAAGCTCAAATGCACGTTGTCTTTTAAGCACAGTTTCAGTAAATTTTAGCCACAAACCAGGACTTAGGATTTGTTGTGAATGCTTAGTGACTGATCAATCAGGTTTTGTGTGTTTGTTTGTAACACAGCCTTTGGGGGGGGGGGGGTTTACTGATCTGCCCATGAGTGTCGAGTAACTGGTGGAAGTTGGTGGCTGAGAGACACTGGTGCTCTATATTTAAGTCGCTGAGCTGTTGCATAATCTCTCTCTCTCAGCTGTGGAAAGTGTGCGTGGTGACGCAAGATCCTACCTTTTGTCTCGACAAGCCTTGGCGACCTTTTTCACCCCCAGTAGTTGTGTTTCCAGAGAGTGGACCCCCTTCCCCCTACACTCCTTTCTCATCCTTTGACAATTTAAACCAATTGACAGAGAAGTTTTGTTTGTGTGGTGAGCAGCAGCAAAAACTCAACCTTTCACTGCTTTCACTGAGCTTCCAATGAGATTACGGCCGTCCTAACACTTTCACAACCTGTGCCAGTGTTTTTTTAATCTCCTACATCCCATCATTCTCTCCCAGTTTCACCAGTAATCCAAAAGGATATTGCTTTTCCATGTATGACTTGCACTCTGACTTCTTGTAAAGAAAATGGCTAAAGGCCGTGAAGAAAAAAATGTAAACTATAGTTGCACCACAAATTGCAACTTTTGGCATAAACCTGCATTAAATGAAGATACTTTAAGATACTTACTCACTGCAGACTTAAAACAGGACTTTCTCTAGAGAGGTTTTGTTGAAGTTAAAAATAACTGACCATGAAAACCATTAACCAACAAAACGTTGCGCAAAAACATTTCCTGTTCCAATGTGTGCTTGTTTTAGACTGGAATCAAAATCAAGTGAAATGTGGAAATCACATGACAAGAATCAATACTTTATTGACATTATGAATGGTTTCTGATGCCGCGCGTTTTGTTGTTTGGTGGTCTCATGACCCGTACAAGTACTAACACATATATTATGTGTGTGTTTTTCGGTTTGTTTGTCTTTGTCTGAATATTCCTGCTATGGCAAGAGAGGAAGGTCCTGAAAGAGTTGTTGTTGTCATTTAATTGTTGCAGCTGTTTCTGATCTGTCCAGGCATGTCTTCTCCAAGTATTTCAGTGTAAATGTGGGCTAACCTTGTGTAGCGATTAACCTCCACACGTCTCAGGATGGCACGAGTAAAAATGGAAGCACGTTGAAACTTGATACTTTGGGAGACAATGCCCAGAAGGGCTTTACAGAGCAGAGGAATTTGAAGTTGGTTAAGACAGATGAATCATTTATTAATCATCCTTGTGTGTTGAGGTTCTTTCGGGTAATCCTGGTGTTTGGTGTGTAAAATGATCTTGCATTGCAATACTAATAAGAAAATCTTGTTTATTTCTTTATTTCACAGACAGCCACTTGCTTCTTTGTCGCTGCCAGAAATGCCAGCGCATCAACAACAGTAAGTTCACTCCAGTTCTCTGCTTGCTTCGTGTTTTAGGAGATTGTTAAATCTGTGGCTGAAGCAATAAAATGTGTACACAGTTGGAATTTTTTATTTTTATTTTTTTTTCCTTAATGTTAACAGAACATGCTTGACCTCTGCACTGCTATGGATCACTTCGTTTTTTCTGACACGTTTACTCTGTTTAGTTAACTACAGACTACAGTGAAGGGGATGTGATTCATTTTTAGTCTGGCTGTTTAATCAATAGCATCACTGATTGAATATTGTGTTGTTGTTTGGGTTTTTTTTTGTCACAGAACTTGAAGGATGTCCTGACAGACCTCATTCCCAAAGAACAGAGCAGGATCAAGAATTTTAAACAACAGTATGGCAAAACCAACATAGGGCAGATCACTGTGGATATGGTGAGTGATTCTGACGGTCGTAAACAAAACAAGTGATGGAACTATAAACTATATTCACATTTAGTCCTTGTGGTTCTGCGCTGCCTTATTTACTGTGTCAGGCATCACTGCTCAGCCACCTCACTCCGGTCAGTATGTGCACCGTTTTCTGCCAGCCAAGCGTTTTTGCTGAGTCGCTGCAAACTCTGCTCCGATTGGCTAATCGGGAACTGGTGCATTCGAACAATTCATATGAATTATTACTGTCTTTTTCACTGCACTGCTCCCTATTATTAAAGGAACTCCA
Source organism: Lipophrys pholis (assembly GCF_963383615.2). Taxonomy (NCBI): domain Eukaryota; kingdom Metazoa; phylum Chordata; class Actinopteri; order Blenniiformes; family Blenniidae; genus Lipophrys; species Lipophrys pholis. The sequence continues at coordinate 27,271,982 of NC_137630.1, forward strand.
AAGGTGTGCCGTCATATTCTCAGTTTAAATGATTATAGGAAAAGATTCCTTTTATTTAAATTTGGGAAATAGTTTCTTGAATCTTTATCATGTGATAGTCTTTATTGTACTTTACTGCCTGATGTGGACTTTGCAGGTTGCGGTTGTTTGACACTGAAATGAAGCAGATAAAGCCAATCCAATTTTTTATCAATTAAAAAAATAATGTTATGAGGCGCTCCTAATGTACTGCCCTCTCGCTTGCTTAGTAATGGTGACAAGACATATCTCCAAGAACTTTCTTCTTTAGTAATGCAGTCCATCTCTACATGGCTATCAAATATAAGGAAAACTTAACATTGTTTGTCACCTTTTTAGAAAAAGCTAATGTATAGCAGAGCTAATCCACCGTCAGATTGTACAAATGTTTCTACTGCCTGGTGGGTCGTTAACAGAAACGGGAAACTCTTATTGAACATAAAAATGTTACCTAATACAGAAATAATGTGCAGATGACGCTCACATTTATATTTAGTGTCGTGACGGTAGTTTTCACACTCTACATTCATGTGATTTGTTCTTTCATCCACAGGTTTATGGAGGTATGAGAGGCATGAAGGGTCTGGTGTATGAAACCTCTGTGTTGGATCCTGATGAGGTCGGTATTAGTTTATTGCATTTATTTATCACCTGTCGGTAGATTAAAACAAGCTTTCTAATCTGTTACCAAACAAGGTTCAAAGTCACTCGGGAACAGTTTCCAATGAGCTCGGCAACAGGAATGTTTTAATTTAGCCGTTAGTTTATAGTGAAGTTTGTTTAGAAACATCATTTTCTAGATTTATTCTGTGTGTCTGCCTCTTTAAGAGACAAGGGGCAAATAATTACTCTCTTCCCTTTAACATTGAGGAATATTGTGCTATGACTTTCGTAGCACACTATTCTGCAAAACGGTTCCACCAAAAACCTAAAAAAAAAAAAAAAAAAAAAAAAAAGTCCAGTCAAAGCGGATCGGTGAAAAACGAAATGGAGGCAATGCTAGTCGGCAGGGAGCGGCAGGCGCACACATTTAATCTGAAATGTTCTAGTTTTAAGTTAATAAACTATTATAATTGAAAAGATAATTGTTTATTCGTCAGAGCGCTTTAGGAAAAGCAATAAGCATAATTAACTTAATATTTTCTTTAGTCTTGTTAATTTGATTTGACTTCAACTTTTATTGGTTACTTGGTGAGATTGGAATTTCCCAATGTTTCAGAACCATTCATGTGTCGTCCTGCTGCCAGGACACTGCCTGTAGGGAGATAACAAATTGTCAGCGTTGTTTTGAGGAATCGGAGTTCGTCTAAAAACAATTTGGTTGTCATGAGTTGACATCTCGTTTTCTCTCCTCTCCTCTCCTCCGATCTTCTCGTATGATGCTCAGGGCATCCGCTTCAGGGGCTACAGCATTCCAGAGTGTCAGCAGCTGCTCCCCAAAGCTCCAGGAGGTGAGGAGCCGCTGCCCGAGGGCCTCTTCTGGCTGCTGGTCACGGGACAGGTCCCCACCGAGGAACAGGTGAGCGCGTCGTGGCAGCCGTGACTAAAACACCCGTCTCAAGACAGATTCTGTACTTTCACATCGCACAGTGTGACATCGTTACCCTTTTGTGCCTTTTAGTTGTTTTCTTTGTTAATTGAAAACGACACTAAGATATAGGAACTAAATAGCTGCGCTTGCTATTTAAGATCATGTTGTTCTTGTAGTTTTGCTCATGTTATGAACAGCATAATGTGTGGCCCCTTTGCTTCTGCAAAGAATGATTGATGCATAAAAACATATCCTTCAAAAACTCCTGAAATCTTTTAGTAAACTGCCAGTAACATTGGAAGATGTTGGTGTATTGGGCAGTTTTATCATTTTAAAGAAAAAATAGAATAAACCTGTTACGATAAATTAGGTTACACACGGCAGATCTGTAGCGGTGGCTTGGTCACAGTGACAGGCGTCAAGAAATCCAACCGTCTAAATCAGAGGTTGATTGAGAAACAAGCTGCAGCCTGCACACATTTTATTGTTGTGAGTTATCTTCCTGTAGGGATGTATGACGATAACGCTGTCAATAGGCTTTGTCCTTACCTGACTCTTGTACTTCGAGAGCGCAGTTGTCAACTTTTACCCTTTGATTAAATATCAGTGTTCTTTGACACGATAGATTAATCAAAGTAGGCGGCTGAGGAGTGAACTTTGAATTATTTGACTCTTGAGCATTTGGTGAGCTGCTTCCTAACTGAACAGGAAATGTTTACATGTGTATTGTATGTTGGTTTTTTTTCTTCCTCCTCCAAGGTCAACTGGGTGTCCAAAGAATGGGCGAAAAGAGCAGCTCTGCCCTCCCACGTTGTCACCATGTTGGACAATTTCCCCACGAACCTGCACCCCATGTCTCAGTTCAGCGCTGCGATCACAGCTCTGAACAGCGAGAGCAGCTTTGCACGGGCGTACTCCGAGGGAGTCCACAAGACCAAGTACTGGGAGGTCGGTTTATCTGAAGAGCTGCAGATTCGTTGTCGTCACATAATTGTCATTTATATAATGTCTAATCTTCTCGTCTTTATTGTCTCAGTTCGTCTATGAGGACTCCATGGACTTGATTGCCAAACTGCCCTGCATTGCCGCAAAGATCTACCGCAACCTGTACCGTGAAGGCAGCAGCATCGGAGCCATCGACTCCAACCTCGATTGGTCACACAACTTCACCAACATGCTGGGCTACAGCGATTCTCAGTTCACTGAGCTGATGAGGCTCTACCTCACTATTCACAGGTGCCGTGTGGAAAAAATAAAATCTGTGTTGGCTTTGATGTTAGGAACTAGTTTCTCATGTAGAAATCTGGACTCGTTCCAAGTTTCTGTCCCTGGTTACGCCTCGATCAAAGTCGTGCAGTTTTAATGTAAAGTCCGCGTGGGGCGTACAAACAAACTCAGGTGAAGCGTTTGATGAAGTGGACATCACTTCAAACATACCGAGTGGTTCCAGGACGGAGATCATATTGATTTTATTCATGGATTTTCATGCGCGAGTAGATCAGCGGGGTGATGTGTCAGGAGGAGAGCTCTTCATTTCCAACATGGCTTTAAGCTGCTGCATCAGATTAACTGTAGAATGACGATCGGCCGTTTTGTATCGATCATAAAACCAGAAGTGTCAGTTTATACTCATAATTACTGGTAGAAATATCTTGTTACAAAATTGAATGTGTATCGTGTATTTATCTTAGTCATATTTATGAACTGATGATATCAAACCTTCATGCCAGTGAAACGGTATCAAGCAAGGCTAAAAGCACAAACTCCCATCTGCATAAATATGGACAAAATTAGTTTATCTTCCATTTTTCCTCTCCATTGCTTTTTTGATGCAGTGTCCAAATCGCGCTGTGATCCAAGAGTGCAATTTACAGGTTGTAGTTATGCATGTAAAAAAGAAAAATCGGCTCGCTGCACTAAAATATTTGTGGGAACATGCTGGTGTTGAATGCATTTAATGAAGGAAAATAAGTGTCACTACTGCTCTTCCTAATTAATTCAGTCAAATATCAAGGATTATGCTCCATTAAATTCCAAATTCTCATTATTTGTATATGATTGGCATAGATGAGCTCAACAAATCTTTCCTCTGTAATCTTTGCTAAACTTTTACAACCTGACAGTAGTCTGACAGTCTTAAATGTGTCACAGGACTTTTAAACCCAGATTATATGACGTCTATCTAACGCAGTCTGTTTAGTCATCAAGTTCCCACTCATGCAGTGAATGTGTCACATGTTGTAACCTAATCTGTGATTTTATGTCCGTCTAGGATCAGAATCATTCAAGGTTTTGGACCACAGCTTGGATACAAAGGGCAAAGCCTGCCAGCCTGCACTTTAAAATGACTGATTGTACCGCATTGTCCAGGAAACAATGTTTGCCCCCTAGTGTTGAAAAGTAGTAAATGCCACGCGAGCCAATAACCCATAATCCTCGGCTGTTTTAGGAACTATGATTTTTATTTTTAGCATTGATGATTGAGTCGGCTGATTTGATGTAAATTTAGTTCCCTTTTCTTTCTCTGTGACGTTACAGTGACCATGAAGGCGGCAATGTCAGCGCTCACACCAGCCACCTTGTGGGCAGCGCCCTGTCTGACCCCTACCTGTCCTTCAGCGCGGCCATGAACGGTCTGGCCGGTCCTCTGCACGGTCTGGCCAATCAGGTTCGGACAAAACAAATCATTGTTTTACCGAAAACATTTGCTCCAGTGGGAGTTTCAGCGGTTCCAGATAAAGTTCACATTGGATCGACTGTTCACATTTTGTCACACTGTGATGCTAATAACATAACATGAAGGTGGATTACTAGAATAAAGCATCTTCAAACTATTCTTTTTAGTCGTCGCTGTTTCAGTGTTGAATTATGAAGCTTGTTTTGGAGTTGGGAGACCGTTGACCACCACAGCTTGTTCACCAGCAGTCAAAGGAAGGTCACTCCTCCATTAAGCCTGCAAGCTGTCAAAGTTTCCTCGTCCAATTCCAGCACATTTTACCATCTGGTTTTTGTGTTTTCTAATTAAAATCAATCATATGATTTGGCCACACGTTCTGCTGACATTTAAGAATCTCCAAAACACAAAGAGTCCGGTGAAACAGGATTGACTTGTTTCTGGTACCATCAGAATGGAGAGCTTCAAAAGAATTATTGACGTCAGCTTATTTATTTTGATGCTGGATTGTGATTGAAGTGGCTGTTTGGTGCTGCGTCTTGCAGGAGGTGCTGGTGTGGCTGACTGCTCTGCAGAAGGAGCTGGGAGGAGAAGTGTCTGATGAGAAGATGAGGGATTACATCTGGAACACTCTCAAATCCGGAAGGGTAAAGAGACGCTACGTTTATCAGCAGCACTTGTCATTTTTCACTCTGCTATTCACTGATCAACCATAACATTAAAACAATACATATAATATATGGGAGCTCGTATTTTTAGATTTATTCTCATAGATTCTGAGTCTATTGTCTCAGCTTTTCGATGTCTTTTCAACCTGTATCACAAACATAGAGGACAAAATTTTCCTCTTCTGCCTAATAAATGACACCAACTGATGTGTGAGGTGATGAATAGATGAGTGTTATTATATCAGGATATTATCACTGACCAGTGTAATTCTAATAGAATGATCTATCATCTTTTCTTGATGACATATTTTCAGGTGGCTTACGTCCTCTGAAAACAAAAAAAAAAGGATGATACTTGATATAATTCTACTTTTCTCGATTAGTTTTTTCTACATGCCTTTACACTTTGGAAAAGTAATGCTTGAGATTTTGCAGTTTTTGCATCACAAATTACATTTTACCACCTGAACACAATCCTCCAAATTGTTCTGTCAAATCAGTTTGACTTTGTTTATATGGTGCTTTTACGTTCAAATAAAATACAGAGAAAAATCCTCATTTCTACCGTGAGAGAGTAAAGGACAAAGACATAACAGGACAGGATCAAGAGAAACAAATGTTTTGACATTAAACATCGAGCTAATCAATACATTTCAGATTTGATGAAGGTAGAAAGGAAAAAGAGAAGAGATCACAGGCTACAGAAATACATAAAGTTAAAGATCTGTAAGGGGAATATATTGACGTATGAGACTGAGAAAAGAAAAGCCTAGAAGGTCTCCCAGCAGACTAAACCTGATGCAGAAATGATCTGAGGTGACCTGAGCCAGCCGCAGCTTTGAGTTTTATTAATTAGGAAAGTTTTAAGCTTCATTTAATCAGTGGAGACCAGGGAGCTGATAACTGACAGATCTGCCTCAGATTCTTCTTTTAGAAACTCTGGGAACCTTCGTAAAATCAATATGGAAACAGAGCAATTTGAATACAGAAACTATCAGAGTAATGTAATTTATTCTTGGGGAAAAAGCTTCTCTTTGTTGTGATACTTGACTGTATGTCGGCTCACTTTGAAAAGAAACGTCTTGGCTGCAGGTGGTGCCCGGCTACGGCCACGCTGTTCTGAGGAAGACCGACCCCCGTTACACCTGCCAGCGAGAGTTCGCCCTGAAGCATCTCCCCAACGACCCCATGTTCAAGATGGTGGCTCAGCTTTACAAGATCGTTCCCAACGTGCTGCTGGAGCAGGGCAAGGCCAAGAACCCGTGGCCCAACGTGGACGCTCACAGCGGAGTGCTGCTGCAGGTGAGGCACACAAACCAGTCGTATTATCTGGCCGCGCCGAACGCAGACCCCGAAGCCACTTGACTTGTGTTTCTCCCCTGCGTGTGCGCAGTACTACGGCATGACCGAGATGAATTACTACACGGTGCTGTTCGGCGTGTCCCGCGCGCTCGGCGTGCTCGCCCAGCTGGTGTGGAGCAGAGCCCTGGGCTTCCCGCTGGAGCGCCCCAAGTCCATGAGCACGGATGGACTGATGACTTTGGTCGGAGCAAAGTCGGGCTGAAGCGCCACCCGAGAGACGGCGGGGGTTAGTGTGAAGGGTGGGAGGAGGTGGAAATATCCCAAAAAGAAAAACAAAACAAAAGGCAGACATGCATTGACCCCACCCTCCCTCCCCCTCCATCATGTCCAACCCCAGGGATTTAATGGGATTCAAAGAGACAGTACGCTTTTAATGTCATTTCACACAAAAGAAGGGCCTTTTAAATTGTCGCACCAGTAGTGTTTAAGTGTTTAAATCGACCACTGAAGAGCTGTTCCTGTCATGTGTTTATATTTGGTGCAGACGTTAGACACGTACATGTAACCCACTATAGTCTGCTATCGCCGCTACACCCCCCCACGTTCCTCATTAGGAGTCTGAACTATGACATTCAAAGGGAATTGTGGGAGTGACCTAGACTTCTATTTGTTTAAAAATCTCCAGGTTAATTTTACCCCCGTTCGGTTCAGTTTTTTCCCCCCCTCTATGCAATGTTGTCATCTGGCTCAGCTGGTCCAAACTTTTTCACTCCCACATACGAACACTCCAGTTTAGGAAGACAAAGGCTCCTCACTAGTAAAACTTACAACCCCCCCCTTTTAAATAAAAAAAGATTTCAAAGAAATGAAGATCGGTTAAAAGATACTGCCCCTTTAAATCTTTAGTGTCCCCCTTTTTTCTCCAACTTGTAGTTTGTTTTTTCTTTTAAAAGATGACCTGTATGACCTCTATGATCAAAATAACTATGTTTTATAGTCTTCTGTCTCTTCTGCTTTACTTTCCTCTCAACGCGCTTCTTCTTTTTTTTTTTTTTATTAAATGGAGTCTCTCTGCTCAACGGGTCTAATGAGCGGTAGAGAATCAAGAATGATGTACAGTAACAACTCATAGCAAAGGGTGTTGTTATACAATCCTTAAGAGCAAGCTTGAATCCGAAGTGGGATGTTGGGAGCGGGGGAGGGATGGGGAGGGAGCTTTGTATTAAATTTGTTTAAGTCCTGTCTTATTTGAGTTTGTACTCGCTTCGTCCTCGCAGGAGAGCGCTATAAACTTCAACTACTCCAAAATGAGCACTTGCTTGATTGGCATCCCTGATTTAGTAGCAGTAGACACCCTCCCAGGATGATTGTGTCCCTTCTTATAGGGTTTTTTTTTTTTTTTTTTTTTTTTTTGGTGTTTGAATTTGTATAAAAAAACCAAACTAAACTAATCTTTGGTTTCTCATTTTGTGGTTTTATTTATACTTTGTGTACATAGGTATATATATGTATAGCTTGAATGTATGAGCTCTGTGCGATCACTTGCTTGTAACAACCACAATGAGTACCACCGTTCACCAACGTGTCCCGGTGTCCAGTCCCGCTGTAACCTTCTGCCTCACTGGCCACTGTGAAATCCTGACGGCGAACAAAATGCGAATCCTGCAGCTATCTTGTACATACACAATTTGTCGCCTGGCTCTGGGTTTAGCTGGTGCTTTTATTTTTATTTTTTATTTTTTTCCTTCCTTCTTTAACTCGATCGTTTCAAGCTTGCTCTTAAAGTCCCGGGTTCGTCAGCACTCCAGTTTTCGTGTGGCTTCAGTTCTCGCGTCTCTCCTTGGGACGGTACTCATGTTTAGTCAGTCGTTCACGCGGATGTTTGATTCTCTCTGCTCTGCTACCTTCTCTCTTTCACAAACCTTCTTTTTCTTTTCTTTTTGCTCTGTGTGTGTGTGTGTGTGTGTGTTGTGGTGTTTTTACCATGCGGCGGCTTCTCCACAAGGTTGTGGTTACTTTGATCGTAGAGGAGTATATAGAGGTTGTACGTGATAACTGGGAGAATTCATAGCAGATGGATTCGGTGAAAAACACAAAAGGAGATTGGGGCTGGACGGGTCGAGAAAGGGCGAGAACAGCTTGCGGGAGCAACTATTGGAAAAACCTATCAAAAAATGAAAAATAATAAAGGTTTTTAATAACAACTTGTTTGGTCTCAGTTTGTTTCCCGAGAAAGAAAGTTAGAAAACAAAGTGGCTCCTTAGTTCAAACAGGAAGTCGACGTTCTTTGGGTTTGCTTAACGATAAAGTTGAATGCAGTGAGAACGGGGCTCAAAGGGTTAAAGTCGAGAGAAATTCAGTTTTCACACTCCGTCTGTTCCATTTAAGTAACAGTCGTGTGTGAGGCTCAAACTACCAACCTGAGGAGTCAATAACCTATTCTAACTGGTCATATGGGGCCATCTACGCCTCTTTATCTAATGGGGTCGGGGGTGACGGGGCTGATGGCAGCTGACCGGGTCAAGGCGGGTTTCACCCCGTCGGCTTCACGTCGGCAGTCCATCACAGAGCAGACTCACATTTCAAGTCAAGTCCTTTGTCACAGTTCTACGCAGTGTAATGCACCCATAAATATTTCTAGTACTTGTTCCACACTGAAATGACAATTTGAATAGCCCACAGGCCTTTTCCAGTCGCCACTTGACCTCAAATTCTATGTTTTTGAACTTCGGCCGGAACGACGACAGGCACACTGCAACGATGGCCTCTCTAATAAAACAAAGAAAATTAATAAAGCGCAACATTGAGATGACTTGAGTTTCCAAATGTTTATCATAGATGAAAAACAATAACTCGTGAGTCAAATACAGTGATTGAACAGGTGGAAATATTGCATTTAGTAATTAAAAAAAGAAAAAAAAAATATATATATATATAACTTGCAATAAGTTAAAAGCCAATTAATGTGTGCAAACGAAGGGCTAAAGTGTTGGTAAATATCGTTTTCAGGTTTGTCCTGCTCATGTGTAAAACTAGCCTATTTTTTATTTGTGCATGAGGGTGAATCTTCACTCTTTCACTTTAATCAAGTTTCCGGGCGGCATGCAGTTCTTCTCCTCACCATTGAAGGGTGGGGGCGCTGGTCCTGAACGCCACTTTAAATCAGACAGCCGCTCAATTTCAAACTGGGAACTCGGATTTTCTAATAAAAAATAAGCTCGGGGACTCTGAGGAGCAGCAACAGGAAGCTGATCCATGTCTGTGGAGGCTTCTGTCTGAAGGTAATAAAAGTATTATTAATATTCAGCCCTGTGTTGTGTATGATGGTGCTGAGGACTGGAGCTCTGGATGCGTGTTTACGTATTTCAGGTTATTTTGTGGATGTTAATCTGGATTTGATTCTCGTTTTTTCCCCCATTAACGTTCATATGACTTTCAGACAAGACGTCAGGAAATGTCCAGGAAATTCATACAAAAACTTTAATTGTGGCTTTTCGTGTCCAATCGTGGCCCTGAAGCCACAAATGGACACGATGGGATTCAACACATTTAACAAGCAAACCCTCACCAAGATGAACTGTTGTACCTCTCAAGAAACAGTCCATATCTTTTTTTACGGATTTATATTTGATATTTATTCCACAGCTTTACTCCACATATGGTGACACACAAACATTTCAAACTTTAGGAATCTTAAAATGTAAGTTCCATTTCACAGAACATTTTCTGGGTATTATTCTTTGCTTTTTACATTATTTGAATGGTTTTGGGGTTTGGTTATAGTTAACTTTTCTAAATGATCTAGAAAAAAAAACCAAGATGAAATGACCTTTTTGTGTTTTGTTTTTTTTAACTCAGTGACGCTTGACTTCAATAAATCTTTCTTCTTTTGTATCTTGACGATCCTGAAAAGGCGCCTGGTCCAAATGCCCACCTCTTCTATGTGCTGGTATTAATAACTGGCCCACATACCGTCGCCCCACTCTGGTTTCCTTCTGGTCAGCTGTGTCCTTTTCTCCATTTGGCCTCCGCCGTTCCATTAAAAGTAAAACCTGCTGAGCGTCACCGAGATCCGGACGACTCGCGAACCAGACTGACGAAGAGAAGTCACACCTTCGGGTTTTGATTTTTTTTTTTATTTAAATAAAGCTTTATGGGTACATCCACACTATTTACATCGGTACATTTGGGGATTGCAACATTAAAAGTGACTGAAGTCCAAAGTGACGTCTCTCTCTCTCGCGCTCTCTCTCTCTCTCCCTCCCTCTCTCCCTCCCTCCATCTTGAAGATGGGGGGATGTGTGGCTTTAATTCAGACTCACTCTAATGTCTTTATGTTTTATTGGCACTAACAGCAAAGCTCGAGGAACTTCAAGGAGAAAAAAACAAAACAAAAAAAAAACAAACCTTGAAGCAAATAAATCGAATAATGACCTTTAAAACCTGACGGTCAGTTTGGTCATTCCCAGTGTAACAAAGCCGATAATGTGAACCTTCCCAAAAGTGTAATGAAATAGAAAGTATAGCGAAGGCCATAAGATTCTATTATTACATCATTGGCAGGTTATTGTTTATTATCACGCCGTCTGTTGCTACAAACATCAAACTTAAAAGTTCCTTAACGATGCAGCATTGCTGAGAATTCAGATCTGGCCCGTGAGTCACGTTCCTCTTTAGGCATCAGTCGGTTTCTGTCAGCGCGTCGTCGTCCCGATGACGACTCGTCATCTCACGTTTTTCAGTCTGAAACGAAAACTTCGGACACAAACTTGTGATTCAGGTCCAATTTTCTGCAGGTCGACTCGACTCCTTCCTTTCCTGCGATACAAATACTTTAGTGTAAAAGGTGAGATGTGCCGAGATGACGTCTGACTCTAAGACTTTCAAGTGTGGATATAAAGCAAAGCTACAGTAAGAAAGAAAATACCTTTAACTCTCTTAATACGTCAGCTGAGCCTCACATATTGGGTTTATGTTTAAAGTACTGATTATAGTTGAGCGTTGAATGGGAAAGAGTTTCAGCTGTATTGAAGGTCTGTAATGTGAGCTTGAGTTATTATGGAGCTTCGACTGGATGATCCACCGACACAAACCACACATTTTCATTTGCCTCATGATTCTGATAAACAGGAAAAAAAAAAAAAAAAAGGTTGTAGATTTACAGGACAGCTTAAATAACCACAAATCAAAACATTCTTTTTTTTCAGTTTTTCCAGAAAAAAAAAACAAACACTAAACACGCCAAAAAACTATCAATTTAAAATCTTTAATAACTTACTGTGGTTTTTATTTTCATTTAGATCATTTTAAACATTAACAGTGACTCAACAGGCCTGTTTAGATTTGAATACACATTCCTCATGCATTGATGATTAACTGACCCTCCACTTTCACATGACCTGAAAAAATAAAACAAAACACATCAGCTTCAAAAAAAAAAAGAAAAAGATAATCAAGTCACAGTTCAGTCTTTTCCGAGAGCGAATCTGGAGCGTGCGGACTAAACCAACTGCCCGTCACCTCGTGACCTTCAGCGACTTTATGCACCCCCCCCCCCTCGCACAACTAATACAATCGGTGAACGTCTCACTCTTGATATGAAGAATAAATCCCAACGGAGCCGAACTCCGGCCCCGACAAAGCAACACGCAAATGCTCGAAATGTACTCGCCTTATCTTGGATCCGTTACGTCCATGCAGCTCAATAAATAGAAATAAAAGCTCCCACAAATTAAGCATGACGAGGATAAATGATTTCGCAATGTTTTATTCTACAGCCCGTCGCCACGTTTTATAGGGAGAATGTGCACGACAGCGAAGCGGCGCGAGGAGGAGGTGGGGGTGGGGGTGGGGTGTAACAAACAACCACCCCTTCAGATTTTTGTCTCATTTGGCAAAATTAACCACAAAAATAAAGCAACTTCTCTTTAATTTGTTTTCAACGCGTCAAAGAGACGTCATCGTGTGGATCCATTCAGGCTGTGCAAAGTTTAAATGCCTCATCGCTCCTTTTTCTTTCCTCCCCCTCAAAGCTGGGCTGTAAAATAAGGCATTCATTAATAATAATAATAATTAAAAAAAAAACTGGCAGCCTAAGTCTCATTCTCCAAACACACAATGCTCACAGCACAACAACCAGGTTAAAGCTAAACTCAGATCGTCTCATTGCGCAGCGACGACGCTTCTTCTAACGTCCCGAATCATGGCACCTTTTAGTTTGGATCTTCTTTACATCAAATGTGCACCGGTAAATCCCAAGACTTGAAATTGAGTTATGATTTTGTTGAAACAGTTTTTTTTTATGTCAGAAAATATATTAAAATTGACCTGAAACTAAAGCAAAAAAAAAAAAAAGAAAAGAAAAGTGAAAGGCAGCAAAATGATCCCAGAGCAGCAGTTTACTTGATGTGTAGAAGTTAGAACAGTAACCTGGAGCCAGAGAGAACTACATGTCTGGCTTGTGTCTCAGAGGAAGAAAGCAAAAACAAAACAAAATAACGGTGGAGTTCCTAATAACACTCTCAGCATGAAGGTAGCAGTGAAGTACTGCGAGAAAGTGTAACTGCTAGAAAGCAACAGCCATGGTGGATTCCTTCTGCTGGAGAGCGTTCACCCTGAAGAGAAGGGAGACGGAGGCAGGGGAAGGAGGCGGGGCAAAAAGAACGAATTCTGCTAAGGGGGGGCGGAGTCATCGCCTAGTTCCTCTGCAGACACTAGTGGAGGCTCGGAAGTGGAGAAACCGACGAAGCGGCATCATGCAGGTCTGAAAGGTGTTAGCGGAGATACGGTGGGGCGGGGGGGGGAGTGGGGTCGGGGGGTGGTGGTTTGCGGTTTAAGGCCAGGTGAGGACGTACAAGGAGGGCGAGATCACGTCTGGTGCACCTCGTGAAACATCAGCTCCCGGGGGATACGAGTCTCTGGGCCGTATATCTTGCCCGCTCGCCGCTCGAACGCAGCCACATTCTGCTTCACCACCTCGTCGAAGAACATGGTGGCTAACTGGGAGTGCAGCAGGGAGCGGAACTCGAAGGAAATCTGTGGCAGGCAGAGGACAAGCAGAGTGAAGAGTCAAATAATCCAGTGTGACAATCAAAGGTCAGAGACATGGCGCCCTTTTCTCAGCGGGACTTGTTTTCATTTTTCATTTTCAATGAGGAAACAAAACTTTGCTGAAACGTTCCCACTGCGCACCGCGGCCGGAGTGAAGCGTTCTTCTGCACACGTGTGAGCAGACGGACAATAGTGACGTTTCCCTCCAGCGCGCCATGACTTCCAGTCGACTTTCACTCGGCAACTTCACCGTCTTTATGAATGTCCGTGTACTCACTAGCGTCAATGTTTATAGCGTGTTGTTCTCTGCTTGCTTGCGTGTGGTTTCGTTACAAAATAAACAAACAACAGCACCCACTAGTGGCTCAAGATGAAAACACCGTTTTCAGCAGTTTTCCATGGAACCAGACATCGTTTTCAAAACGTTGCCATTCAAACACAAAGATGCAGCTCTGCTAGCCAAGATGCTAGACCCAACCAAAAATGTCTTAATGGCCAATAACAATAAACGTGAAAAACTTGACCGTTTTAGACGTTGTAAATTAAATAACTGTCTTTTTCATTGGATACAGGATTTTCCTGACGGCCGGCCAATCGGAGCTGAAGGGCCTCATGATGCCCAGCTCTGCATCGGGGCGTCCACAGCCACAATATAACTATTAAAGCCAATAAACTTTCATTATATACTCTGCCATCATTAGTGGAAGTTAATTTAGGACGTGGCTGTTACACATGATGTCATATTGATAGAAAGTGCAGACTTCCTCTAACCGAGGCAGTAGAAGAGGAAAAAAAAAAAACCTTGTTGATACTCACAGAAAAGTCTACTGTGCAGGTGCGAGGGTATCCGGGAATGCCGGGACTAAAGCGCCATATCGTCTCCAGGTGATTGAACAACTTTCCGTCGGTACACACCGCCTGAAACAACCCGGAACCAGACGGCCAGGTTAGAAACTCCACAGCAACGTGTGAGTGTAACGGACACAATCGTGTTTCCCGAGCTGGGCTCACTTTCAGGAAATTGCTTCAATTAAAACTTTTATTAAATTTTAGCAGCGGCGAAAGAACAAATTACAGGACAATTACATCATTAAGTATTTGACTAAATAGACACCGTCTGGGGTCGCTATTGAAAAACAACAAAAAAAAGGGTTTGACGGTTCAGTGAAAGTCTGGGTTATTTGTTTATTTCATTTAAAGGGGAGGAAAATGACTCATAACAAACACTAACATTATTGATATTAAGCACTTTTGAGTTTATTCCTATAATTTAAAAATCTAGAGCTGCTGCCGAGTACACCTATAACTTTAAATTAGAATCCAACCTTTTCATCTGCATGTTTATAGAAAATTATTTCCGCCTTTCAGCAGTCAAAACTTTATCTACATTTGTTTTAAAGATTTTATTTGGGTAAAATAATTGAATGCACCCTATTAAAGTAAAGAGATATGTTTTTTTTCCAGCTTTTTGTTGGAAACATTCCAATATATTAGTAGTAAAATTATTAATAACTTTCTCCGCCTCTCCTTTTTAAGAACTTCAAACCAACTTCAGTACACAGACGTCACATCGTACACCGGGAGGTTTTTCTTACTTTGACTAGATGAGGCCGAACACTGGTGATCATAGACGTGTATCTCTCCACCATAGGAGGGAATCCCACTTCCAGCTGAGCTTTGGAGTGGCCGGCCCGCTTCATGATGGTCTGGGACTTCTTACACCAAGGCACAAAGTGCTTGTAATCGTCAACGTTGGCCACGACATCGTACATTTCCTGCATAGAATACCTAGAAGAGAAAACAAAGGAAAGATTAACTTTGCTTTTGGACGCTGAAAGCAGAGCCGTTAGTGGCTCATACGAGAAAGTTACCCAAGTATCCTCCGCTCAGAGTACTCCTTTCTTTTGTTGGTGAGGCTGATGAAGTTTCTGCGCTGGGGATTCGTTGTCATTGTGTCCCAGTCTTGAAGGCAAAGCACCCTGGGAGATCTCGTCATCAAAATGCCGCATGATGACAAATGTCTGAAAGGTAAAGAGGGGAAACTGTTCGAAAGCCTCATTCTGGAACGCGTTCGATCGGCCGGAGCCTCGACAAAAAGAAACCGCCGCCACATTCCAGCGAGTGCATGAGCGCGCGCACACACACACAGAGCTGCACCAGGGGCTTCCTGAATCATGTTAATGTTTACAACACCCTCACCTACCTCTTTCTCTGTTGAGCTTTTAATGAGAAGCCCTTTTTTTTTTTTTTTTTTACACATGACTGGTACTTGTTGAACTGGAGAGCAGAGTTTTCTGGCACCCAGAGTTTAAATTCTGAGCAAATCTGATATGATGAATTTTCTCTGAGGAGAACGACCCGCCAAGTGACCCCACACCACCCGTAGTTCCCCAAAATCCTGACCTACATTATGATTACTGCCATCAAACATATCAGAAAGATCAGCCTGAGACGTCACGTTGGAAGTTTCCTTTGAAGCCCATATAAACGTCTCAGATGTGTGTCAAATTACATACTCGACGTTAACAACATTCCAGAGTTTGTTCAACATTTAAAACTCCTCAATCACTCGACAGAGGTCAGAACATTATGAAACAAAGTTTTCCTGAAGCAATGACATTAAAACGTCTATGTGAAATGATCCAAACCATAATAAACAAAATGTGTCCGTGCGGCAATCAAACAATCTTCATAGTTTCATTTCTTGCTCTCGGAATCGGGGAAAATATTGTAAAACCAATTTAGTGAGAAAATCGGCTTTATATAAAACCTGTCCTGCTGTGTTGTTTAAATAATTTCATCCAAAAGCCTCTAAGCTATATATATATATATATATATATATATATGTATGAGGCTGGCTAATGATCCAAGCCTCCTGTTAACATCCAGCATAATTTTCCTACATTTAAATGGTCCTGCTCACTTTAAAACACTAAATGTTAAGCCATTAACCTCTGGTGAGTGCATTTGTGTATGTGACTCCATTAGACTCTGTTTGGACGTCCCTGATTTAATCTGTATATATAAAACAGAATGTTATGTTTATGCACACGTTGTGTTTTCAGTGTGTTGACACAATTTAAAGTGCTTCACGGATAAACAAGGGAGGACAAGGAAATAAATAGCGGAGAATATTGGTAAACAGGAGATATGTCAAGAGAAATGTTGAAATCCAGAGACAATTGAAAAGCCAAATGAGAAAACACAAGTTGAAAAGAGGAATAAAGTTAGAAATGATCGCTTCAAGCTGAAGAGGTAGACTTTAAAAATCAGTTAAGAGGTTTTGTACTTATAAGTGAATACACTGAAATCGACCTCAGAACTACTAGCGACCGTGTTATCGAGTATTTCTCACAAAAAGCGGGGTGTAGTAATGCGCAGGCTGGGTTCGGCTTTGGTTCCCTCCAGCCGGTGACCTTCTCCCGGGGCAGCGCCTGACCAGCAGATCACCGAGAGCCGAATACCTCCAGCCTTTAATAATAGAACCGGGACGATCCGAGCCAGGCTCACCTGATGTTCTGCCGCTGGCATCCTCTCTGCACCGCCGTACGGCAGGAGCGAGGGGAGCCCACCGTGGCGATGTGGAGGAAGTCGCTGACTGTCCGCACACCCATGGGTAACCTCCGGGCACCGGCCGCGGCTGCCATCAAACCAGCCGCTCTGACGCCTGGCTGCGTGACGCTGAGCCCCGGGGTCTGGTCCGAGACCGGGGGCAGGGGGCTTTTCTCACACTTGACAATCCAAACCCTCCAACCACTGTATCAGGACGGAATTTGGTTTAAAAAAAAAAAAAACTAAAACACCGCGTACCGTTAAGCGTTTATCCGGACCAGCTGCACCTCCGACGGGTCTCTCGTTCGAACCCGTGAGCGCTACCAGCTGCTAGCGTTAGCTAGCACGGTTTCATAACAGACCGAGCAGACGCGGCGTTCGGCCGCGATCCTCGACTTTTTCCAGTGATACTCACATAACGTCCCGTCTCCGGCACCTGACCCGCTACACCCAGCGTTCAGGATGGTTTTGGTTGCGATTCAGCGTCCGAAAGTGGCCGAGCCGCGGACGACCTTCTGCGGCTAAACTGAAACACCGGCGGGACACACTGTTCTCTCTACTGTCCGCTCCGTCCTGCCCAACGGCTCCGCAAGGAACCTCCGCCCCCTGCCGGCCTGGAGTAGAACAGCACGTACGTCTTTAAATGGAATTCAATTCAATTCAATTCAATAATTATTTTATGTGATGTTTGTGTAAAATACTCTTCCGTAAGGTGCCTCTTGGGACATTTTTTCAAAATTCTTTGCGATTTTTTTTCCAGAAACGGTTAGCCAAATCAACTGTGGTAACAACCTATTGCTGAACGTTTCATTCCCCCTGTTTATGACCGTGCTCCAACAGTGCAGAACTAGTTACTCGCTGTAAAAATGTCAGAAAAATAAGAATTAAAAACAAAAAATGAATAAGATTTAATAGCATCCCAGGATACTAATCTTTGGGCCTTGCCACTCGGGCAAGCACATGAAAAAGAAACCTTGTAAACATATTCCACCGTGTCCGCAGTCTGTGTTTTCATTGTTGGACAGTTTAATGTTTTCCTTGGAAGCTACTTTCAGCACACATCACTTATCTGATCCATCCGAAATATTAAAATTGATTCGCCTCATCAAAAGCTGCAATTTGTACAAGTTGTCTGATGTGTTCATTCAAGTGGCCACTGGGTGGCAGTATAACTCTAAAATGAACAACATGGACGTCTGAGGAAAGAGAAAGTCATCAGAATGAAGGCTGCTCTAATTAACGATGACAGTTTTAGTGCAGCTTGTTAAGTAATCTATGTTTCTGCATGTGAACAGTTGTGTTTCGTTACAAGAGAATCACCTTTTAATCTTCTGAGCTTAAAATATTTAACACAGTTAAATTGTTGTGTATGTTTGCTATGATTAAGGACACCTCTGAATTAAAGTAAATAATTGTGGACTCTAACAAGGCTGGAAATGTCATCTCATAATCGATTTACTGAGGATCCGTGTTCTTGATTTCTTCATAAACTTTTGATTGGGCTGGTCTAAATACTGTAATCCTAAGGGGGACTTATAATTCCCTTTTATTCGGAGCCTCCATTTGACCTGGGCCAGCTCCGACTGCAGGACACTGTGAAACAATGTAGAGAGAAAAACTATTCTAAAATAGTAAACAAAATATGATCACTGTTATTAGTGATTGCTTCAAATATAAAATCCAAACTTCCAGATGTATCTGTTTGAAACAGACATGAATTGACTGGCATTACAGTCTAGGAGGAAAGAAAAATTATCAAAACAAATCATTAGGCCATTTCTAATTTAACTTAAAGCTTTATTGTTAAACCGTTGATGCATCACAAGTGCAAAAAGGCCCAATGAGAAGCTGCAGAGGGCTCAGAAATACTGCTGCAGGATCATTGGCATCTCTGCTCTGTTTCTTATTTCTTTCAGTAAAAGGCAAGATGATGCCACCTGAAGCCAACCTTCTCAAAGAAAGACAGGTCATCTCCTATAAATGCCTGCAGTCCTAGAAACATCTCAATGTTTCTATCAGAGCAGAATCCAGTCACAGATAAAAGAGATTGTTTGTTTTTAATCTCCTGTGCTGTCAAACCGCTCGATAAATAAATGACTAAACGTCTCTTCTTTGGGTGCATTTATTCCTCACTTTTGTTGTTGCCTGCTTACCCCATTATTCTTTTTGAGGTGTCATGTCTCTCGTTATGTGTTTTTAATAGTAACCTAAAGATAAAAACTAGAAAGGTTCTGTCACATCAGAAGTCTTTCAGAGAAATCAATGTTTAACATCTCTGTTGATGTTCCGTATGTCTACGGTCTAACGTCACTTTATGAACGCCTTTATATTTTATCTCTGGTTGTTGTGTATATAACCAGTAACAGTACACACATTAGCTGATACTGTGATCTGGGTGGAGCGCAGAGGCGGCAAGTAATCCTTTACTCAAGTTTTTATCAGTATGATGACCTCTCACTTTTACTCCTTACATATGAAGACAAGAGTGTTTCTCCTCCTGACATTGTTCAAACTGGCTCATTCCTTGTTTTAATGTTCATGAAAACGATTCAGCTGCAGTGAAACATCCAAAGCAGCGTAGCAGTTCTTCACACTGAAGCTGCAAAATGTTTCCAACTCAAATAGATGAGTCAAATAAAATATATATATTCTATTCTATTCTATTCTATTCTATTCTATTCTATTCTATTCTATTCTATTCTATTCTATTCTGTTCTCTTCTGTTCTATTCTGTTCTATTCTAAGCACAGTTAGCCTCTCAGTACTTCCAATTTAAGTACAGAATGTGACTACTTTTGCCAATTCTGGTGATATCTGTGTGCATGTACTGGAGAAGGTCCAGGGAACAGTTGGGCTCCACTTTAGAGATTAGCCAGAGAGGGGACTCAGCCAGAAAAAGACAGACTGTAAGGAACCAGAGAGGCTGGAACAGAAGTTAACCTTCACACTGGTATAGTCACTACCTAAAAATAACATTAATTAGAAAAGGTATCATTATTATTACCTTTATACAAACATTGTAAATTGGGAAATGGGACCAAACCTATAGGCCCAAGCAATAAGTAAGGTCAAAATGAGGAATAAGCTTTCTTATAACATTTTATATTAAATGCATTTTTTTTTTTTTGAAGGACATATTCAAATAATAAAATAAGTGAAACCATTTGTATGAGTTGCACTGATTGAAAGCCAAAGTCCAGACTCAATACATCTTCAGGAATATTTGGGTGGGGTGGGTGAGGGGTGGGGGATACTCCCACAAAACACAGGGATAACATGCAAACTCAGGTCAAAAACCTGGACAAACTAGAGGTTTTCTCACGGTGAGGCCATTCTGTGCCACTGTGCAACCTCACTTTAAAAAAAAAAAAAAAATCTATTTAATCTAATATAATCATATTACATTCAATTCTTTATTAATACATATATGGTGAGGAACACGGCAGTGGTGACCAAGAGGTTAATGAGCTTGTAACTGAAGGTTTGAGGATATATACAGTTAGAATCAGAAGTTTAAATACACTGCATAAAAAGACACATAACCCTTTTTATCTCACTTTCTGAAGTTAAGTCTGACTATTGTTTTTTCTGTTTTAAGTAAGTTAGAATTCCCAAAATTATTTCTATTTGCCAAATGCCACAATGAGAGAGCAATTTCTTACAGATCATTTTTGTATTATTTTCTTTGAAGTCAAGCTGAAACCTTATACTCTAATCTGACTGTAGGTAGATTTTCAAGGAGCCTCACTGACCAGCAGTTCAAAGATAGAATGTTTGGAATTACACCTAATAGTTTGTAGCTCTTCTCAGCATATAAATCATAGATTTATTCACTTTTCACGTGTGTATACCAGGTGAAATCCCCCCCCCCCATCACGGCGGCTCGGGCTGTGTGATTCCCTGCTGTCACTTTAAGAGGCTCCGGCGCAGCAGAGACGCAGTCGCCTCATTTCGTCTCCGGGCTTCATGGCTGCAGGATGGACTCTCATCAGCACCAGCAACGGCTGCTCGTCCGCATCCCACCGGGGGCCGTCCATTCGGGCAAGAGCCGAGGCTTTTCTCCGATGCGCAGCGTCCACCTGCCCAAACGGTAGCGTTTCACACGCGCTCTTCTCGCGCGCCCGCATGCAGCCGCGTTTCTGCTTCACATCCAGAAACCTGCTTCAGGTCCTCACTGAGTCAAAACCGTATGTAGGACACAGCTGGGGGTGAATTTGTTGTCTGTTTGGAAGGGAAGTGGGTTTCTTTAGTGGGGAAAGTACCTGCTGGGGTGTTTGGATGTTCTGCGTTTTTACGCGCGCAATCAGCTGCAAAAGAGTTTATTCATGACTCTTTGCTTATCTAACAGCGCTTTATTGGAAAAAAAAAGGGGGACAGATGTTGGAGATCCTCTTATTTAATCCCTAAATGACAATTCAAGGACGAGGCGCATCATCCCCTCTGTGGTGTATTTATCCTGAAACACAGTGGTGGGATGAGATCAGCTGCCTCTGAGTGCAGTTTCATCCTCCAGCTGTCGGAAGCTCGCCTCCTCAATAAACACTCATTCTCACACTTACGTAAGATGATTGCGTATTTCTCACCAGCGCTTGCCACTTGTTGCGCAGACAGAGGGGAGGGAGGTGGGCTCCCTGCCTCATCGTCCTAGAAATTAAATATAGGACACAATGGGACGTTTGCTGGGCCTTTCTCTTCCCTTCACAGTCTCGGGTCTCGGGATTTATTGAACAGCAGGTAGATTTTTTGGGCCTGGATCAGCAGGTTTCTTCAGAGCTGCAGGGACTTCTGAAGAGACATGGAACATTTTGTACTCAGCTTGGGCTTTTGCTGTTAAATGTAAATGTACATTATTCCCATTTAGCTCAGGGAGAGTTGTAGTGAGGTCACTGGGTTCATTTCAGCGAGAAGCTTTTGCATAATACCAGGTTATGCATCTGAATGCATTATGGGTCGTTCCTTGTAGAATTTATAGCTACTAATAATCTATTTTGACTTCTTCTAATTCCTAATATGTCTATGAATGTTGAATTCCTCACTACATATGCTGGGCTTTACACAAACAAAATGTCATGATGCAAACACAAGCTGAGAAAAATGAAAAACAAATCAAAGTGTTGCTTTCAAGCTTTCTCATCTAAGTCTGTGAACCATAAAATATATACATATAATTTACCTGAAATGTTATGATGTCTTTTGTACAAAGACTTTCAAACACAAAGCAGATTTTCTTTTGTTATGGTATATTCAATATTTAACAATTTTAGTGTTTTTTCAACGTTTCCCATCTTTTAATTGTATTTGTTTATTTAATATACAGCAATGTTTGTTTGTTTTTTCAAACCTGAAGTCCAACTGAAATCATTTGTTTGAGTCATGATGACAAATGTACCAATTTTCAACACAACAAAATGTAAAGTTTTTAAATAATTTGAGTTTTAAAACCAATGTACTGGTTGTCACGTGACAGAAATAAGGTTTGTTGAAGTGGAATTTCTGTGCAGGATGTTGAGGCTCCCCTTTTTGGCGAGTTTTCTCCAAGTGCCTCAGATTCATGCTTGTTCAGTTGATTGGAGGCTTTCTATCACTCATATCTGTGTAATAGATGTTCTTACCTTCTCGTGAAGGCCGTTACGGCCGTCCTGAGAGGTAACCTGGCCGAACCTGGGAGAGTATTTAGCTAATGCAGCTCAAATGGTTTTTGGCGGTATCGCTTCGATCCATTTCTCCAAATGAATCATCTCCGCGGCACTTTAGGGACGTTCATCAATTCATTGCACACGTTGCTGATGTGACTGATGAACGTCGTTTGTTTTAGTTTGAACAATTTTCTCTTGTCTGTTTTTGTGATAAGTGTGTCTGCATTCAAATCGTCTTCATCACTAATTCTGAATGTAATTTGGCATGTTTTGGACAGTGATCAAATGAAAAACAAATCAGAAAAGAAGGAATAAATAGGGTTGATTTAAGTCCGTGTTATTCAAACACAAACGTCTTGTCTGTGTAGAAGTTGATGAGATAAATGAAATGGTGTGATGCAGTCAAAATTTAAATCAAGATCATGATCAATGTTACAGGAGCATTGCCTGGAGAGACATACAAACGCTTTCACTTTCAAGTAAAGTCTTCTGTTAACACCTATCAACAAGTGTAATGTCTTACCTTAGGATGGGCTGATTGAAGGTCCAAGGAATCCAGTAGTTGACCAAACGATACTACTTATTGTGACGCAAGAATGTGTGTGGCGTTTGAGCTCTAATATATAGGAAAATACATGTCTGCAGGTTTTAGTGTGGTTTGAGCTAAACTAATCAGATTTGGGGATTAGATGCTTCCTCACCCTCCAATAAAAGGTGAGGTGGGTCTTCCAAACAAACCTCCTGCACATAATATCGTCTTTGTAGAGGCTCTCAATTTCTACAATCTTGACCGATGATGATGATGATGATGAGTGTATTGAAACATGTTGACTATTTGATCGGTGACCCCTGCAGAGAGCAGCTGGCATTTTGAAGCGTGTACGTGATGATCAGTATATGTATTACACCAAAAGACAGAACACGCAGCCCGACCCCCGACAGAAAGACCAAACTCTTCATCCGTTGCAGATAATAACCCCGGCGACTCTTGACTCTGCCAGCCTCCAAACGCCAGGTCGTGTTTGTTTTACGACTCTTGACAGCAGTTAATGTGAGGTCTAATCATGTTTGCGCGCAGCTCTGCAGACGGGGAGGACACAGCTCGGTCTGAGGCAGCTGCAGTGAGCTCACTGTGTCGTCTTTGTGTCGGCACAGAAAGAAGCTTTTATTTGCTGCTGCCGGCTTTGACTCTCCACGGTCGGACCTCAGCCGCCGGCCTCCAGCGAAGCCACAACAGGAGACACTTTGTTTTTAGCTTTAGGGATTCTTTCAAGAGTTTCTGGGATTTAAAATTATTATGTTTTTTTTTGTTGTTGTTGTTGTTGGTTTGTTTGTGTCTGTGACAGTCCAGCAGTGAGGGCTGCCAGCTTCCCTCTATAGAGACCGCCGTGGAGAGGTTGGAGGTCACTTCACACATCAATGTCTCTCACTCCGAGTCGAAAGCCCACCTCAGGTCAGCGCAGGTACTGTTCCTTTCCTCTCATGCAGTTTTTGCCAACCCCCCCTCCATCCAAAACACTTGTGGTTCACCAATGTCACATATTCAGTGCTCCCTCTGCAAGACGCTCGGTGGGAACCGGCGGCAGCGTGCGATACGCCCACAGCGACACCTCCAGCACTCACACCTACCCCGGGCGGGTCAAGGCACCGGAGGGCAGCCCCACGGCACGGACGTATCCAAGTACACCCAGGTGAGGCACAACCTGAGCATCTTCAGGTGGGTGGCAAACATCAGGCTTTGGAAACCCGTGGTTATCTGGATGAAACAGTTGGACGCTCAGAGGTTTGCCACATTACATCAGAATTTGCTGACAGGATGAAAGAATGACAGTATTCCAGCTCCACATTGTCCCTTCGTTTTCATGCAGACCATGACCACATTCTGAAAAAGAGGAGCTATGCTGTACAGTGGTGTAGTGGATCCAGTCTGAGGACCCATGATAATAACCTGAAAGGAGCCGATCTGGGAGATGGATGAATGTGTCCACACAAAGCCGTTTGATCTAAACAGACAAGACAGCTGCTGGCGGCTGTGACTGTAGCTGAGTGTCTGAGCGAGCTGCTGCCCTCTGATGGACTGGTTGAGTTCCTGCAGGCGTCTCATCAGCTGAGCCCTTCAGCTCCATTTATGTAAACAGGGATATTATTAGAAACTTGTTTTGATATAGGCGATTGCTATTCCTTCAACACCAGAAACAGCTTCTAAAGTAACTCTGGAGCTGAATCTACTTTAAATCCCATCAAATCTGCTTACAAAAAACAAACAAACTTGGTATTTGTCTGTATGTATTTAGTTTTAGACGATTCTAATTTAGTTTTTAAAGGGGTCATATTATCCAGCTTTTCAACACTTTCACCTGGTCTCGTTGGTCCACAAACTTTGTATTTATAGTTTATGGTCCCAAATCCAGCTTTTCCTCCATTTTTCTTCATTTGAATATTGGATCATAGGAGCAGCATTCAGAATCTGCTGTGTCTGTGTGAGCTGGACTGGCTCCGCCCATACATGCTCATCTTGAGAAGAGGAGGAAGTACTTCCTCTCGTGGTGCCATGTGCCAGAGCAGAGCTGCCTAATTGTGGGAGGAGTCAAAGGGAGGGCCTACCTTGATTGAGATTGGGTAAACCCCTGCTGACACTATATAGGGTTTGATTTCTGATTGGCTGGTTGGAGCAACAAACATTTTATAAACTCAAACAAGCCAGCGAGAGAGAGGACAGACTTTCTTCACTTCTGGGGCGTCATTCCAGGTATGGGGACGATTATTACTGTTGGAAAACCTTTAAAAAGTGAATTTTGCATAATATGACCCTTTTAAGGTTTTTGAAACTAACCACAGATGAAAACAAGCCACTTCTGGGTGATACTGATATTCGTGTTGATCGATGGCTTCTGCCCCCCCCGTCATATTCAGGCGTCAGGCAAAGCACACATCCTGCAGTGACAACCATGGGATCAGACCGCCGACCCCGGAGCAGTACCTCACACCCCTTCAGCAGAAGGAGGTGTGTATACGACACCTGCGAGCCCGACTGAGGGAGAACGTGGAACGCCTACAACACAGGTAACACTGAGTCTCTGGCTTAAATCTAGATCGCCTGGTTTTACTTTTAAAGTGACAGTGTTTCTATTCCGTTATCTTTTCTGCTCTATCAGGGACTGTGAAATAGACGACTTGAGGACCCAGCTGTACAGGATGCAGGAGGACTGGATAGAAGAGGAATGCCACCGCGTGGAGGCCCAGTTGGCCCTGAAGGAGGCGCGCAGAGAGATCCTGCACCTTCAGGGGGTTGTTGAGTCTGTCAAGACCAATCTGGGTGTCCGTGAACAAGACCCCCATGACCACAAGCCATACTCAGGGTTGCAGGGAGCTCGGCCGGTGGGCAGGTCTCGCTCCTGTGGTTGCTCCCCAGCCAGCACTTTAAGCCGCGGCACCACCTACACCCGACGGAACAGCGAGACCCTGCAGCTGGAGCGAGGCCCCAACGCTCCCGAGCCGAGCGGAACCCCCCGCACCGCGGGACAGACTCACCTGCTGCTGGAGGCGGCCCTCCTGTCAGAGCCGCTGCCCCCGCAGGGTCACATCCGAGCGCCGCTGTCTGTGCCGCGCTCCTCCACCTACGAGCGGCTGTGCAGCGGGGGGGCCGTGCTGCCAGTCTCTCACTCCTGCCACACTCTCAGTAGCAGCTGCAGGTGCAGTGGACACACCTACCTCCCCCATCATCACCTATTCCTGCACTTACCTCAGGAGGAGCCCCCGGCGACGGCGGCGAGCACGCCCCCGGCCCCCGCTGCCGAGTCTAACCCCGTCCCGGTTCCCGCTGCGGGGAAGAAGCCAGAGGTGCGCTCTCAGGCCTGCAGCCCCACCATGACCTGGCTGTGCGAGGAGAGCGCCGCCGAGCAGCTGAGCGTCATTTCCTCACCCACAATGGACGTCTCCCCCTCAGGCCCGCCACCCCCGTCATCCTCGTTACCGCCCCTGTCCCTTCTTGAGCTCCCCTACAGTGCAGATCCGCTCCCTCCTGACAAACATGACAAGATAACAAAGACGCCGTCGGAGCCGCGGACCTGCCAGCCGCAGCCTGCAGCTCCTCCTCCAGCGAGGCAGGAAGCCACCGTCCTGGAGCTCGACGAAGACGACGGTGAAGAAACCGAAGGGACGGGCGACCCCTCAGCGCAGCGTTGCCACTGGAGCCGCTACTTCCTTGTCGATCTGTTAGCCGTGGCGATGCCGGTGGTCCCAACCATGGCGTGGCTGTGCAGAGGGGCGCCACATGATGTCATGCCGGCCTATCACATCGGGTCCCTGCTGAGGGGCTGCTGTGCCGTCGCCCTCCACTCACTGCGCCGTCAGGGCGCAGGGCGGAGACGCCGGCCCGCCAGCATGAACGGAGCCACGTCGATCTGACGCCGTCCGCAGGCACAACGCCGACTGTTTTAACGCAGTCGGGTCCAACCGGCAGTTAGAGTTCTCCTCTATGGTCTTTATATTTTACATAAAGCCCCTTGTGATTCTATAGCAACGCTTTGTCCGAGAGGACAAAGGATTAGTTGTACGTTGAATACTTTCCTTATTGAGTTATCTTTACTGCTCCTGCCTGCAGTTTAAATGGTCTTTATTGCAAAATGCATGTGACCCAGTTTGTTTGGGTTCTTCTGCTTGCATCAGAAACACGATTCTTTCTTTCTTTTTTAAACAAGCAATCAGGGCAAAATGTTGGTTTATATGAGAAGAAAAGTAACTGAAGCTGACCTCTTCTGTTTTTTAGCGATCACATTTGAGAAAACTGCTCATAAGCAACGGACTAGAAGTCACAATGAGGAAATGATTTAGCTGCACAAAATCAGAAATATAAACTGAAAAGTAATATAACATACAAGTTCTGGACGCGGGAAAAGGAAAAGTAGGACTGATGGTGACTAATTTCAATTTGAGGTATTGGAGCCAGAAGGCCTGAAACCTGCAGTACGCAGAAGGTACGTGCGTTTGCTGGATTTACTTATAGAAGTAAAAATGCTTCACTGCAATCAATCACACCTTTCAAATGGGGCCAGTTTTGTAAACTACATGCTTTTGCGGGACGAGCAGCGGAGCAGAGAAATGGAAACAAACAAACAAAAAAAGGAACAAACATACAAAGCTACGCTAGCTGCTGCGACTGAGTCTCCTGCTTTTCAAATTCTAGAATTACTAATAAATGTGCATCTCACAATTTTGAATACAAGTTCATTTCTACACGCATAGCAAATAAAATGAGTTGCAAGCGTTTCTACTGTGGCGGCTTGTCCAGTGTCGTCAGTTGGGATTGGCTTCGTAAGATTGATGGAACATAAAGGAAATTATTTATTCAAATTATTATGACTGATTATAGAAATTTGGAAAATAGACAATTATCATGACTTTCAGGTTAAAATTTTAAGACTCGGACGAGGATCTGCCGCTACGTAGTGGTTCATACTCGCCTCAGGGTCTGGGTGGAGCCTTCCTGTGTGGAGTTTGCATGTTCTCCCTCGGCCTGGGTGTCGTTTCCTTCCAGTCCAGAAACATACACCGACTTCAGAAGACTGTCGACTGCCCACGAGTCTGTTCTTTCCGGATGTGCTCCGGGTTGAGTAAAGCACGACGGAAGACGGAGGGGAAACAAAAAAGTCTAAAACATCTCAGTTTGTAATAAACGTAAAAGAGATATTTCATTAAATTCTAAGAAGAAATTTTTTTTTTATGCCAAGAAGCTTTCTTACAAAAACACAAATAATCCACCAAACATGACAGTCTTTACTTTTTGTGTTTCCTTTAATCTGGTGACTGACTCGAGCCTTCAAAGAAGCTTTCTAAAACTCGATGTTGGCCTCATGGTTGAGAATTGAATGTAACGATATTTATGAATGAAATTCTTGAGGACGCGTCTTCAAACTCCTTGACAGTCACTTTTATGAGTTTTCAGGTTGCAGGACTTTGCTTCTAAAGCTACACAACTTGCTTGATGTCTGTAAGAAAACGACTGAGTATTGCAACAAACCCGATGTTTCCTGTCCGCTTGAGAAATAAAACATGCTTGTTTTCATTTTTTTTTCTTCTTCTCTTCTTTTTTCATTTTATTATTAGTGTGCTGCGGGAGACCCATCAAGTCTTGATTTATGAGTCGGCGTAAATGACGTGAAGCAGTGACATACGATGAACCGAGTGAAGGAAAAATAGCTGCTTTTATTAAATTAACTCTTTCAATGTGTTTTTAAGTAAGCCACAGATCATCACACCTTTTCAACAAAGACAAAAACCTTTATCTCACAACATCTTTTTTTTCTTTTTTGGCCCACAAATCAAATAACTGTGCAGCAGTGAACGTCACAGCAATAAAATCATTTATCTCATAAACGAAGAAATGATGCTGCGAGTACAAAGAAATATTTCATCTGCAGAGAGCTGTAGGCAAATCATGGCGAGGATGTGCTTGTGATTTGTGAAACCCTGATTAACAATATATTCAGTACATTTTTTTTTTTTTCAAATCCAGCCCATTAACAAGTATCACAAAAGGTTATCCATAGAGCTATTCACCTTTTCTAACAATTTGTTCTGCTTTTTTTTATTTCAACACAATTCATTACCCGCAATCAAACACAAATTTACTCTAAAGGCCACGAAGCCACAGGAATGAGACTGATTCAGTACTTACGACGCTTTTTTTTTCTTTTCTTTCTAAAACGTGGTTCTGATGACACATTTTGTCAAATAGTCAATTTTTAAGTCAAGTAAAAAAAACAAAAAAAAAAACAACCCATCACGATAAAAATACATAGCAGAATATGGAAAAGTAAATGGGGTGGGATGGCCTATGAATTATTACTGTATAGAGTCTAAAGTATAGCATGAAGGAAAAAGTTTAAAGCAAGTGACGTAACACAATTTGTATCTAAATGAGGGGGTGACTAGTGAAGCTATAGACATAGGTCCTATGCAGGAATCAAGGGCAGGAATCATGTGTTAACGTTTTTCCTCCATGTTCCCAAGATAGGAGTCAACCTGAGGAGAAAACAAACACAAACACGGTCTTAGTGCGGCGGATTACGAGACATTGAGACCAAAATCTTGTTATGTCAACAGCATCTAATCCACACACACAACGCCGAGTGAACTACAGCAGCCAAACAAACAAACAAACAAACAATCCAGAACCAGTAATCGTCGTGCGAAACATGCAGCTTCTCACCCTGAAAATTTGAGTGGAATTAAACAAAGCTGAGTGCACAAGTTTCAGGCTTCCAGACCAAGCAGCTCCACGTCGAAGGTGAGAGTGGCGTTGGGCGGGATGACCCCTGGATGACCTTTGGGGCCGTAGGCGTAGTCCGGCGA
This sequence comes from Lipophrys pholis, assembly GCF_963383615.2. Taxonomy (NCBI): domain Eukaryota; kingdom Metazoa; phylum Chordata; class Actinopteri; order Blenniiformes; family Blenniidae; genus Lipophrys; species Lipophrys pholis. The sequence continues at coordinate 27,301,766 of NC_137630.1, forward strand.
GCAGATGAGCTTCGCCCGCTGGCCCACGCTCAACTGTGGAGGAGACGTGAAGCGTAAGCGTGATAAAGAAGACGCGCGCACGCTCAGGTTTATGCACGTGATCGGCTTCAAACTTTCCCCAGCACGCGGAGAAAATCCAAGCAGGTACAGCGAGAAGCTGAGACGAGACGTAAACAGTCGCTGCTCAGCCAGGACGCGGAGCGTCAAACATCACAGGACCGTTTTGCCGTTCACACTCATCCTTTCCAGCAGCTCCCTGCACTGTGATACAATCTGGTGCAATGTGATGGTGCTAAAATAATGTGTGCACGACAACTTCTGGTCAGATTATTCAGAAAAATTCTGAAACAACACAATCTCCCCCCCAAAAAAAGGTGTTACATTGAACTTCACAATGGCTGTAAATGTTCTGAAGGGACTGATCAGAAATGCATCCCTGCACACATTATACATTTTCATTTCAGTCTTATCTAAGCCTTAAGGGTTTCATGCACACCAACCGACTGCTGAGGATTCAATAAATGCTTTTCAATCATGGGAGGAAGTTGTGGTAGGAGAAAAAAAAAAAAAAAAACCCAGACACTTGAAGAGACAGACGCATCGACCTGGAAATAAACGCAGATCTTGCTGCGAGGCGACAGTCCCCATCACTGTGCCACCACACCCAACAGCCTTCTCATCGTTTCATTTGCATGTGAACCAAAACCAGCAGATAGTACCGTCTATCCATTACTACAATAGAAGAGAGCTTGATTGATATTTACAGCAAATTGATTGAGCCGGACACATTGCACGGAATCAAGTATAAATTATAAACGGGCACTTGTATCTATTGAGCACCTGAGTGCAAACGTTCCTTCTCACCTTAGCTACTCCCTCATCCCAGCCGCGGATCACCTCCTGGTGTCCGATCTTGAACTTGAACGGCTTTCCCCTGTTCCTCGAAGAGTCAAACACTTTTCCATCTTCCAGGGTGCCTGGAGAAAAAAAAAAAGAAACACCACCCAGAAACAAAACCAAGCAATTAGTTTAAATGATCAGGTATAATTGGAATATAATCTGAATGAGGTTGAACAATCCTGTTGCCACATAATAAACACTATGGGGTACTCGTCTCCAGGAGTGCGACTTAGTTTGCTTTTTAATGTTCATGCTGTGTAATAATGAAAATGAGAGCAAAGGGAGAGGGTAAACCACAGCTCTCTTCTAAGTTATTACAAGGATCTTAAAGCAGAAGTATAATGAATAACAACTTCCATATTAAGCACATCATTTTGACATATTTTCTGATCCTGCGGGTGATGAACCGTTGATAGATTTGAAGAAATGCAAAAGAAACAGAGATAACTAATACTGCGGTGAAGCCAACCAGCGGCAGACACACCCGCACTCTCAAACACGATGATGGACAGGACACCAGATCTGCTCCTGATTCAACCAACTGACCTTTTAATGCTTTTTTTAACCATTTATTTAAGATAATCTCAGAACAGGCCTCTGCTTCTCACTCTTATGGCCTCCAAACAGGCTCCCAGACCACAGGTTGACACCCCAACGCTTTGCTGGATGATCATGACCTTCTCTCTACCACCGAGTCCTCGAGATGCGAACAGGAGTTCAGGTAACAGGTAACAGGTTCTCCTGAACGTGAGCACCGTCCTCCTCCAGCAGCCACCAGACCAGGAAAAGTAACGAGTAACGAAGCCATTTCAGGCTCCGCAATCACAGCCGCGTTACAAACTATAACACAGTGATTACACTCGTTGCTACTAAAAGTGATGATATCACGTGACTAAAATAATCTTTACGGGGCTTAATATGGATATTAATGATGAGAAATGTCACTTTATCTGCGCGAGCCGAAAGCTAGCGTTAGCCACTTAGCTTCCATTAGCTATGACACTGATAGCAGGGTAGCTCCTCTGTCCATTCTGGTGAAAACGAACCATATCCGATCGACCAGTGAGGATAGTCGCACACATACGCGATTAATCCGGCATTTGGATTATATTATCTTAATATTAGCAGAAGGGTGAGTCGTTAGTCGGTTAACGGATGTTAGCTGCGATGCTAACAGCCGCCGCAGCAGCGACCAGCCGCAGTGAGCCGCAGCAGCAGCGACCAGTTTCTCACACATTTCATACATAATCCACTGAAAGGACAAACAGGAGATGTGAAGTCGACATGAATTAGATTAAGAAAAAGCCGTCCTGAGCTCCGCACTCACCGACATAGTGCACCACGACGCGCTGCCCCTTCTTAGGAAATGTCTGTCCTGTAAAAAAAAAAGGAGGAAAAAAATGAGAAATCTGGCGTAAAAAATAATAATAAAAAAAAAGAAAACATATTAAATTACAGATTAAACATTGGGCTTTTACGCAAAACGAGTAATTCTCACCGTCGCCCGGAGATATCGTCTCGATTTCTACTCCCATTTTCGCTCTGCGGTGCTCTGCTCTTCCTCTCGACCACCTACAATACGAGTAGAGGAGGAAGGAGGGAGGAGGCAAGGAGGCAGGAGGGAGGGAACAAGGAAGGAGGAGGCAAGGAGGCAGGAGGGAGGAAGCAGGAGGGAGGAAGCAAGGAGGCAGGGAACAAGGAGGGAGGAGGCAAGGAGGGAGGAGGCAGGAGGGAGGAAGCAAGGAGGCAGGGAACAAGGAGGGAGGAGGGAGGAGGCAAGGAGGGAGGAGGCAGGAGGGAGGAAGCAAGGAGGCAGGGAACAAGAAGGGACGAGGGAGGAGGCAAGGAGGGAGGAGGCAGGAGGGAGGAAGCAAGAAGGCAAGGAGGCAGGGAACAGGCAAGGAACAAGCAGGGAAGAGGCAGGAAACAATGAGGGAGGAGGCAAGGAGACAGGAGGGAGGAGGGAGGAAGCAAGGAGGCAGGGAACAAGGAGGGAGGAGGCAAGAAAGAAGGAGGGAGGAGGCAAGGAGGGAGGAGGCAGGAGGGAGGAAGCTAGGAGGCTGGGAACAAGGAGGGAGGAGGGAGGAGGCAAGGAGGGAGGAGGCAGGAGGGAGGAAGCAAGGAGGCAGGGAACAAGAAGGGACGAGGGAGGAGGCAAGGAGGGAGGAGGGAGGAGGCAGGAGGGAGGAAGCAAGAAGGCAAGGAGGCAGGGAACAGGCAAGGAGGCAGGGAACAGGCAAGGAACAAGCAGGGAAGAGGCAGGAAACAATGAGGGAGGAGGCAAGGAGACAGGAGGCAGGAGGGAGGAAGCAGGAGGGAGGAAGCAAGGAGGCAGGGAACAAGGAGGGAGGAGGCAAGAAAGAAGGAGGGAGGAGGCAAGGAGGGAGGAGGCAGGAGGGAGGAGGCAGGAGGGAGGAAGCAAGGAGGCAGGAAACAAGAAGGGAGGAGGCAAGGAGACAGGGAACAAGGAGGAAGGAGGTAGGAGGCAATGAGGCAGGAAACAAGAAGGGAGGAGGCAAGGAGACAGGGAACAAGGAGGAAGGAGGTAGGAGGCAATGAGGCAGGAAACAAGAAGGGAGGAGGCAAATAGACAGGGAACAAGGAGGGAGGAGGCAGGAGGGAGGAGGCAAGGGGACAGGAAACAAGGAGGGTGGAAGCAATGCGGGAGAAGGCAAGGAGGCAGGAGGGAGGAGGCAATGAGACAGGAAGCAAGGAGGCAAGAAGCAAGTGTGCAGGAAGCAAAGAGGGAGAAAGGGAGGAGGCAGAAGGCAGGAAGCAAGGAAGCAGGAAGAAACAAGGCAGGAAGGAAGAGGCAGGAAAAAGAAGACAGGAAGCAAGAGGGAGGAGGCAGGAAGCAAGGAGACATGAAGTAGGAGTCAAAGAGAAAGGAGGCAAGGAGGGAGGAAGTAAGGAAGCAGGAAGCAAGAAGGCAGGAGGAGGTAAGAAGGCAGGAGAAAGAGACATGAGGCAAGTTGTGTTTTCAGGGTGCTCTAAAAGTACATTTGCCTTGCCTTGCCTTGCAAGAGGAGTCTGGAGGCCGAGCAGGAGGAGACATGAGGCAAGGAGGCAGGATGCAGGATACAGGATGCAGGGGTGGAAGAAAATCCACCAATAGACCTGCACCGCATCGCACATATTATTTTCAGGTAAAAAATATTCACTTCAACACTGAAAATCAAGAAACAAGTAATACATTTTCCACAATTTCCATTTGCGAGGAAAAATAAAAACTTGAAAACAACTAAGAACATTCTGGATCAGAGGCTTGATAGATGACTTGGCCCCTCGTCTATACAAAAGTCCCACATATATGATACATCGATAAATCCATAAATCCATAAATCAGTCTGCAGGTTAGTGACTTGTGATCTAAATCTCTGAGGTTTGAACCGATAAACAATCATAACTTGTTTTCTTAAGAAACCAGGAAGGTTCTGAGTAAAACTGACAAAAGTCATGAAAACATACATCATAGAAGTGAATGTCGTGTAAATGTAATAAAGACTAATTGAAATTTAAACATTCCAAATTACTCTTTTACCAAATCCACAACTACAGTTTCCCCGGGACACAGTAATCCTCCATGTGAATATAATCATAACTGTGTTATGTAACAGGTATTGTGTAAATACGGGGACATGATTTTTACGATCAAATATCTCAGATCCGTGAAATTCAAGATCGCGCCGCTGTATTTTTAATTTTTCTTTAACATATCTTAAACTGAGCGTTACTGAAGTTCAACTTTATAGTCAATAATATACTGAAGGTATCAGTAAAGTAAAATTTGAAGTTCAAAGCTCTGTGAGCAAGTTTTCATAATCTGAAACGCTGCAGTGATTATATTCCGTTTCACTTCCTCCATCAATACATCTAGTCTACATTATTCAAAAACGCCGAATAACATCTTGTTTCTCACCCCGTCTGACTTCTTATTCGTTTTGTTCCCATAGTATCTTATATAATCACAACGTGGCGATATGTGGGTGTTTGCTGAGCTGAAACCTCAAAAATAAAGCTTATGTGAACCTTTTGATGGAAAAAAACAACAAAAAAACACACGAACAAACCAAACCTGCTCACCATCAAAGTCTGAATGGAGCCAGAAACAGCAACATAATAAAAACACTTAACTTATTCATAAACCCACAGAGCTGCAGGCACACAGCAGGCAATATATTCACACATGAATCCAGAGGAATATACTTTGAATATTCAGAATATTTATTACAGCCATAGAAAGCATAATAAAACTTTCATGTAGTCAAAAAAATTCTAGTATAGAATTACATGACTTTTTATCTGCTGCGTATTTCCACTCAATTACAAGTAAAAGTAAAAAAAAACAAAAAACACTCAAGCTCTTTTCTATAAAACTACTGAATGTATTAGTTACTTATGAGCCTCATTTAATTATCAATAGCAGGCAGAGAATCAATATTCAGTTCCCATGAATGAAATATCTACGATTGAAGGTCATTTTCTCATGAAAACAATTAAAAATTACACTAATAAATTTATCAGCTGCAGCAACGCAGATCAAAGTCTGAATAATAATTCAAAGTGTGGGTGTACTCAGTATCAACATATGATTTTAAAAAAAGAGCGGTAGTTTACTTGACTAAAATGACCTACTGGTGAAAAAAGAAATACTCATAAAAGCAGAAGTTCCTTAAAAACAAAAAAAAACAAATGAGAGTTGTTGGTTCTAAATTTTAACCCATCAAAATGAGAAAGTTTGATAATTTTAAGTGTTTTTATGACATGAATATAAAAATACTGTAAAAGCAGATTTCTGTGTTAAACCTGTTTGTGAAATAGTTTATTTTATTCTTCATTTCTGAACTGCTCTTTAAACCCACGACACTTTGGAGTTCAGGTGTGCCCCTCCCGATGAGAGGCCTCCTCCAGCTCCTCCCGGTCGGTGCCGGCGGCCGAGGATTTCCTCGTCGCAGTCGGACCGGCCGCTCGTTCCCACGGAGCTTCTTAATGCCTCAGAGCAAACGAACCCCGAGGAGCACGTCTCATCCTGATCGCACCTCGGAGAGGAATCGGAAACACGTTGGGAAGTGACGCCAGCATGGGGACGCAGCTGGACGGTTGGAAGCTCCACGCTTTCTATTGGGTTTGATGATGATGATGATGATGATGAAGGAGATGTTGCAGTTTCTGAGCTGAAAGAAAATGCAATTAGAATTACAAATTGTCTCCACTTTACTAATGATGAATTATTTTTGTTATCGGGGTTTTTTTATTCTCCAGCTTTTGCACCACCTGTAAATACGATCTCTGTACGAGGCTCTTTTACCATTTTTAATTAATTGAAAAAAAATTAAATAAATCAATGATTAATTCTAAAAGCAGAAATAGCCTACATAGCTAATAGACAAGGGAAATAATTCTATTTATTAAATTTAATGAGGTATAAACCAGAACAAAACAGACGCTTGTCAGGTGCTACTGGTTATGATTGTAGATACAAACAAGTCAAGATAGCCGTTTCCTCGGTTCAGGTCTTTATTCGGAGCTAACCTGAGATAAGTTCCGCTATCTTAGACTGAGTTAAAAATTAGCTCGGGTGGGACAAAATAAAAATGATCAAACAGGCCAGCCAAGATTAGATAAGATATGAAAAGATGGATTTACCTTGACATAAACAGAGGCGGGTTCAAATAAAGCCGGCAATGTCAAAATAAAAGAGGAACATGTAATGTCAAACTGGAATAAGATAAGAGGGGAAATATGTAGACTAAAACTACTAACTATCATGTTTGGTATCACGAGGCTCAAATCAGAAAGTGGCCGTATAACATTCTGCACTGTGGGACTATATTTCAGCTGCTCGGCCTCCACAGAGCGTCCGACGGCACAAAGTCGCTCTGCACTGAATCAGAGACGATCATCCGGCACACAGCTGCTGCCTTCTGCAGAGAGACGGACGAAGACAACCGATAACCACTTCACCTTTACGCGTTCTCGCAGGCAGGATGCGACTTAAACTGGACTTGGTTATTTTGTCCACGAAGACATTTTCAAGCCAACTGACCTTCCAAGACATACAACCAAGACCAGTTGAACCGACTCATCTGCTTTCAGGCTCCATTTTTTACTGGTGGTCGGTGGCAGTTTTCACAATTTTCGGACAAGTTTCTTCGGTTGCAGGACGGTGACACACTTCGAAATAGGTCCACAGCTTTTAAGCAAGTACAACAAAACCAAAATATCAGGATTGCTCATCTATTGTCTGGAAGCCATTATAGGACTTAAAGGATTTACTGATAACATCTTGGTACCAGAAACCACAGCACACCTTCAGAGTTCAAGATTAGGCAAGTGGTCTTAACGTTACCGCTGATCATCGCATGACAAGGATTTAAAATATCCTCACTGTTTTTTGGCGCCAGAATGCAAGGAGCTTTGCTTCGACATGATCTGCGTACAAATGGCACACGGCCTTTATAAAGGACAGTTGTGATGGGAATTGGACTGGAAGCGTTGGCATGTGTTGCCTTCAGGTGGCAGAAACACTGTCAAGGTTAGCGTCACATTTGTTTTGGTTGCTATGATCTCAGCAGGCGTAGAGGAGTGAATATATCACACACCCCACGTCAGAATCTGTGTGTAGGGGTGCACGTTGCTCTGGATGTTTATGAGTTGAAGAAGTTTGGAAACACTCGTGACTGGATCTGTCGAAGAGGACGAGCCACTCAAAATAAAGCTTCTTACTGGAGTCGTTCCCGTAGCTGCAAGCGTTGCCTCTCGTTGATCGGATAGGAGTGAAAAAACACCATCCCTACCAGCAGAAGAGCGATGGGAACTGGCGAGAACAGCACAATCAGAGCCAGGACCGCTCTGTCGTCATGGTTACACGCACCTGCTTTGTAGCCCACGAACCTGCCGACGAGGAGGACGACACAAAATGTGACAGGCCGAGTGATTCACACACACACACACACACACGCACGCACAAACACACACACACACACACGCACGCACGCACGCACAAACACACACACACACACACACACACACACACACACACACACACACACACACACACACACACACACACACACACACACACACACACACACTAACCACAGACTGAACTCAGTGTGACTCACTGTAAGGTCACGGTTGAGAGTCCGGCAGCGAGGCCTCCCGCCAGCTTATTGCAGAAGGCGTAGCAGGAGAAAAACAGAGGCTCCAGGTCTTTACAGGACGGGTGTCGCTCCGCAAAGTCATCCACCACATCCGGGAGCATTGACCTGCACCACACACACACACACACACACACACACACACACACACACACACACACACACACACACACACACACACACACACACACACACACACACACACACACACACACACACACACACACACACACACAGTTCACTCTGACATATCGTACGTCCAAACCGCATGTCAGCTTTAATGAGGACGTCTCATGAGTCAACAAGATGCCGGAATATTCTTCAGCGGCCGCAGTCGGACGGAGGCGATGTGAATGTTTAATGTGCAGCACATTCACTTGTGACACTGATCACATGTGACAGCAGGAAGGCCTCTGAAAGGACTGAGAACGCTGTGTTATGCCAAGTTCTGCATGACCCCCCCACCCCCACCACCACCACCACCACCACCATGGGAGTGTTTGCAGTTAAGGACACTGGGTTTTAATGATGGATGACACAGTTACAGGGAATGCTGGGCTTCAAATGAAAATCTTTAACATCCTCAAAGAAAAATGCAATTTGGAAAAATATTTCTCTAACTTTTTTAAAAATAGACCTGCACTCTCTAAACTAGACTCTGACTCTTTAAAGTTGATTCAATCTGGACACTGGACATGTGACCTGGACTGAAACGTCTACAACTGTACTATAAATCTCTAAAGTACAGCAAGATTCTTTTAAATATCTTTACAAACCATACCTGGCTCTTCACAGACACATTCTTTAAGAAGTCTTTATTCCAGAAAGTAGACCTTTTACACTTTTAAATGACTTTCAGACCTGACCAAACTAGAACAACAGCAGCTGTAAACACGTTTATTAGTCTTTGACTCTTTAATTCAGACTGAGGCTCTTTAAACTAAACACTTTCAATCGCAGGCAAAGTGTAAAAGTGCCAAAAAAATACAAAAAAGGTAGTATTTCCATACAAAAACAATCATTTGAGGTTAGTTGACTTTTTGGATTTTTGTCTGTAGCTGTGAATGTGAGTGAGCTGTGACTGGCTCCAGCCCAATGCAGCCCTGAACCGAACAAAACGGTACAGAAGTTGGATGGCCAGTCTGTTTTCAGGTCTTTCTAAATATATCACTGCACATTTTATTGACCACAAGACCGTGGGAAATCAATACCCGGTATCTTCCACTGCACGAGGCGCTGCAAGGAGGGTGCAATTCTCTGCAGCCACGCAGAGAACCGGGGAGTGACTCACCAGGGCAACAAGAAAATTGTCGCCACGCTGAATCCCATCAGAGTGCACATGCTCATGAAGACTGGCAGGTTACTGGGAAAGCAGGCCACTATAATCACTGCGGGAATGAAGAGCTGAGATGGACACAGACGCAGAGAATTCACTCACACTCTGGAATTGTATTTCGATGAAATAACACGAATCCCTGCTTTCTTACTGAGAGTCCGATGAAAACTGTGGCCTTTTTCCCGATTCTCAGAAGCACTATCTGCCACAGGGGAACGGCTACTGAGGCAGAAAGCTGTGGAAAGGTAATAGTCGCGTCGTTTATAACCGAAAACGAAGCTGCTGAATTGCTGTGAAGATAAGAAAAAAACGTTCAGTTTGCTGGTTGCAGTTTTTACCAGTAAAACCAGCAGGAGCTGTTGAAAGTGTTCTCCAAGCCCGGCTGCATGGCTGCAAAACAGCGCGAAATTACCCAAGGACATCTGAGACAAAGCAGATGGGGAAAGAAAACATCTGTTATTAGATGCGCTCATGACTCTGTAAAGTGTAAAAACCTATTAAGAATAGATGTAAACCGAATGCAGAGATGTTCAGTATGAAAGTGTTTTGCAGTTCCTGCGTGTTGGATTCGGGAGTTGTGGAGCGATCGTGCAGGGCAGAGGGCCCTTCAGTATTATATAATAAATCTCTTTGAGCTTTGCCGAGAATGGCATCTAATTCTGATCCTGAAGAGGCACAGGCACTGCGTTAATCCGTTAACCTGCAGGAAGGTACCTGAATCCAATAGCTGTCATCACACACCTCTGCACGGAGCCTGATGATTAAACGTTATTGCATTTAAAACATGGTGAAGTGAGCCCTGAGCTCTGTGGTTGGACACGGCTGGTGAGAGGACTGAAGAACTGTAACTCTGACCTGAAACGCCAACGCACTGAACACAAAGCCGAGGACCAGCCTCTGATAGGGAACGTGGCGGATCAGCATCTTCAGCGAGGTCAGATAGGATGGTCGATCGGTGTCATCAGGGCAGAGAAGACCTGAAACAGAACCCGCACACTTAACAATAACGAGTAACTACGTTCCTCTTCAGATGAGCCTGAACCACCTGCAGTGCTTGAAGTGAATCTTTGATTCTTTTGGCTGATTTTAAAGCTTCATGGGAGATTTCTGCTGATATGACCTCTGGTCCGGCTGATTAAAACCAGACTAGAAGTTGATTTAGTTTCTACAAATGGACAAACAATGTTGAGGATTTTGGTACCGTTTGGTGCTTTAAAGGTATTTTGTGTTCTGTTGTTGAAAATGACCTTGTTTTTGGAACGTTCTGGATGCAGTTTTTTGGGATTGTAATATATGTATATATATAATCTCATTTTTTAAATGTATTTATTCATTTAGTTTTCTTCTTCTTCTTCTTCTTCTTCTTCTTCTTCTTCTTCTTCTTCTTCTTCTTCTTCTTCTTCTCTACATAAGTCCAGAATCAAACCGAGGCTATCACACGATGATCGAGCGTCCCTTCCAGCAGCTCCAAGCAGCAAAACAACAAACGGCATGTTTTATTTAAAGTTTTTCACTGAGTATCTCTGGATAACTCACCTCGCTGCTCCTTCACCCCGAGGAACAAAACCAGGCTGCAGAGGAAAAACATGGCGCCCACGACCAGACCAGAGGTCAGGAACGCCTTGTGCTGCAGGGGGAAAGACAGGAAACTGTAGCTGATAAATAAAGCATGTACGGCTGTGTATACCCCCCCAAAAAAAGAAGGAAAAAAACTAAAAACTCTCACTTCAGATTTATCTTTTTAAAGTTAAATGTTACAAATTCATAATCAACATTTCTTTTTTAAATTTAAAATTTTTATGTTTGTTTGTTTGTTTTAATGAAGATTTCCAGGAATGTATTTCTGTACCTCATATGTCAGTATATGAAGCTTGATTTGCATGAAAACAAAGAGAGAGAATCATAAAAACAAACACTTGGCTGCTTCAAACAGATAAAAAAAAACATATCGTATTTTAATTAGTGTGCAAAGTGATGCCAGCATTTTCAACAAGCACTTCTCACTATTTAAGCAGAGTAACTCCAGTTCGTCTGTGAAAGATTTTCCTCAAATATAATTAAGCATATTAGGTATTAAATAAGCTTCAATTACATGGTTTTGAATGTACGTTTAAAGGTGAATGAAATTTAATTTATAACTGGCAACGCAGCAGTTTGTCTCTTTATACTCTTTCTATAAATAGTTTGTCCTTCGAATACTTCCAACATGGATCTTACAGTTTTACATATTCATGAGATGTTGACCAATGAAACATCATCTACACGCTACATGTTCATCACACCAAGAACAAACTTGAAAACAGGTTTTCTTGTTCTTATCGGTCCTTTATTAAGAGAACTAAAAAGGGCTGTCAGTGTTTTAAAAACGGTTGGAACTGAACTCACAGTACAGAAAGACTGTATTCAGTGAGAGAAAAATATTGTCTTAATTCACAAAATTTCTCAGCTTTGAGACGTACTCATTAAAAAAGGATTCCCTTGCAATACTTCAGGTTTGTTGTGTTCATTTTTAAGCTCCTTCCAAAGTAACAACAGCTGAATGGATGGATGGTAATTATGCAACAGTAAAAATATAACTGAACACGCATTTCGTCTCGGCCAACAGATCCCTGTAAATCCCACACACTGCACCTTTAGCTGCATTAAATCAATCAACACGGTATTATGTAACCACAACGGAGGCCCGATAACAGACACTTGGTTTCAGTCACTTCAAAGGACTACAGGTCATAATTTCTTCAGCAACCACAAACTCCTGACTGAGTCATTCGATCATCACTAAACTGCATCATGTGGAAACTGAACACCAAAAGGGCAGCCGGGTCCCTCCATAGTGACTGTGTGTGTAAAACAGACTGGTGTCGCCACAACAGGCGTGATGCAGGCCCACTCGTCACCCAGGAAAGCGCACAACAATGCCTCCGTCCAAGAACGGTAAATTACAGGGTAAGAGTATATCCCTGAGACTGTCGTGACTACCGTTCCCTGAAGCCAAGCGGACTGCGGTGGAGACGCGCCGTGAGGTGTCTGGTGGGAAGCGTCCAGCTCCTCGCAGGCCTCCCGCTTCTCCGCGTTGTAAACAGACACAACTTGTCCCTGAATCACCGACGCCAGCAGCATCGCCGCCACCTCCACACTCATTCCTGGACAAAACAGGGAAGCGGGGACAGAAACTGCTCATCATTCAGCTCTGACAGCTCTGCTCTGTGTGTGTGTGTGTGTGTGTGTGTGTGTGTGTGTGTGTGTGTGTGTGTGTGTGTGTGTGTGTGTGTGTGTGTGTGTGTGTGTGTGGAGGTTTGATTCTGGTTTTACACAAAAACTTACAATTAGGAAGTGCATTGTGGGGTGTAGGTTTGTGTGTGTGTGTAGGGGGGTCTCTGGGTACTCTAGGTTAGGGTTCAGTCCCCTCTGACCTTAAATTGGAGTGAGCAGAAGTAGACGGACAGATAAGTGGTTATAATTAAGTTAAAGTTTAGGCTAGAATCAGTTTTAGTGAAATTAGTACAAATGATGGCTGCTACATAACTGCTCTGTTTTCATTTTATAGGTGGGAACTTGATTTTTGTCAGTGCATGCACTTCTTGCTCTTTCTTCAGCTTTATTAATTTGGGTAGCTCTCACAATACGAACGCCACAAAAAAGTTAGCTACTAGTGAAAGAAAAAGCAAAAAGAGGAGTTGGAAATCTGAATATTTATGGACTGAAGTCAAAGTTTAAGTTGTGTGATCCGTTCATTGAGTAGCTATAATTTAAAATTTGCCAACGAGCAAAACATGCAAGGAAAACATCAATCTGTGTGTGTGTGCGTGTGTGTGTGTGTGTGTGTGTGCGTGTGTGTGTGTGTGTGTGTGTGTGTGTGTGTGTGTGTGTGTGTGTGTGTGTGGTTGTTCTCACTGTAGGCGGTTGCAGAGTCTCGGCCTCTCTGATCGCCCCCCAGGAACATGTTCAGCGAGAGGTACGGGACATTATAACACTGTTCACAGGAGGCAGGAGGGAAACATGACGCCGACTGGCAGCGGGCGGTGTGAAAACTCTGTCGCCATGGTGACGCAGCTCAGAGCAAAATGACATGGGAGTAGTATCGGGCTCTGTCACCATGGCGACGCGAGACACATATGAGCGAAAAGGATATAATGAAGCAGATTAAAGCACAAGATGGCTGACGAAGACCAACCTCAAAACTTGGAAAAGCGGAAATATGTTTTAAAATTCCATAAATAAACTTACCTGACTTACTTTTGAAATATCAGAAACAAAACTGATGACTCTGTTTATCATTCCATTGCTTTGAAAGTGTAAGGTTATTTTGTTTAAAACGTCACGTCTTTATGACCGATCTTATTGCCTGGTGCCAGGCAGTATTTCATTTTTCAGGATTTTACACTAAATTGATACACAGGTAGTGTTTCACCTCTGAAATAAACCCAAAGACTAAAGTGAAATAAAATGGTAATATCAAACGAATGATATGCAAATGATATATGGAGGTTTAATATGAGTAAACAGTGTAGATTGGCTTACACTCATGAGGGTTTCAAACATGCAGGCCACTGCCAGGAACCAGAGCACCCTGGTGCCTTCAGCCATGGAGGCTCGAGGTACGAACCACAGCAGCAGGTAGGAAGAGACGGCGAGAGGAGAGGAAACAATCAGCCTGCGAGATAAACAGTGATGGTTCTGCTGAATGGACCAACGATGAAGAGCTGCTGAACTCAAAATAGAGTTAAATAGTGGCACCAACCAACTAACCAACTAACCAACTAACCCAGCAAGCAAGCAAGCAACTAAGCAACAAACCATGCAACCAACCGAGCAACCATTCCACCAAGCAAGTAAGCAAGTAAGCGAGAAAGCAACTAACCAACCATGCAACTAACCAATCCACCAACCAACCCAGCAAGCAAGTAACTAAGCAACCAAACATGCAACCAACCAACTGACCAAGTAATTTACCAAGCAACCAATTCACCAAGCAAGCAACAAAGTAACCAATCAACCAACCAACCGACCATGGAGTGAGTTTTCCAACCGGTGTCCATCGACTGCGGCTCACCAGATACCCGATCAGAGGGTCAGTCACAGCGTCCCAGGCCCGACTCACAAACAGAATCATGGAAACATAGAAGGCCTCCATCTGTGAATAAATGCAAGTTATTCAGGGGAGATTAGGTTCTGTAGTAGATCTTCTAGGTCTGAAGACACAAACACTGTTACAGTCAAAATGTCCACAAGGAGACACGAAGCTGCTGTACAGACAGACACAACATGATGCATTCAAACAACCGCGTGAAGCTCCGGAACAACCACAAGAAGATGAAATACCCACAAAGAGACAAAATAGACCAATGAAATGACTTAACTAGAAATAAGCATAAACTACTACAAGAACGCTCTTAATGACAAAGAAACTAAATTAAAGTGATTATAGAGGCACATCATTTCAAAGACGCACCTACAACAAAAAGGTGCAAAGCCGCCAGCAAGACACAGAATAAGAATAAGAATAATTCAATGAGATCACGAAGAGATTAAAAAAAATCTGAAAAAAATTCCAAAGACACACAAGTGACCACAAAAAGATGCAAAATTACCACGAAAGTGAAAGACACTACTACAAAAATATGAAAGACTTACTAGAAATCAAGGCCTTTGATGGTAAAATTAGGCAAAATCACCACAAAGCAGGACAAAAAGGTCTGAAATCATTCAAAAGATGATGCAGAAAATGACTAAAAAGTTTATTTTCCTGAGGAGTGAAGGGACACAACTGATTCCTGTTTGGTTTCTCCTGCACATAGAAATGCTTCCCAATTGACAGATTCTTCCTATTCTACAGAAAATCTTCATGAAGTCCTGGATCTTCTTCTGTAGTCACTTTTTACCTGCACGACATCCAGGAGGAAAATCTGCAGCGAAATACTGATGGCTGCTGAGGTGATGGCATAGGGCACGCCTCCCACAGCATAGCACAACTTGGTGGTCAGGCGCATCTCCCTGGACGTCTGAGAAAAGCAGAGAGAAAAGATCTGCTGAGTGTCGTCGTCCATAAAACATCGGCTCAGACATCTGGTGTCTAAACAGGTTGGAGGCAACTGTCTTCATGTGAATGTGGGCAGTGGGTGGGTTTCTCTTATTTTAACTCAATTAACGACATTAAAATCTGTTAAATATTCATGGTATTTTATCTATATCTTAGTTTTGGTTCGTCAGAAGATGATCAAAAGTTATTTTTTTTGACTAAATAGATACTTTTTTTCATGTGTGAAAGTGTCATGGTGATGTGAGAGTTAAGAAAAATCCATAACATCAAAAAATATTTCTTTCAGAAAAATATAAAAAACACAATAAAAGACCTAAAAAAAAAAAAAGTCATTTTTCTCCTAAATAAGAGGCATACCTGAACACTTAATGTGACTCACACTGTTGCAAAAACGTTTTACTGTGTATGTTTTCAGACAAACGATGTTCTACTAGAAGTCGTCCCTAAAATTAACAGTGTGGATTCTGTAAATGTATGTAAGATGCATGTTCTCACATACAAATGCAGTCACAGACGTGTGCAAATATTTCTCCTTTTCTTAGATGTTTTGGTGAAACACTTACAGATTGATTAAAGACTGATTTGTTGTACTTCAATATATTGAAGGTGAGTATTTGTTGTCTGGAAGGATCATTTGACAAGCTACTTGCATATATTTTAAGTGAATAAAACATGTCTTACCCTCTGCTGATGACGGCTGAATGACTTCATCAACCAACTTCTTAATATTCGGGGCAGATTTGTGAAGTTTTTAATACGACTCATCCTGCACACGTGCACCGCCGAGAGTTTCAGAGATTCACCGGCTCTCTGTGCTCATGCAGTCCTGTGCTGAAATCACAGCTTGTGTGAAACTGGAATCTGGTTGAGCAACTTCTTTGTGTTCAACACTGAGGGTTTTTTTTTCTTCTATTCAGTTAATGAAGTGGCTCAACAACAGAAAACTTACTTTATTAATAACTGCTCTTCGTTTAAAGTGACATAATCTGATTTAAACAAATCTAAATAAAGTGAAATATTGAAGAACTTTGATTTGTGCCCAACAGAAATAGGAAAATTTTGAATTAAATATCAAAGTGCTTCTAATTTAAGTGCAAACAATTTCAATATCCTAAAAGATTATTAGGGTTTAATTAGATTGTGAATTGAAAATTGCAGATACTTGTGTGAGTCAGTGTCGGTGTGAGAAGCTCTGACCTCTTGTGGATCAACAGAGAAAATGTTTCTGGGTCTAATAATGAGTCTTTTAGTGGATGATTTCTGTTTGTGGACACAAATTTTTACACATTTATAACCACGCATGAAAGTGGGAGGTGGGGGGGGGGGGGGGGGGGGGGTCCTCAATGAGGTGTGATTGGAAGCTGTTGGTAGTAAAAATAAACTTTTGGAAAAAACAAAAGCTCTTTCATACATGTTTATCAGTTATTGTCATTTCAATTTGAATTTGCACGAAGATGAATCACGTGGCTTCACGTTGTCAATCTTAAATAAATGTGTCATTACATCGTGAGAAATCTGAAGTCAGGACAAAATCCGGAAGAAATGCAGACCATATATTTGTACTGCTTGAATCCTTTTTGAAACAGTATTTCTTAATCAGTGATTAATTCAAAATGTTGTTTTTACAATTTGTACAAACTTATTATGGCTCTTTTATTAGAACCCATGAGACAGAGATACAAATTTATCATATCTGTTCATGAGAACCTGGTTAGATGAACTTATTTCAAGTTGAGTTACACACACACACACACACACACACACACACACACACACGCACACACACACACACACTCTGCTCCAGTTACTTGTCAAGATGACAAAAAGGCATTAACTGTGTTGTTTTTTCTATCTGCTGTTACTTTTCAACTGGAGGAGATTAAGCACAATAGACATGAAACTGCAGAAATCGTGACTGTTTATAGATTTGTATACGATCGTCTTCCTGTCCTGGCACTATTAGGATAAAATGTCAAAGGCAGCTGTGTTTAGATAAACTAAAATGAATCAGCAGTTCGAGAAAACTAAAATCATCCTGATTAAAATTCAGCAAACAACCAAAGACAGTTTTTCATTGAACTGAAAACAGCTTCAGAAACAAGTCACAGACACCGATAAGACATATAAACCTCCCTCAGAAAGGATTCTGACCTGAGATTTCTTTAAACACGTTAAACACTGTTAAACTCTTCTCTGTTTCAAACCACTAAACAGAACTTAAAATCTCAAACTGCCCTCACATCCTTCATTATGGACTCATTTTTCATTAAATCCCAGACTTCTAAACGCTCTTTCACATTATATTTGATTGATAATGACAGTAGGAAGTCAGAAAATGAAGAAAGGAAAACACTTGTGCTTCTTATGTCTTTATATTTAGTCTTCATCTTCTGTAACGGATCTGAGTGCGGTTATGCACTGAAGCAAAGTGAATAATGTTTTATGTAATTTCTTCTGATACAACTGATAAAACTTTTTTAAAGTATTATAGCGAGAAAACCAACAGTGGAGACAAAATTATGCAAAACATGTAAGTGACATGAAGTTATGTCGGCAGAAAAATGTCAAAGTAACCTGGATATAAGGTTTTTTTTAACCTGAATCAGGGCACTTAAACTACTATTCTTTATGCGTCTGTACGCACCATGTGCAAAGACGACGTCTAAATAGGGCTAAAAGAAATATGTACTTTGGTCATGGTATTTATGAATGCATTGATTCAGTTACCAAAAGGGTTTTAAAACTCAGTCAGTAGAACAAACCAGATGTTTGTTTATTCTTTAATGCCATCCACTTACAGCAGAATGAGATTCAGTGTCAGACAGCAGCAAAATCAACATCAATGGCCTCAAAGGAAAAAGTTTCAGAATCACAGAAAAGACGACTTTCTTAACAAAAACATCATCAAATGTTCCAATTTTGAAAAAAACAAAGGAAGTAGGAGTCGGCTCAGAAAAAGTCCCCTGGCAAACAAAAAGCAACCGTCTGCCGGTTCGGTAAAGGAAGCCTGTCGTTTCTTCCACAGCCGCGTTGAGAGAAACAAAATAAACTCAACCTTTTATTTCTCAGGCGTTTTTCACACCACCCTACAAATTGGTGCTCTTGGCGGCGTTGTCCTTGGCCTGCCGGAGGCCGTACAGCCACTTGATCACCCGGGCGTTTCTCTCGATGACCGAGACGCCGTAGGGGACGCGAGCCGCGGCTTTCCCGCCATCGTCCTCCTCCTCTTCTTCCTCCTCCCTGTCAGAGCCGGCACACTCGGACCCGGGGGCGCTCACGCTGCGGAAACGGGCCAGCGAGACGATGTCGGAGCCGGCGCCGGGGGTCAGCTCCTGCAGGTCCGACGGGTCAAGGCCGCACAGGTTGAAGAAGCGCTCCAGGTCGGTGCCAGCCCGGGAGTACCGGTCGCTCATGTCCGATTTGGAGCGGGTCAGTGACGGACGCTTCCGGGAGCTGGAGGAGGACAGCCGGGTTATGGCAGGAGAGGGAGGAGGTAAGGCGAGGAGGGCTGTGGGGGGTGCGGCGGGGGCCGGAGATCCAGCGGGAGGAGACGGGGCGGAGGCGTCAGGCTTCGATGGGGCGACGACCGGTTTGAGAGGGGAAGAAGTGGCCAGGGTTCTGGTTTGGAAGAGGCGCAGGTTGGAGATGGCCGGGCGGAGCGGGAACTGAGAGTGTAGAGGAATGGGCTGAAGGGGCTGTCGGATGAACTGAGGCGGCCTGCAGGCCTTCCTCACGGGGCTGGCCTGAGGCATGACGTCCACCCGGCGCACCGTCCCCGCAGCCAGAGACCCGGACGGGCCTGGACCCTCCGCCCTGGCAGGATCCGAAGATTTCAATCTCACTTTGGCTGGACTGGACCAGCCGGCGCGTGGAGGCGGACACGGCCTCTCCTTTATCTGCTGCGTCCCAGCCGGAGTGGAGACGAGTTCAGTGGCGCCGCCTTCAGGAGCGCCGCCGTCCTCCAGCCTCACGGCGGCTCTGGGTGTCGGGCCGTCATGTACGTCACTGATGAGGTTGCTCAGGTGCTTCAGGTCGAGCTGGACGCCCTCCTGCGTGGCCTTGGCCTTGGCGGGGGTCTTTCTGGTGGGCCGCAGGGTGGCGGCGGGGTTCAGCGGAGGCTTACGCACCTCTGCGGGTCTGACCGGCTGCTGCCTGGACAGAGCCACCTGACTCTTGACGTATTTAGACTTGTCGGCCTCCAGTCGCTCCACGGCGCTCTGCTTCGGCCGGGCGGCCGCTGCAGCTGTCAGGCACTGCCGGTACAAGTCCGGACCCACCGGCCCCTTGGGTCGCAGGCGTGGGGGTGAAGCGACCACGGCGGTCCTCGCCGTCTTCCTCTGCAGATGCTGGAGCGTCTCCACGGGCATCTTGTAAACACCAGCTATATCCTCCACGTTCACCAGCTTGGAATGAAAGTCCTTTGGTCCTCAGTGTTACCTGATGTTGGTGCTTTTGTGCAGCTGCCTCATGATCCTCTCCGGGTCATTGTTCAAGAGGTTGAACCTCAACATCTCAGCTGAACTCTAGTTCCTTGACATTTCCTGCGGAAAACAGGCAGCAGATTGAGAAACATGCGGAATAAAGTCACAACACAAACAACCAGCAACAACATTTACCTCAAAAGAACAACAGCCACGTCCTTATCAGACCCTTTACAACGCTGCAACTCCACAAAGACTTTGCACCCAGAAACCCTCCCATTTATTCAAGACGGCAGCCAATCGGTGTGCTCAAGCCCTGGCCGGCGGACGAGCCCATTGGCCGCCAGCCTGGCCGGATTTGAACAATTACTCACAGTCATCCATCTCCAACCGAACAAACACACAATCAAACTGCCACTTCATTTTCAGTCGGTGGAAGTGGCGTGAAAGGCTGGAGTGTGTGAGTGTGTGTGTGTGTGGCTGAAGACAGAGGGAGAGGGGTGATGATGGGGAGGTGCATCAGGACGGCTGTCAACAAGCTATTGTCTGGAGGCGACACACAGCAGATCACACACACCAACAGCTGCTATGGGAACAATGACTCCTCATCTTTAAATAAAGCAGCCAGTCACCAGGGTTCGCTGCTGATTCAAGAAGTTTCTCAGGGTTAAAACGAAGCCAAAAAAAGAGCAGAATCAACTCATCAGACAGCAATAATCCTTGAGACGGTGAAGGTCGGGGAAACTGTTTCTCCACTGAAAGATCCCGTAAGTGTGTGCTTTGAAATAATGCTGCTTGAAGTGTCTGCATCTGCCAGTCAAATTCTCTACATATTTGCCATTCCAGTCTGAGCCTAGGGCCAAGCTCCTGCTGACAGAGCCGCGAAACCCCCGGACAGTCCACTCTTACCTGCCTTGGAACCTTCAAGGATCTCCCCGAGAAGACACCTGCCTTAAAGGCGAACCAGCACCAGAACATGTACCACTGAGATGGCAGGAGGGCAGAGAGCTACAAAACTCACAGAGGAATGTCAGGAGGTGGGCCTGACTGAACACAAAAATAGAGCCACTAATTTCATGTTTCTGACTCAAGTGCTGGCATGTGCAGATGGCAAACATGAAGCGAAACAGAAAGAGCAAACAGCCACATAGCAAGCAGGCCAGGTAAACAACAGAAAGAGACTCATTGTGGACTCAGGGCCTGGTGTGTGGAGCCCTGCCCCGACAGGCTCCAGCCTGTCTGTATGAAGGTGAAGGTTAGTTAAAGCAGCTTCTCTCCTTGACGTTTCCCTTCAATAATCTCACCTCTGCATGTTCCTGTGGAGCTCCTGAGCCTCTCACCTGTTCCCGGCCGACAGTCAGTGTCGTCCCTCTGAGGAGAAATGACTGTGAATGTGGTTAGAAAGCACTTAAACAGCTCAAGACAAACCTGTCTGACAACTCATGTGTCTGCTGCTGCTGCTGAGTCCGCCCTCCTTCAAGCTGATTGGGCCAATAAATCTCCTGCAAGGCAACACACTGCTGACTTCTGCTGACATGTGACGCTGCCATTGTTTTAAAGCCTGCAGACAAACCTTCAGCACCTTTGCTTCCTAGTATCTATCAGGTGGTGGGGGGAGGTTCAGAGCCTTAACTGAAGGTCTGATGATACACTTTAATAATACTCCACTGCAGGTTAAAGTAGGGCACAAATAAAAAGTAACACCTCAGAATTTCTAATTTCATTGAGGTACATCGAGGGCATCACGGACTTAAATCAACTAGAATTATGAGAAAATGGTATAGAAGATGGATTATTGTCTTGTTTCTTGTGGTTTTTAAAGGGACAGTATGAAGGACGTTAATCATGGATCTGCTGTACACTGGGTGGCGATGTTCAGTCTATCCTCAACCCGAGTTTTGGCTCATCAATTCAAGAGTTCAACAGACAATGGGCGCCGCCATACTTCCACGCCATACTGGATCTTTATATGAGAAGAAGTCTTCTTTGTGTTCCGTGTAGCTCTCCAGGAAGTCACGTCATCTCCACTACGTTTGTGTGTTCATTCAGTGTGAAGTATCCGGTGGATGTAAAAACATAATTTTATATAATAACGTAGATGGTTGACTCTTTGAACAATCTAATATAGAATGTAAAACTGAATCTTCGTCGCCGTGTACCACACCTCCATACAGGAAGTTACGTTACCTCCATTACTTCATGTATTTATTCTGCGTGAAGGAGCTGATATATTCAAACATAATTTTATATACTTGCATTGTCAGTTATTTGACATTTTTAATGAGTTTATACGGTACGTAAAACTGAATCTTTATCGTGTGCCGCAGCTCTACACAGGAAGTCACGGCACCTCGACTGCTTCATGCAAGCTGGCGGATTTGAAAACATAATTGTAAATAGTTACATACTCGATTAATTGGGGTTATTGGTAGTCAGAAGTCCGTATTGGATCCACTCGGTAAATGGTGTGAAGCTGCAGTTCGATACTCCCTCGACTCAGTACACCATCTTGTGGTGCAAACTTGTATTGCAGGATCTCAATTAGCTGGAGCAGTCGGACTTTGATTGCACTTCAGTACTTTCTTAGTTCATTTGGTTGAATGTTTCTTAGACTGATTGATATGGAATAAATTATTTCATATTGTGAGGAAATCTGTGTAGAAAATGCTTGAAACTCTTCCCTGAAAGGTCTCGTGTGATGAGGTTATCGCCAGCGACAACTCATATCTAATTCATATTTATAGAAAGAAAAAAAAACTTGAGACTTTAGTTATTGATTTATCAGTCTTATAATTATTAAAGATTTTTTGATTATGGATCAAACGTGACTAACTTCATATTAACACCTTGGCATGTAGCGTTGTCAAAGTGCACTGGTTTGGTTTCCTGGTGTTACAAGCGATTGTGACTCAGGCGGTAGAGCAGGTTGTCTTTGATTCCTAAGGTTGGTGGTTCAATCCCCATTTCAACCTGTTGAGTTGTGCAAGACACCGCTATTGAGAATAAAAAAAGTGCTGTAAAAATCACAACATGCATGTGCAAAAGAAATAATTATCACAATTAAAATGTGGAAAACCTTTCCCATGAGATCGTAGCTCATTTAGAGGCAGCGGTTTGTGTAAACGTGCAGATATTCTTCCCGCTTGGTGTTTGCGTCAGTCACTCGTGAGGCTCTTTGAGTCGCAGTTTATTGTCTGGAAGGTGCTAAATACAAATGAAGACTGATTGATAAAAAAAAGCACACATTTTAGACGTCACAATCAGAGAAACAGAAAGTCTTATAAAATCTCTTCGACCCCACACAAGATAAGAAAAGAGCAGTGACCTTCACCGTGAATATAAAAATAGATGACATTTAAGTCAAGTGCGATTACAGACTCCAAGAATGTACACAGATCGTTTTTCTCTTTAGTGTTTCTATACGACAGCGATACATCAAAATCTGCAAGACGTACTGTTACAACACTGTGGCCACAAACAATTGCACAGTTTAAGAGCACAGGAAAAACAAAATGGTTACAGCAGAGTTAGAAAATACACAAATGAGCCATAACATTAAAACCACCTGCATATTATTGTAAACAGCCCGGCTGCAGGTTAATATGGACTACGCCACTCTGAAGGTGTTTCATGTGTCACCAGACCTGCCATTTAACCGAGATCATCTAAAATCACTGATAACAACTGATTAGGAAACGTTAATCACCACATCTCTTGTCCTCATACGTTTTTAAAAGGCAAATGTTTCCTGGCTGGTGGAAAATATTGTCATTGTTGTATTGTTCGCTGGGTCTTTGTGGTAATTTAATACCTCCAGGAGGGAAGTAAACACCAGAGAGGTTCTCTTTATCTTGGCTCAGAATCCAGACCGAGTCCAGACATGTCAGTCGAGCTGTGTGCGGCGTGGTGCTGGTGGAGAATCGAGTGTGTTTGCATCTGTGTTTGTAGTGGAAACGTGTTTGAAAATGGCTCCTGGGTCAGATGTAGTTGTTTGACATGAACGTGTCCTCAAAACAAACAGTCAGTCTACGTTCTAATTCATGCACCGAGTAGATCTTCTTTATTTTTTTTTTTACGCTGTAGCACCCCGAAGCGGAACAATGTGCAGTCAACACACAAAGTAGTGACTCCTCTGAGGTTTACTGTGCTTCCCTTTAGATGGAACACTACGTCACCATCGTAAACCCGATGGACGCCAGAGGAACGATGGTCACTCGTTCTTCTTGTGCATCGTTCAATGAAATAACAGGCAGCGCGTTTGTGTTGTGGTCTGTTGAGTCGTTACGATATGGCACAGTTTTTATCTTTATCCTTTGCACCCAGACTGTGAGCTCTCCTCCGCCTGAAGCTTCCTCTCAGCCCCCGCTCTCCTCTCTCCCTCTCCTTGGCCTCCTCCTCCTCCTCCTCCTTCCCGTCGCCCAGCTCCGCCTCCTGCTTCCGCAGGTGGGGTGGGAGAGGGATGGGCTGCCCGAGGAAGAAACCTTCCTCCTCCGAGTCCGAGGATGAGGAGCAGGTGGAGCAGGAGTCCTCGTGTTTGCAGTGGCCCGGCTGGAGGGTCAGCGTGGAGCTGTTGGAGGAGCCCAGGCTCTCTCTCCAGTCCAGAGTGTCCAGCTGAGGCCGCTCGGGCCGCGGGCGCCGGGAGCGTCTCTCCGATCCCGGGTGCAGGGCGGGGTCCGACGGGGAGCGGCAGCGACTCCACCCTCGCCTCGGGTGGCGCTGCTGGTATGAAGAACCGTCTGATTGGAAACAAACAAACATCAGTACAGTTTCTCTCAATTGTTTCACATTATTATTTTTGAGTGGAATGTTACAGCGACATCACAGGAACCAAGAACTCGCCTGAACTAATTATTGCCTCAAGTTACTGTGACAGTTAAGAAAGATCTGTTTCACACTGAAAATGTTAAGCTGAGTGTTTTTTTTAACTAACAATTGTTTCTCATGAATCTTCAGTTTGATCATAGCTGTAGTGACTCTTGATCTTGCATCATAATGAGACGTTTCCCGGTTCCAGTCCGGTTGGGCTTCGGGGGCCTTGCTGTGTGGAGTTTGCATGTTCTCCCTGACCACTCTTGCCTCCTCCAACATTTGAAGGCTACATGTTGACTCTGAGCTTCCAGTAAGTGTGAATCTATCTGTCTCTCTTTGTCCTGTGATGAACTGGTGGTTGCTTTAGCTTCAGCTGGGATCACGTTGACGAATGAAGGAAGCGATTTGTAAACATCACACTGTAAAACTTGTTTCTCACCGAGCAGATCCATCTGCGGCGGGATGCCTTTTTGTAGATGCAACCTGCCTCCGAAGCCCCCCTCCCGCTCATCCTCCTCCTCCTGCTCGTTCTCCTCGCCTTGGTTGGGCTCCTCCTCGTTCCCGTCTTCATCCTCGTCCTCCTCCACGGAGTAGCTGCTGCTGATTGGCTCCCTGAAGCTGACTCTGGCCGTGCTGCTGCGAGTCAGCGGCGGCGGGGAGTCCGGGGGTCTGTCGTCCTGCCGGAGGAGGCCCGGCGGGGGCGACTCCGGGGGCATCAGGTCGCGACTCTTTAGTGGGAGAGGAGGTGGGAGGGGAGGCGAGTCGGGTGAAATCATCTGGTTCATATGCGAGTTTGTCTGAGGAGGAAATGCTGGAAAGAAAAAAAACACACGAGACGCTGCAGTGAGTTTGCTGTGAGATGCGATTATTCAAGATTTATTTTTCGTTGGGTTTTTAGAGCGTCTTAAAGTAACTTATTCCCGATACCTTGCATAACTTGATTCGTCTTTTCCACCCAGTTTCTGCAGTCTTTATTAGTGGAGGTTTTTCTTGAACTCGTCAGTCCGTTCAGCTGAAGAGCTCCAGCAGGAGGTTTGACACTTTTATCCCCCGGGAGTAAAGCGTAATGCGGAACGTCGCTGGGCCACGACGGACCTAAACCATTTCCTAAATGAATGTGGGGCAGAGGTGCGTAGGAGCCTCTGGGATGGGAGGGCCCACCAGGCGAAGTGACTCCATTTTGAACGGGAGCGGTGCAGCGGACACCTGAGAGAAGCAAAGCAAATATACATGTTGGAATAAAGAAAAAGAAAAAAACCATCCTCTGTAGATGAATATTTAAACTCAATGGGACATGTATAATGCATCATCTTCACCTCTGGTCTCCACTGCAGTATGGATGCAGTCTTTTGCAGGCGCGGTTATGGGCTTGATGCCCTCTAGTGGCTGCAGTGGGGAACCACACTGCTGCAGCTGGCGGTGCTTCTCGGACGTCCCACCCCGTCTGCTTTGATGGGGCGCTCGACTGTGCAGCGCCGAGTCGCACGAGTCCGAGTTATTGGGGTCCTCGCCCAGCGAGCACGGCCGGGAGCAGTAGATGAGCCCCGCACGGGGGAGGAAAGGACGCCCCAGCAGAGGGAGCCCACAGCGGGCGCAGCAGAAGCAAGACTCCACGGCGTGCCAGTGCTGACCCTCGTACGTCATCTGGCCCTGGTCAATGCCTGAGTGGAAATAATCACACCATTACAAACATTGTTATACATTTTCTTTTCATCAATGTGATGCCAGGTTATTGATCTACGTATAAATGAAATGATCTAAAAATACATAAATAAATAAATGAATAAAAAGGTTGCTTTGCTTCCGCTCTATGGAGGTTTGATCTCATGCTGCTGTGCAAACGATATTCTGAGAACACAAAGTTCACACGAGGGAACTGAATTAAACTGAACCTCTTCAATCCAACATGAAAGCAGTCAAATCTAATTTGTACTTTATTTGGACAGTCACTTTAAAACAATCTGACACATGAAAAGTTTTAAACTTAAACTAATTTTAAGGCTTTTTAATGTCTTGTCAAGTCATTTTGTCACATGAACTCTGCTTCTACTTTCCACTACTTTATATTTAGAAGCAGGCGTGACAAACTGTTTTACAATGAAACAAAAATGAAGAGAAATTCATTTGGAAATAAAGTAGATGATTTTTAAAGAAGTTAGACTTTGGACACGTTTGGTGAACCGCTTAAAACTTAAATTGCAAACACAACAGTTTACAGGGAGTTTTAATCTATTTATTTTTGTTTACACGTGGCAAATAAATACTCGATAGCTGTTGGTTTTGGACAGTATAATATGAATATGTATACTAATAATGATCGTAAAGCCACTTGTGATTTGTGATATTAGACGCTGAAAAAAATCAAAATAAGAAAGAAAATTGCACAAGTTGATAAATGCTATTAGTGTTACAGTAATCCGGTACCTATGTGTTCTCCGCAGGTATCGCAGTACTCTGCGTACATCGACTGGTAGCAGGAGCAGCAGTACGGCCGACTCTCTCTCATGATGTACCGCTGGCCGCCCAGCGCTGCCTCACACTCAAAACAGCAGAAGTGCTTCATGTGCCAGTATCGCCCTTCGGCCTCCGTGCACTCGTCGGCCAGAATGATCTGGGATTGGGCGGAAAACAGAGACACAGAGATGAATTCACTGGTTTCAGGGGAAACCGTGGTAACAGCGCCCCCCCTGCAGCCTCCGCCGCTTGAACAGGTCAGTGGCTCCATTAGGTAACTAGGTAATCTCCTAAATCCCAGTGAGACGGCGGTCAGATCGAGAGCAAACCAGGAGAAACACAAGCAGAGCGCAGCGACTGGGAGAAACCTTAGGGAGTCTTTATCTACAGGTTGTGATTGTTCCTTACCGTCCTACACTTTGACATGTAGGGGGCACGTTGCAGTTAAAGGGGACATATCATGCTAAATCCACTTTTTTAGCCCTTAAATGCATTTTGTTGTATATTTAGAGTGTTTAGAAGTACAGAAAAGTTCAAAGTAGTCTCTTCAGGTGCTCCGTTGATATCTTTATATTCTGTTTTGGTCATATTTTGCGATCGGTTTCGATTTTTCTATTCTCTATTACGTTTTTTGAACAATGACGTCACAGTATTCTCAGCGGAACTGCCAAATTAGGACATCGACATTTCGAGCAATCCGCCATTTTTGTTTCTCGCTGCGATTTTGTAGTCCAACCGAAGTTACGAGAGGATAAGTCGAAATGTTCGGTTGTTGGATGTAGTAACCCACAAGCTTCGTTACACCGTCTCCCAGCATCAGAACCTTTTCGAAGTGCCTGGTTGAGTTTTATTTTTCACAGAAATGTACCCACATCTGTGGGTAAGGTCATTTTTGTGTGCGCGAATCACTTTAAGGACGACTGCTTCAGCAACCTCCGCCAGTATAAAGAAGGATTTGCCGAAAGACTTCGTCTGATTGAGCGGTCAGTTCCTTCTATCTATGGAGACGACGAACAGAGCACTTCGGTAAGCTGTATATAACGCTAAAAAGTGTGATGATAAGACGTCCCTGTCATTGTTTTGTTAGCATTAGCAGTTGCACCGTCTTCATATGTTAGCGCTGTGTGCTCGTTTTAGATTATAATGTAACTTCTGTGTTAAATAGTCGTTGTAATACAGGCAGTATTGTAGTAGTGGGCATGGATGGAGAAGTTAGTGTAAATATAGTAACACACCATTGCGTTACATCCATATGAAGACGTTGTTCTGTAGGTGCATCATCGTCATTTTCATCTCGCTCCGCCGGGTCCGACTCTGGCTCCAACATGTATGGCTGGATGGACAAATCTTCCGTTGTTGACATTTTGTAAATAATGTGTGAATATAAAGTTTCTGCGCCGCTAGATAATTGTATCTGTTCTATCAAACTACAAAGATGGCCGAACAGGGTGACGTTGAACCGAGTGTCACCTCTGCAACCTGGAGAGGAGGAGGGGTATGAAGTGTCTCATTTGCATTTGAAGAGACCGCCCCAAAACGAGTTGCTCTCAGAAGCACATCAGAAAAGGGGTTGAAAAGGGGCCTGTGGAGCTATAATAATGAGGAATTCAGACCCAAGCATTGCAGTTTCGCGTTGTATAGACCACAACTGTATGATTTATATGTAAAAAGGAAGGATTTAAAAGCATGATATGTCTCCTTTAAGAGCAGAAGTGAAGGAGTGGACTGATTTGAAGCGAGTGTGGTTGTAAAGTAAAGCTTAAACACTTGAGGTCTGAATTTCTGATTAAAGTCCAAAAAAAGTCTGATCTGTTCTAAAAATTTTTTTAAAAGAATCTAAAAGCTGTGGGCAGTGGGTAACGTGACTTTTATAACTTCTACAACTTTGCTGTGTGTTGCGCTTCATGCAGTTGAGGGATTATTGGGGGATTTGAACCAGCCGAAGGGTCACTGGGAGTTTATGAAACATATAAAGGAATCAAAAGAGCAAAGGTTTCCTGCAAGGCAGAGGTGGCAGGAAAGAAGTATTAGTACTTTGTGTAGATTGTTTTCATGTATCTGTTGCTTGTTGAAGTAATTATTTTTCAGATTTTTTTCTAAACTCCCAACATTTGAACACAAATACTTTCCTTTCTTTGCATTCTTCAAACTAACTTCTTTCAACTTCTCAGCAGCTGACAGTAACAGTTATCCATACTGAAGCTGCAGAACTTTAATCTTAATTCAGGACCAATAAACTTATATCAACAATGTGTGAATGCCAGGACTTCCTGTTCACATTTCAAAACTTAAATCCTTCCCAGTGAAATGTTCTAAATAGAAGTATTAGAGATTTATGTTCAGTCCAGCCAGTTTACTACTATTTTGGTTTCTAATTCAAAACTCTGATAGAAGCTGAGTGACATTAGTTAAGTGTGTGCATGTGTGAACATGCACGTACATAAGAACCTTCCTTATCACAGTCAAATCATCGTCTATCGAGAAAGTGCAGCATTTTTAAAAGTTTTCTCTTTTTACTTAAGTGAAGAGGCTGAATTAGCATTTTTCTGTTTGTAGAAATTTATGTGAACATGATTTTTTGTTTTCCCACCTCTGCTGTAAGCAGATGAATCTTCTCATCTCTGTGTCGTCATGAGCAACTGAATCTTTTAAAAAACATCCCTGAACTACGGAACAAAGGTCTATTTTCAAAGTTTCAGTCGGGCGTTGCAGTGGAACACGGATCACCTCGTCACAGGCCTGGCAGCGCGGCTTCAGCCTCTCGGCGTGGTGCCGCCCGCAGTAGATCTGTCCGTCCTGGTAGAAGTAGATGAGGTCCACCAGCAGCTCACTGCAGGAGGCACACTGGAAACACTGAGGGTGCCAACTGCTGCTGTGTCCTGCCCGACTGGCGAACACGGCGATATCTCCACCGCAGATCTGTTTGCCGCACTGGAAAAATAGATGTGGGTGAGCGAGGAGGGGGGTGTGGGGGTTGTTGTGGGGGTGGGGGGGGTGGGGGGGGGCACAGGGGGAGTATATCCTCTCCAACAAATGGCGAATGCTCCAGGGTGTAGAGCGATATGCTCATACAGGCCTGTAATCAGTCGAAGTGACCGATGCCTGCACCTACTTGTACCTCCTGTCTACGTGACTCCAGAGTTTGTTTAATTTTAATATATAATGTTAATTAATGTTATAAAAAGACAGACAATCTGCTGCATTTTTTAAAAAAAAATTTTAAACAGGAAATTCAAAACGCCTCTTCACCTGCTGGCAGATGGCTCCGGTCATGGTTACAGGGAAGAGCCTGACGACTCCTCGGCCCAAGTTCTCTCTTTTCCTCTGTTGGCTGAACAGACGCAGCTCCTTCTTCTCTTCATCATCCAGAGAGTTACAGTACTGAGGCTGCAAGAGAGCACAGACAAATCTGTGCTGGCTGCAGACCAACTGGACTAACGTCGTGTGTGCGGCTGCCACATTAGGACTGCAAAAAGATGATCTACTTTATTGACAAATCTGTCGGTTATCTATTTAAAAATGAAAGGAAACAGTGAGAACAACAAAACTACATTTACAAATGACGTCATGTCTTACGTATCATCATAAGTCCTGAAATATCCCATCATAACAATTCAATCTCAGACTTTTGGGTTCGTTTAGCTTCTAAAAATAAACCTGGAGGCAGAGCTTTCTGCTCTTGTGACCAGCTCCAAGTTTTGGTTTGGGACGCTCACACAGATTCTACCTTCATGATCAGACTTTAAACTTTTTCTATTTGACAAAGCTGATCGTTCGGACTGGCTCAGGACAGCCTCGGCACTTTACGTACAGCTGCTATAGATTTATATTGGGTGAAATCCTTTAATGCTTTCTCCATATATTCCCGTTTCAGTGTCACATGTCAATAACTCTGTTGCTCACCCATGGTCTGAGCTTCTCCTCTCTGTGCCTTCCTGCAGGATCTCTCAACTGTGGAAGTTTAGGATTTGTGCCTCCATCACATCTCCAGCATGTAGATTATCTTGTAATCTGATGTGAACTTTGAATTGTTTGTTCTCTTCGTCCTATCCTTTTCTCTCTTACAAATCAACGACAGCCTGGACACATGTTTCTTCACATGAGATTGTTGTTATTATTCTTAGTATTTTTGTGGATGTAAACATACCAAGGGGATAGCTATGATGTGTTTGTAGATATATAAATGAAACTGACTTGTATTGTATTGAATGCACTTTGTATAAGTATACTGAATAGCATGGACATAGATGAACATATTTGGGCATGCTTTTTTTATTTCAACTAGAAATGACATGTTATTTCTATGCAATAAAGTTAAATACACATGGCACAAATGAAAAAGACTTAAACGGTAATTTCGGACACTGTCTCGATCATATTGAAAAATGTGATTCAAACCATTTAATGTTCAAAAATGACATTAATTCACTGGATTTCTCCTCGCAGTTTAGAGTCCGAAACATTCCAAGTGTCGGTGGCGTTACCTCGCTGTCGTGCGCCGGAAGTTGGTGCAGCAGCTGCTTGATTCGGTATCTTTCACCAGGGCTGTTCACATAAGGCACTCTGTCTTCTGGTAAGCAGCTGAAGTACTGATAAACCTGTGTGAGGAGACGCGCCAGGTCACACAAGCGCAGAAATGAGAAAATACAAAACACAATTTATTCAATTACATTCAGGAGCGTCTCTAATAGGCGCCATAAATCAAAACGGAATATTTCCCCCCTGAACCTCCAACTTATCAGTTTCAGCCTGTGCATGAACACGTCCGGGTGAAAATGAGCATCGGGTGCTCGTGTTAAAGTGAAATTTATGTCTCTACTCGGCGTCTGCTCCGTGCTGCGGTTGCTACCTGCTCGGGCTTGAGCCCGGGCGGGACCCAGGCGTACTCCTCGGAGGCGCAGCCCGAGTCGTCGTCGGAGATGGAGTGTCTCTGAAAGTCTGAAACCAGCTTGGTCATCATCTTCTCCAGCTGCCCCGGCACCGAGCGCACGGCATGCTCCTCTCGCACACACTTGCAGTGCACGCAGATCTTCCTGTGGAAGATGGATGAAGAGTCTGGTTTACGGCACCGGCGAATAATGAAAACATGTAAAAAAAATAAACTAAGAAAGAAACTGCAGTGAGTGCGTTATTAATACATTTGGAATATTTTCTCATTGGGAAGTTGTACTTTCAGTCCCTTATTTAGAAATAAACTAACTTAATGTAGTAATAAGAGGAATCAAGAGACTTCTGACGGGGGTTGACCTGGACTCCCAAAAAAAAAAAAAAGCTTTATGAAGTGAAATCCAGATCTGGATCAGCTCTAACTTTTAAAACGTGTTTTCGCTGCTTTCCTAACATCGATCACTGGTGAAAATCTGCCATGTAGTTTTGACATAATCCTTATAAGCCCTATAAAATGAAATCCGGATCCGGATCACCACTAAAATGTTATGGAGTCTTCCATGGCTTAACATCGATCTGTGGTGAAAATATTGACGTAATCTTGCCAACAGACACACAAACAAATAAATATACGCCAATGATTTTATTACGCCCTTGGTAGACGTACAAATGATACAAAACGTGCAAATAACGGTCAAATTACTTTGGGGTTTTGTGGCTGGACCTGGTGAAAGTCAACTGTAGACTTAAAGAAGTTTGACAACATTTGAAAATGGAACCCAAACAAAAACCAACAGTTTTCTACGGGTCACTCAAACAGCAACGCAGAAAAACAAAGGAATCTAATCGAAGTAGAAATATTCTGCCATGAATCCATGAAGACGTCATCTTAAGATGCGTTACTAAAGTTCCTAGAAACAAACAACAGGAATCCCTCAGCGGGAGGTCCTCCTTGCACTGCACTTATCCGGGCACTGCCACAGATCGTAACTCTACTATTTATGAACAGCCTTTGTGTTGAGACGTCACATCACCAACCTGTCCACACACATTCTTGAGGCTGACTCAACAAGGCTCTCGGCACTCAGAAACTACAGCCGTCACAACCCGATAAGGAGCGATAGGTCACAGGGAGACAATCTCCACGTCATGTAAAACAAAGCCCGAGCCGTCAGAGCCCTCATCACACAGGATCTGCATCGGGGACTGGCGCTGCTCTGGTTTTATTGACCAAACAAGCAGGAAATGAGGTCACTGACATAAGCCAAGCTGTCAATCCGAGGCAGTTTAGCCAGAGAGGTGAAGATGGGAGCAATAATCTCCCCCGGCCTCGTATTACGCCCCGCGTTGTCCTCGGACTCTCCGCAACATTCAGTCTTGCGGTGGGTGTGCCTGCGTGTGTGTGTGGGAACAGTGGAGCCAGAATAAAGCACCCCGAGGCGCCCGCGAGGGAGCGGGCGCCTGTCGGCTCGGGTGCAAACTGACAACGCGGCCATACGCGGCGTGTATTGCGTGTGTGCATCTCTGGTGCGGTTGCATAACAGCGTGCCAGCTGGCACTTGTGGCTCAAGTTCACAAGGCACAAAGCTGATTTATTCCAGCACCCAACCCCCCCAACGCAGCCAAAAAGCTCAAACTTCCCTGCTCGTAAACTGCAGCAGCACTCCTCCTCTAATCAATCGTCTCATAAATAATCGCACCGTGAAGATGTGTGACAGCCAATAACGACTGCATGAATTTCTCACTTGAACCAACGGCGGGTAAATTATTCAGACGTTGACAAAACAGACGAAAAAGATTCCGCTCCGGGAATGGCAATGCTTTTTTATAAGATTCACAACAGCATAAGTTGCATTTCAATTTTTTTTTACATTTGCTCATTTCATGACGTTTGCATGTTCTTCCAGTGCCTGTCCGGGTTCACAAAGCTCTGAATTGTCCTTCCATTTAGTCCCGTAACACCGCCCACCATCCAGCCTTTTCATCTGGCTCAAACTTGCTTCCTGTTTCATGCTGAGTCAGCTTTTATTTTCTTCACGCACCAAAACCTTTGAGTTGCTGCCACCAGCCACTAAGGCTGTAAAGTAAGTATGTATGCCGTCACAGCCAGAGACTTGGCATTTTTGGCACCAGATTTGCAGATGCACCGTGTCTCACCGCAGCCGGACCCATGACATCCCCGCCCACACTCATCAGTATCCCCGATCAAAGCCTTTGGAAACGGGCCGTAATCACCTGCAGGTGCCGACCCTCGCATGCAACTTGCAGTGAGCGAGAGACGAGCCAATTTGGAGGAATTTGGGGGCATGAAAGTATGCAGGGACGTCTCGACGTCTCGCCGCTCTTTGTGCAGATTTCTCTGGAGACGATCCTGCCGGCAGGACCGAAAAATCTCCTTACGTCGTTTCTACAAACAATAAAGGCTGACGACTGCAACCCCAATCAGTAACTGCAAGCAGAAACCCCAATAAAGTGCACAGTGTAGTTATTGTGCAGACACGGAGGAGGCCTCTCCAATGCTCTTTATTTCTTTTTTGCATGTGGTTGTTTAATCATGACTTCAATAAACTTCAAAGCATGACATTTTCTAAAAGGCCATTTCGTCCTCGCAGTTTAAAGGATCCTGCTGGGCAGAGCTTTGTCCTACTCATTTATTAATGCTACACCACTAAGCCAGTTTGTCCTCCTTAGACAAGAACCACATTTAGTGCTCATTTATGAAAAAAACTAAACAAAAAAAGCATTTGGAACGCTCCTTACTGAGGGAGATTTAATGATAAACACATTGATTGTAGTGGTGAACGTTGGCAGAATGAATGCATGTAAGAGGCGAAAGACTATTTCTTAAGGATTTAATTCTAACCACTGTCAACCAGTTCACTGACAGTCAGTCCGACTGTTGGAATAATAAAAGACTCACGGACGACTGGATTACAGTGAAGAGTCTAATTCAAGCTTGAGACGACACAAGACATTCACAACTTCTCTTCGGATGTTTATCAGACAAAATACTGGAAAAATACAAGATTGCCTCATGCAGGTATCACATATCTAGAACTGCAGCAACTAAAGTCCATAGAGTTTGTAAACGTAGAATCGGAGGCAGAACTTCCAACGATCAGACTAGACTGCTAGGAAACATACTTCATAGCTCTGAGCTTCTCTGCTTTCTTCATTCATACGTCCATATGTTACCATTACATGTCATGAAGTTTCTCTTCTCTTCTCTGACAGTGGCACTGGAAGTTTGTGATCTCTGCATCTTTCCTTCATCAAATCTGCATCTGTGGCTCACCCTGCCATCTGATGTCATCTTGGTTGTGCGCTTGCTGCTCTTTGTCTCTGTCCTATTCTGTTTTCCTCTCTTCTACCCCCAAACAGTGCAAAGTACAAACCCGCTACCTTCCATTCTGGTTCTGGAGACTTTTCTGCCTCTCCTTTATTGCAATATTGGGGTTTTCTCTGTGAAGGTACAATGAAATATCTGCGTCTTATTAGTGAAATCTGGAGAAAATAGAAAGTTTTAATGCAGACTGTTTATTTTCTGGTTGCTCGAGTCCTTTCAAACAGACCGAGTATCTTTTGGTTTATGCTTGTCAGGCTTTACAAGATGCTTTTTCACATTTTCATTTTTTTGGATTATTGTTTCACTTTGAGAATAGAATAGAATGCCTTTTATTGTAACATGTACAAGTACAGTGAGATTAAAAGAGCAGTGAGTGTACAGTGAGATTGTTGACCAAACAATAATAAATGGTATAGATTTTTTTAGTTTACTCCAAATATTCCCTTGATTGAAAAGTTAATGCTCACTTTTGAAAAGAAAAGAGCAATAGAAATACTACACAACCTGCCCGTGCTGCGTTTACACATTGGCACGATGTGCTACGAAGAACATTCTCCCGTCATTCATAACGTTCTTAATGTGCCTTAACCCATCTGAATAGGGTTTTTAAATGGCCAATGGGAGCAATGGGATCTGTTCAGCAGCTGATGGTAGAACGACTGGGGTTGTGTGCAGAGCCATATACTGTGTTTATCAAATTCTCCCGATTCGCAACTTTAGAGACGGAAGGTGACGATGTGCAGTGGCGTGCAATGGCGCGGAACAATATTGGTGACCATGCGTAATGATTTGTGATGATTCGCCACCGTTTCGTTCTAATAATTGTAACGCATGATAACAGGCCGCGACTGTTGGCGACGGTGCCTGAAGGCTTTTCCCTAACGCAGCATAAATTTACTCGGCCGCACCAAAACAATGCTAATGAGACGGTTGGTACATCTGATGACGTTAGTGTTTTTAGTTTGCTCTTATTTAACATATATCATACATATGGTCATGATGCGAGTCACTAACTTCGAAAAAAACAACAACAAAAAAACAGATAAGGAAGCATAATTTTTTCCAATGGGATCATTAAATAGAACAGTAAATATTTAGATATGAAGAAGTTCAATTTCACACTACATGAATTTTAATTAGCTTAAACAACAAAAAAGCCACAATTGTTTGTCTTTTGGTGCAACGATAGTATTCACTGCATTCTGTAAAGTTTCTATTTTGATTCTATCATTTCTCTAGATACCATAATTGGTCCTAAATTAAACCGGTGACACACGAGCCAGCGCTCTGGTTTGTTTAGTTTTTGTTTTTATCTGAAATGAAACAGACATTCAACATAATATCACAGTTTGTTCTGAGGTTCTGATATACGACAGCATGCAAACTGTATAAACAAGGAGTTTGACAACAACAGCATCTGTACACTTAACAACTCCACATAAATGCTCAGAGCAACATAATCACCATTCAAACGCACAGAAAGCCAGTCAGTGAACCAACATGATCCCACTTTAATGACCGTTTAAGTCTCTTTCCCCTTCAACCCTCTCAAACCGTAAATTATGGTTTCTTCATTACCTGCTATAATCATGACAAATCACTCCAAGCTGTCCTGCTGACGATGCCCCATCCAAACTTCCGTCCTCTGAAACTCACACACGTCTTCCAAGAGTCTCTGGCTGTCTCGCCGGCCGTCAGTCGGAGCGGTTTATTCTATAGCAGCTCTTCCCCATGTGATAACTTCTCTGTGTGAGTGGCTCTTTTCAATGTCCCCGCCACCCCCGACGACTCCCACCCTCCTACGTCCCGACAGTGCGCTCAAACAAAAGGTTTCACAGCGCCGGCGACATCCACACACACACACACACACACACACACACACACACACACACACACACACACACACTACACTACACTACACTACACAAAACACCCGCTCATCCCCCACAAGTACACTTGAGCTCATGTGTTTCTTATGTTTGCTGACTAAGATAAGGTAGAAACAAAATGTTCTTTTTGCTGGTTCTAATTAAGTCTTTGCAGTCTACTCACGCCGCCATCGAAGACACGAAACGTCACAGTCCGAGTAACAATGACGAAGAGTAAACTCGCTGCGGCCGCCCTCCTCTGACTGAACTGCTGCGACTGACTCACAACAGATGGGACGATTGTAGCTCTGATGCAGTTATTAATCATAGAAAGAAGAGGAGCAGATTTATTTTATTTTTTGAGCCCATGAGCAACGCTCTGCTGTGCAGCATTCGTCATGTTATGTGATCAAGATGGCCATGCATGACAACAGAGTGTCTCTGGTGAAATATCCAACAGACAGCAGGGCTTATTGAAGTCACGACACGGCTTCCAACTCAAACCAGCTCATTTAGCCACTCACTGAAAATATGGCTGCTGGCGGACATGCTCGCATTCTTTATCGTCAACAACATCTCACTAATACTTGAAAAACAGGGGAGTGAACCCGAAGCACGACGGTATTAAACAAAAATGGTTTGTTACAACCGCATTTAATGCTACGACGACATTTGGTTTCGGAGCAGAAGAAAAGATTGAGCTGGAGAAGCTGTGAGCAGAGAATCTTCAGGAACAGCCAACTTGATGACTGATGGGTGAAGAAGAGTAAGATAAAGGTGAGTATACACCACACAAACATGAAAGATGGAACAGTCGTGACGACATCTGGGGGACTAAACACTTTTTGTTGTACAGTTGAAGGTACAGTTGACCTCTGCCTGCCGGCGTCCGACTGAATTACTGTAGAAAATGTTCCAACAATCAACTCAATACTGGCTCAGTTTGCTGATGTCCAGGGAGGCAAAACGCAATGATCAATGCTCAAAAAACACGACCTCATCCTTTGGTTTTATGGTCATTTTCACAACTGAATATTTGCGTTTTGTTCATTTCTGCTTCACTCATAATACTCAATGATTAACCGTCAGTCTGCAGTAATTTTGAAGAAGTACAAAAAAATCTGACTTAATCCTACTTTGTTTTGTATTACATCATATACTATGAGTGAGTATTTTAATTTTGAACTGCAAGTGGTACAAACATGTCACCTTCGCCTACTTTACTGCTTCCGTTTTGTTTATAATCTATTGACAAAACAATAAATCAAGAAGTAATTTGTCAGAATAATCAATAATGAAATGAGCTGATCGTAACAGAACACTTTGTATTGATTAGATAACGTTTAACCAGCCAAATCATAGAGGAATCATCTATGTATCACATATAAGTATGCTTATAGTAAGTCTTTACCTACTAGGACTGCTGGTGTGTATAGTGCAGCAGTCATATGATAACACCCTGCTTCATCAATAAATGAGGTTAACTGCATGGGGGACAGTGAAGGCTCTTTAGATCTTCCTCTAAGAAACAGATGGGCCTCGTCTCATAACTCTCTGCCACTAATTTGTAACTGAGTGATTGCCACATGGCGGGCCAGACTAATAATGATGGCGACTGTGAACACTTTTGAAGCATGGTGGGGACCTGTGGGTCAAAAGTAACTTAATTCACTTGCTGCTGGGCAGCGGAAGCACCATCTGCCTCCCGCCGCAGTTTAAGCTCCGTCTGAAAACGCTCAGGATGAAGATGGATCGCTTCCCTCTCAGCGAGCACCAGCAGCTGAGCCTGTGGTCGCTCGCGGGATCTTCTCCATCGGTGAAGGTGTGACCTCAAATTGGTTTTTAAGGAAGATGTAATTAGCACCAGACTCTGGGGTCTTAAAAAGAAATGACCCCGATAAATCTCAATCAATCAATCAATTTCACGTTCCTCATTCTCTTGGGTGATCGAAGAGACTTCAAACGTCTAAACATGACATTTGTCCTTCAACTCAGCTGAGTCAAAGTCATTCCCGATCGGCCAAATGCACAGACAAAAAACTCAAACAATAAACTGCAGCATTATGGTAATACTCCACAGATTAAACGCAGTGTAAACAGATCAATGTGTACAGTGGCTGGAGGTAGAGCGCAGCACACGTGTTTCAGATTACATCCCAACTTCTAAGCTTTTGTCTTGGCCTGAATAGAAGGAAAAGAACTGGAAAAAAAACCCCAAAACAACCAAAAACTCAAAGATACAATTACAGCCTTTTGGTTACAAAAAGCACAATCTTGTTCCTTTTGTTTTAGTCTCTTGGATTTCAGTCATGCAGCACCCATCTGGTATCGAGAAAGAATTCACATTTTCATGGAATAAATACTTTTGTGCTGAATGTGACGGTCAACTGCAGTTATGAAAGCACAAAAACCTTGTGACACGTTTGGAGACGTTGATCGTGGCGTCCCCTCTAACAGGCAAGCCGTTGTTCAGTGTCCAGAACACAAATGACTTCGAGTAATCTCAAGTTGTTTTTCATTTTATACATGGAGACCGGAATGAAACACAAAAAGTCATCCGAGGAGGAAAGCTGCTTTGAAAAACCAAAAGCATGGCGACAGAAGCGGGCGGGGGGGGGTACGAAGTGGTCGAGAGGTTTATCATCACAGCAGTAAGGCCTAATCTTATTAGCGTGATTGACAGGATTAGACTAACCAAGAGACCCAACCAGCTGGATATACACTGCAGGGATAAGGAGGGAAGAGATGAGGGGGCACAGATAAAGGTGTACAAGACAAACTGGCTTAAACAGTGAAAACCAATCAGGAGAAATGACAAATGGAACATAAGACTAAGACATTTGTGAAAGATGTCAAAGTTTAAAAATCAGGACCCACAGTTATAAAACTTTGTGCAAATGATATGAAAGTCCTAAAAAAAGAAGAAGGAAAAGAATCCTTCTGCCGTGACCAGCCCGTCTCATCTCGTCCAGATGACCACTTAGTTGATTTGCACAGATGAAAATTACTTTTCACCTGACGTGAGAGTTTGCCAGCAAACAAACCAGATGAATCCATTCCCAGTATAACATAGGATAGAAAGAACAATTGCAGAGGGAGAGGTCGTAGGTTTAAACCGCTGCAGCTTGGACACTGCACGTGTCACCAGATGACTATTGGTAATCCTGCTTCTCTGCAGCGCTTCTGTTTTCCCATGAAGATAATGGCGACTCAAAGTAAATGCAGCTGTTGTGCACATCTGGACTTAATGGCACTCATTAGTCTTTAGTCCTGAGTCTTTATGGCGAGGGAGTCAGAAAGGCTGATCTGCATGGCGAACATCATATGGTGCCTTGACTGGGTTATGTTTGTTGTCTCTCAATGTGTATCTGCCCCCGCATGGCGTACACAGATCACAGCTAAGCTGATTTCCACTGGGAAGCAATGTTGAAGCATGCATACACTTGATTGTAGAGACACAAGATGTTTAATTTCTCACAAATCCAATAAGGAACTCCTGCTGATTTCCACTAATTACAGCAAAAGCCAAACTTTTTTTTTTTTTCTTAGAGTCAATATATCATGATCTCTGCACCAGATCCACTTCCTATATTCAATCAAGAAGGAAATGCTGAGGGAAAATCAATTCCTATAACTTTGTTATGTCACAAAAATTATACTTTTGGGTCATTCTGCAGCTTATATATACTTGATACTAATAATATGATGATATTGTGCATTAGTGACAGATGGTGACTATTTCTGCACTCAAATCAAATCAAAGGGAAAATCACAAAACCCATGATTCTGATCACGAATTCCAACGAGGTCAAACTCTGGCTGGTGTGTGCATCGAGCCTGCAGAGTAAAGTCTAGAGTCACTGCTTCCCATTCGCCTCCTGAATTCACGACTTAAAATTACATCACCTCCTCAGAAAAAACAAACAAAACGATTGTCGCATTCCAGTTCATCACAACATTTTAAGAGCGTTTTATTACCCCCTTGAGGGGCAAATCTTGTGCAGCCGAAGTTTACTTAAGATAAAGAAAACCATCCAGGCGACGACACGACCCCATATATAACATTGACTCCTACACATCGTTCAAAAACCCGACGGCAGCAGGAACAAGAGAGTGTTTTAGACTTTTGTGGTATTTTATTTATGAGAGTCTGGTCGGATGGAAGCAGGCAACTGACTCACAACATTAAAAGTAGTTATTCTTGCACTGGCTCTTTCTGGGTATTCAGAATATGCTCTAAAATGCTCTAAAAAGCTTCATTCTCATCCTCATTCTCTATGCAACTGAAATGGTTGCATGACCTCTAAGTGCTCTAATGACATGAAAACTAAAATATTTTTCTCAACTGATCATGGCTCAGTTACAAGCTTGCAGGTTTAATTCCCCATATGAGTGTCCTTGAGCAACACAATGAATCCCAAATGAATCCGTTTATTTATCACACTTAAATGAATCAATCATTCGAAGCCTTGTCATGCAGAAGAGAGAATCTGAAACTCATTAACCACGTACAGGGAGAACACGCAAACTCCACAGAGAACTGCCCCGAACCAGAGACAGTTTCAAACACTACATCCCATTTTGTCAGTAATATTCACTCAGTCACACACTGATGGCTGCCATGCTGAGTTCTTAACACCCTTTGAAAGAAAAAAAGAGTCTTTGAGACAGGATGAACAGAGGAAGACGAGGGAACAAATCACCGAACTACCTGCTCTACCCACTGAGTCACAGCAAACCCATTAACCTGGATGCATCTGCATAAATAAAAAGTTTAAACAAAATGCTCTCTGGTCTCTAAGTCACTTTTTGTTAGTTGTTTGGCTGGACTTTTATTAAGAAGCAACTTCTATATCAAATTATAACCGTATGTACCATCTGCGACCACTAGATGTCACTGTATGACAATAGAATGCTGCTAAAGTACCACAGATAAACCTTCATTACTACTGTATTTGACTGACGGTGCAAGAAAAAGGAAAAGGCGACACAGCAAGATAGATTTGACCAAAAATGTATGAAAAGATACGGCAAAAAAACTGAAACGGAGCAAAGGAAAGGAAGTTTGGAGTGTCGTAAAAACTTGTGATGGACACGGGAAAAGCAGCAGAAGTCGTTATCGCGGTGCAAACACAGAAGACGAATCGCATTGACTTCTACACCTTCAGTAGTTTATCCCTGTCAGCTGTACTACCGTTTTGACTGCATCCTTTCACGACCATAAGGGACTGTTACTTTTTAAAGTGACAGGAGGAGTAAAACTCTTTAACCCTCTTATAGTAACCTGACCATTAATCCGTGGCACATATGCGTGACAATGGGTTTGTCCGTGTGGATCATGGATCAGCCGCCGTCCTTCACGCGACTACTTATCAGTCCTTAAAAAAAAACTAAAAAAAAACAAACAACTGCTGCCGCCTGGTTCTTCACAACACTTCCTCCAATTCAATGTTGTGCCGTCTCCGCTTGGATTTTAATCAATGTCTGGATATTCACTGTATAGATACAATAAATAAATAAATCTGAATTATTTTCTTTTCTTTAAACTGACACAAAATAAAACTCTACAATTGTATTTGTATTAAACGTGTTTGTTTAATCAAAAGGTCAAAATCACATGTTTTCAATTTTGCTTTTGAGGTACAACCAGACTGCACAAGATCCATAAGTCAGCAGAACTGCGACTTTACCGAAAGGTAAACAAACAGCATGAGACAAACATTTCCTGCTAAGAGACGGAGACGTTTAAAGAGTCTTGCGGTTCATACCTCCAGCCATGAACACGGAAGCCGGGGCACTGGTCTCCACAGCGCATACAGGGCTGGCCTCTGTCTGGGTCCTCTTCCTCCTGCTGAAAACACAACACAAAGACACCGCAGTTCATCGCCACTTCCTTCTGGAGAACCGCTCATACCTCCCCGCACAAAAGACAGGTTACAATAACAGCATTGGCACGT
Organism: Lipophrys pholis; assembly: GCF_963383615.2. NCBI lineage: Eukaryota > Metazoa > Chordata > Actinopteri > Blenniiformes > Blenniidae > Lipophrys > Lipophrys pholis. Next base: position 27,344,944 of record NC_137630.1, read on the forward strand.
ACAGTGTTTGCCTGGCACAGCAGGAGGAACACCGACATCGTGCTGAGAACGCGTGTCCACCTAAGCCACAAGCACACTGCTCTTCCCCCTCAGTCGCTTCAGCCCTCGCTTCAGCGTTGTGAGTAGCGTGGTCCAGTATGAGCCCGTCTACTCTATAGATTACCGGCCGACGTCACATGTTTATTAAGGATAGACCTCCATTAAAACAAAATCCCACATTATCGCTATACTGGGTGAGTTTCTACAAGCAGAGACAGACTGTGAGTGACTGTGAGTGTAGGTCAGGTAAAATAATGCCAGCAAATATTAAAAAAAAAAAAGTATTCTAATATTGTAATACAAGTGAAATGAATTCCAGCTATCACCATGCAGTTTAGCGGTCTAATGTCAAGACACACTTTGAAGTTGCAGTTAAAAGTTGCACACAGTAATATTGCCGATTTCTGTTTATTTTAAGTCTCTTCGTCGATATTAAGTGTTTCTTCACAGCCTCTGACAGGAATAATTAAAGTCTGTTCTGTGTTCTGGTGTCATGTAGAAAGTGTGAGCTGCACATTTGCTGGAGGAGCCGCAGCGGTAGATCTGAGAGGAGAAACAGGAGGAATTCACCAGCAGCTCTGAGCCCAGGTCAGCCACGTTTTGGGGAAAAGCTTGGAGTATAAGGGCACAATGACCGCTATGTCCTTAAAATAGACCAAAACACGATGCCTAAAATGAAGCACATGCTTTAGTTTTTGGCAAATCGTTCGCCCCCCAAAAAAGAATCCTTAAGAAATTCAGACAAATGGCTAAAACTACTTTGAGTCAGATTATAACATATATTATATTTACCTAAAACATAAAACTGTAGTGATCTAGATCCAGTCTGTCTACTTCTACTTTGCAAAAAGTGATGGCATGCAAAATTAAAGCACTGGACATTATTCTCTGCACACTGTAGTACAGTGTCCTTGCTTGTAAAGGACCATTTTGTCCCTGTACGCACGCACGCACACACACACACACACACACACACACACACACACACACACACACACACACACACACACACACACACACACACACACACACACACACACACACACACACACACACACACACACACACACACACAAAAAAAATCTTGAGTTTTCCTGATTGTTAACCAATGGATTTCAAAACAAGACTTTTTTTTTTTTTTAAACCAGTTCAAAGCAGTTCAGCCACACATTTATAATCAGTGAATTCAAAGAATGCCATGTTGTGACTTTGGAAGAGATACAGAAAGCAGAAAAAAACCAAAACAACCCAATGCTGGGGGTGCAGTGGACTGAGCCAAAGGTAACTCCACAGCTGAGCACTAAAGCAACTCCCCCATATCTCCCGTCGATCCCTGCCGCAGACGCAGGCCTCTTTTTTAGAGATGAGAGGAAGGAAGCAAACACAGGATGAGAGCTGCACCCTTTCCCTTTCTGTGCAGTCACTGTGCCTCCTTTTCTTTTTTCTCTGCACTCCCTCTCCAGCGTGGAAAGGTTTAAATCTCTCACCAGGCCCGTGTGAGATACTGCTGAAACTCTTTGCATTTGCTTTGCAGACAGAAATCCAATGGCTTATCTTTTCTCTAACGCAGCCTGCATGTATAAACTCTTACCTCCCAGCGCGTGAAACAGAGCGAACGCGACGCCGAGTTTGACGAGGCAATAAACTGCAGATATGTGATGCCTGTACATACCTGCTCAGCTGTTTTATTATTTTGTCTGCGACTAACAACTAAACCATCATTGTACACGTTGAGCCTGTTTTTCCATGCACTGGTTTTTTTTTTACGGACGCTTTCAAGGACCGCCACGCGTTGCTTTGATTCGGCCGGCACTGAGTTTGCTTTGCTTATCTCGTGGTTGCTGTGATTGAAAACGCTTCGTTACCGAAATGAGAGGTCACAGACTCATTTGATCATTTTTCATTGGATTTAACTGTTTCAGCAGTTACACAATGGCTTCAAGGTTAAATGTGTTTGGATATTTTCTTGACGTGTATATCCAATTTCACAGGGACCAAAGCAAGAGAATGCTCTTCCAAATGAGAATGATTTGCTGTAGATGTGCTGTAAAGTCCAACACAGGGACATGCTGTGATCTGTCTGGATAATTACCACTTTGATTGTTGATACGAGAGCCAGGTATGAAAGGTGACAAGGCCGCTTAAATGAAGCATGCAGATGACTTCTGGGTGACTGAACCTTTCGCTTATGTTTCTGACGGAGGAGTTAGTGATTTGTCACAGTGACACGGCCGCTGAGCCCAGGGGGCACCTACTACAAAATGTCTTTCTATTCAACACTGGCTTTCACTTCTAAATATTACACTGATTGGGGTTACACGGAATGAACGTGAGAAGCTGCAGGTTGAAAACGCTCCAGGAAACTGTAGCCGGCCTGAGTTGATTACATCCAGGGATACTGCAGGGTGTTACTGCCTCTCCATTCACAGGGTGAAGAAATGAAAGGACACCTTATATCTCCACGCTTTCAGACGCTCTCCGACCTGATATTTTAAGTGAAACAGAACTGAGGCGCAGTGTGTGTCTACCAGTGCTCAACGTTTCTCGGGACAGTGAAAAGGAGTGGGATCAACTTTTTCTTTTTTTTCTTTTTTTTTTAACACAATCGCAAATGAACAAAATGCCCTTTCTCTCTTGTCAATGTAAATCTACTGGTCTAAGTAAAAGAAGGAGTGACTGAGCAGAGAGGGAAACCAATCAACTAGGAACCAGTACTGGAACATAACAAAGGAAAAATGTTTCAACAATGGAAAAGATAAAAGGGCTAAAACGTGTCACATCGAGGCTGGTCAATGTCTACTTTTTCTCCCTTGACAGGGAATAAACCGAAATACAAAGCATAAATCAAATACCTCGTCTTAAGTTTACCCCATCGTTCTTTTGGTAGAACTAAATCAATCAACAGACTTTTCAGGCACACTTTGACCATGATACGTCGCTGTTAGGCAAATGTTTTTTGTTTTTACTTTCTGTCGAGAAGATAAAACCCGCTGGCGTTTGAAGCGAAGGCTGCGGTGGAGTTCAGGGCCGAGAACTGCAGCCGTGTCACAAATTAACTGTGTGACAGCTCAAAGTCTGACGTGAAGAAAAACAACAACATCCTAACAGAGCCTGGAGTCTATCCATTATCTATTCAGCCGCCTTTTATTCTCATTGCACTCAAATTCACACCAATAATCACTTTCGAGTCACTATCTGATGAATGTTAGTTAAATATGTGAGGAAACTGGATTAATTAAAAAGCAACAAAGTCATCCCTGTGTATGTTTAACGGCCAAATTTTAGATAAACATAACTCTCCTGCTGTGGATAGACATGCTGCATGTATTTGTTGGAAGAAAGCACTATACCTTAAAGAACTATATTTGCTGGTGTTATTCATTTTTTCAAAAAGTTATGCAATAATTTAAGGCTGAAAAAGTTTCAGGCTTTGCCATAGATCAGGTCAACATACATTTTTAAGAAGAGAAAACTAAACCCTTCAGAGGTCGTGACCATCGACAATGGCATTGCTCTTTTGTAATACAGAAAATACATAAAACCTTTGAGACATCTTATTAATTTGAGGACCAATAGTAGTCCCGCACAAGTTCAAATGTGACGTAATGAATGATTAGCAATCCCGAGAAAAGTCTTGAATTTACTTGAAACGTTGCGTCGCACCGACAAGCCAACACAAGAGGATCTCATCACTCAGGATAGGTCTGACAAGGCGACGCCACACCGCACAGGCACGTGGAAGAAACATGAACAATCTTGGGGTAATTCACTATATTTCCTCAATCAATCGATAAGCTGTGTGGCCTTCAATAGTTAGAAAATGAGGAAAAAGTGCCGACACGAGACAAAGACGCACTTCGAAATGAGGAAAGAGTTCACGACTAAAAAAATACTGATAAAAATATTCATAAATTCAGAATTTCATCATGAAAACGTCAATCAAAAAAAATGTGTTTCGCTGCAAATAGCCTCATCACTTTCCCATTGTGAGTTATTGATTTTTTTCATGTACGATAGCAGCGTGTTGCTCAAGGCCACTCTGAGATGTGAGAGTTTCGTGTTTTTCTTTCAGTGTTCAACAGAAGATACTGCCTCACGTGTGAGAGCCGACAGCGAGCCTTCCCCTTTGTGCTGCGAGTGACGGATGTGATGGGAGTGGTGCTGGTCGGGTTCTCCTAAACAAAAATGTGGATAAAGTAAATAATACACGTTCAAGTCTCATCGCACGCTTACGCTCCGGCCGGCGTCAAGACTTTTTTTTCTTTTTTTTTTTCTGGTATCAGCTCCTTTGTTTTCACTAAAGTGGGAGTAGAAGGTTCGACTGCCGCGGTTTGCTTTGAGCGCGCTCTCTCGCTACCGAGTGACGGCGTATCCAGGTAATGGACAAACGGAGAGTCCACCCGCTCTGTTATCTGACAACAACATGCCACAGCGCCCGGCTGACTGAGGAACGGCCCAGGAGAGAGCCGCATAGCAGAAAATGACATTCTCCTTGAAGTTATGGTGTTGGACGGATTAAACATTAACAGGAGAGGTCACGGGCTGGGGGCATGCCGGAGTAGATGCGCCTCTCCCTATTGGACGGGATCAAACAAACAGCCCGCAGGGCAACACAGCTCTGCTTGTTGCATCTTATTGATTAGGTAAATTCCAACACTGTTTACCAATCGGATAAGCACACTACATTAACGAGAGCGGTGATTGATTATTTGTATAATAAAGTCATTTGTTGTGCTTTTTTTTCGATGAGCTGATAAACTGTTTGGTCTTTGAAATGTTGATAAATGGTTAAAAAACTGTTCCTCACAGCCTGAGAGTCAGACTAAAGGGTCGCAGGATCGACGTCTCAACCACACTCCTGCTAAAAGAGTGATAATCAAACATCAAACGGTGGAAAACAACTGGAAGCACAGACGGAAATTTGGCTTCTCTGTTTGATCCTGTTTTCATACCGATAAATGGAAATGTTTCTGTGAGGCGTCGGGATGCGTGCGACCCGTTGACTGAAAGATTAACCGTCCATGCCCCCCCGCTAGTCGGCAGCGAAAATACTTTTTGTTTTGCTTTATTCACGTACAAGGCGCCGCTTGACCGTCACTGCCAGACAGCGGTGAGCAGCCACATTCAATTCAGGCATTTGAATAATATCGCGATTGGGAAAATAAGTGGCCGCTATTGCTGCTGGCGGTTCTCGCCACACTGAGAGTCACAGCAAAGCGTTTGATGACCCACGACTCACTTTTCCAGTCCAGATGTAATGAGAGTGTTGCATGAAACTTTGATGACACTCATGAATACTTGAGCGAGGTTATTGTCTGCGGTGGGTGAGAACAGATGTCCCGTGTGCTAATGTGCCACTGAAGCTCTCAGATGAATTACGCATTAAATACCAACAAGTGCGGCGTGTATCCAAACAGTGACGCAATGTTATGAACGTTCGGCTAAAGTTGATTTAATCTGATTTGCAACTTGACTAGTATGTGAAGTTGAACTTGGCGGGAGTGTGGCAACTGAGGATTATTGGATTATTTTCATTGTTGATTGCTTTCATGGCTACGCAATTTGTTGTTTGGTGTTTTAACTTTCAGCCAAAAGGTGAAAAATGTAGAATAATGTTGTTCGACACACAGATAAACGCACAACAATATGGATGTCTGCCAATATGGCGTCTTAGGACCAAAGATTCAAATCCAAAAATGCTGTCAATTATTCAGCTGGATCATGAAAACAGTAAGGGTTCCTTTTAAATTTAAAATTCCTTGTTTAAGCGAGATTAAGAGATTACCGAAACAGAAAACAGTTGGGGATTACTTTTCAGTCAACCAACAGATCAATTAATCAGCAAACAATTAGAGCAATAACAGGTTGAGTAACGTTATTTTAGTGGTATTCACCGGACTTTTTCAATTCTCTGTCCATGATTCCGTCGAGCATCAACTGTTGTTTCCACACAAACTGACGGAACATGAAAATATAAACTATGAAAAACACGTTTTCAGTTCGTGGCTGTTTTTAAACCGAAAGGCTTTACATTTGCCATCACTACTTCCTGCAAAGATTTGCACGCCCCCCCCCCAAAAAATCTAATTGATCTGTTGACTACTTCTTTTTGATTGGAATAGTTATTTGGTCTTTAAAACTGCTAAAGAATTGTGTAAAAAAAACAACAACTGTTAAGTAAATAAATATATTATTGGAGCTTCAACGTATTTACAAATACTGTCCTGGACTCTTGAAAACTTTATGAAAAGATTGTCAGACTAAAAAGTTGGATGCAGAAAGAGTGACCGGAGATTTAAGAAGGATTTAATCAGCTTATGCTTCTTCCAGCATGTTTTCAATTCCATGGCACTCATTATTTATATATTTATTGTGTTGGAATTAAAATAAAACAAACAAAAGAACAAACAACTACTGAAACACAATTTAATGGTCAGACAACCAAATAACTGATTAACTTTTTAAAGCAGTAACAGATGATGTCATAGTAATGGACTTTTCCAGTGGATTCTGATGTTTTATAGATGTTTGCCTGTTTGATCATGAAGCCAGGAAAATGGTCCTACAATCTTTTTCTGTGAAAAATAAAGCAAAGATTGTTCTACTGCAGTATTTACAAGGATTGAATCATTTGATAATGTTGATTCTGAGTAATAAAAAATGAGAAATGACATTTTTTTAAGTTAGTAAAGTTGTAAGTGATCTTTATTTTTAACTCCTCGGCTGGTATTAAACTGTCTTTACACTGTTACTATCAATAGTTCTGGGAAATTATGTAATCAGTTATCAATTGAAAGTAATCAATGACATCTCTTTGGTTGGATTGAAAAATAATGAACTTACTTTGATTTACGCATTAATATATACTTTTATTTAGATTCTGGGCAAGTAAACATTAACAAATATGCTATTAGACAGTCAAACTAACATGCGTTATATATTCATACGCTCCTGCAATCAACATTTACTGTCTGTATTCATTGATCTATCGTTTTCTATTATCAGTTGATTAGTTGTGTGGCGAAGCTGCAAGATGGCACAGCAATAATAATAATGATAATAATAATACAGTTGTTAGCACCTTTCACACAGCCAAGGTCACTTTACATTACGTGTTAAAATTGCAGTGTAAAACAAGTAAGAACAAAACAAAAACATAGGACTGAAATAGATTTAAGAAGAACAAACTTGTCTAAGATAAATGGATGGATGGATAGATGACAAAAAGATGAGAAAATTGCAAAAGAATTTTCAAAAAGTGTTGTTTTAGCCAAGGAGAGTATTAATACATCCACAGGGTCGTTGATTTGACTAAACTGAGATCACTGAGAGGGGTAGTCTTCCTTTAAAAGAAAGTGTAAGAAACATTAGGAGGTTACCAAGACAATAAAGAGTTGGTGATTCATTTTGAGATAGCTGTGGTCGCTGGACTTTTTAAAACAACCAAGATCCAGATGTTCTTTAGGCACACATCTGGCTGATTGGATTGACAGGTTTTGGTTTAAAGTTGGACTTTTTCCTCCATACGTCCATACATCCATGCATCCATGCATCCATACATCCATGCATCCATGCCAGCAGCAGTTGTTTGAATAAAAAAGCCTGACAGGTAATAAAGGTGTTCAGGTTTCACGTCGACCTGCAGGTACAAACCAATGACGTGTTCTCAGTCACCCCCTCCTGACGACACCTGAGGCGGCCGACATGACTCAGGAAACAAAGAATGTAGACACTTTAACATACTCTATGATTACTTTTTTTTTTTTTTTTTTTTTTAGGTGAGTTTCTGTTTCAAACAAGCAGTTCGTGGAGACAAAAGCCAGGTGAAGTTCCGCTCGGGCTGTTTTCACTGGAACTTCAAACTGAACTTCAAGTCTGTAATAAACATTAAACAACCACTCGAAAAACACCCCCCCCCCCCCCCCCCCCCCCCCCCCGCGCGGTTAAAGAGAGACATTTTTTTCTTTGTTAGTTTTTTTCCCCTGACTTGTGAAAGTCATTAAGAGATGAATAAATGTCAGAGGAACAGACTCACCGAGCGGTTGGACCGTCGCTTTTTAGACCCCCGCAGAAACATGACGCCCGCCGCGCGTTAAAAAAAATCCCCCCAAAAAACAAACCAAAACTCAGCGTTCGGGTGAAACAACTGGAGAAAAAGAGGAGATAAAGTCTAAACACTAAAACCAGAGCAGTCCGAGGTAAACTACATTCTGGTTCCTTGAGACCAACCCGGGATCTGTTCGGTCTGTCCCAGGCAACTACCGAGTCCGACTCCAGCATCTGATCTGACAAGCTGACCTCAGCGAGACACAGACTTCCGGGTTTGCTTTCAAAATAAAACGCGCGTTAAGTTTTATGCAACATTTTGTTCACGAATAAAGACATGAAAACGGCCATTTTAATAAGTTGCTTTACACTAAATGTGCATATTATGATTCATTTAGTGAATATTATGCATTGGAAAGCTTTTTTTATTCAAAATATTACCGGTTCTGCGTTTACATTGAAATTATAAAGCACTTCCTTTTAATTTGCTGAACTCGAGCATTACAATAAACTGCCTCAAAGTTTGGCCGCTGTTTCACCTAGGATACAAGGGAGTTCACATGCCTCCACTTATACAATGCTTTATAAAATCCTACTTAAATCGACTGAATGTCATTCCCAATAACACCTTACACAAACCCCCCAAAACCCCTTTGGAGCTCACTTTAAAAGCCTAAATAGTTCATGATCAGGACCTGCTGGGGGGTCAAGGGCCTTACAAAGGAACCCCCAGCAGTAAGCTGTCAGCAGTGGGATTCAACCCTGCAAATCTCTGAACATATGCTCACTTCTTAAACCTGTGGGGAATCTCAGCCACATTTGATTAGTGTTTGGCGAATAATGGCCTCCAGCTTTGAAGAGGAAAAACTTATAATCTCATGGAATATCCATCTATCATCACAGAAACCCACACACACACAAGCAGAACATGCAAACTACACACAGAATGGCTCAGCCGGTATTTGAACGAAATGCTTTCTCTCTGTGAGGCCAGAGGACTATCCACTGCACCACCGTACAGTACAATATTGGAAAATACTGTATTAGGCTATTGATTTTCATATCTGAACTAAAACTGTGATAACTAGAATATAAATACTTTTGTGTTTCCATATAATACATCTAAAATATGTGAAAGTTTGACTCTTTCAATTATGCATTTATGTTTTTCCACAGAACATGAGACGAGGTGAACATGTATAGCCACAAAAACACTAGTTCTATCGATTATGTTATAACACAATTAAATATATATAGGTTGACAGGCAAGTTTATACAATCTAACATCAGAAGTTTCAAAAGTGGCTCATTCTTTTGTGATTACATTTACATATCTTGACATATCTGAATCCAGTTCCCTTCACTGTACTGAAGGTCAAGACTTGATCTGACGTGCCACCTGGTGGGACATTTGTATGAAATTGCATAAACATTGTTTTCTGAACAAGTTTATAAAAGAGTATTTGATCTGTGACACAGACAGGACTCACTTTTTCATTGTCTAAAACGTTTTTCACATTATTTATGGACTCTTATGGGGACAGGAAAAAACGTTATGATCTCCAGGAAAGTTGATAAAATACTGTGAAAACAATCAGAAATACATGAAAATTAGATCGTTTTGGAAAACAAAACCTTAGGAACTCGACAACCACCAGTGTCCTCTGACTTAATATGTTTTAAATGTCAATTTCCTGGAGAATCCTCGTATTTTGATAACTTTTGCTCTTCAATCCTTTTTCTATCAAAAGAGCCCAAATTGAAGTAGAGATGGCAGACACAAGCTGCATCAGGTCATCGGGGGAGATCTCCAGCTATCCGGGCTGTAGTCATGTACAAACAGTCATTTGTAGTCTTTTGTAAACACAGAAGTCAGACGGGAGAGTGCGAACAACACATCTACGACCTCTTTGTTACTGGATCGTTGTTAAAAGTCAACTTTAATCTGAGAATACACAACACACGACTGACAAATTGCTGCCATCTAGCGGTAAAGGGGTGGAAATACAGGTTTACAGAGCAACTAAGAAATACTGGCCAGGTTAAAATCCATTTTGTATACAGCTTTACTCAACTTTATTCTAACAAACCTATGAGAGGATACATTTAATAAAAATCAGTGAACAATGCAAACCACAACAAATCTTTTTTTGTGGTAACAATGGCTTTTATTTCCCAAAGTGAGGCTGCTTTGAATTTAGAATTTACAAGCTGCAGACTCTTGTAAAGCAAGTTAGAAAAATACAAATCAAGGGAGCAATTTGCAGAGACACACCACCAAATGCTTGAGGAAACAATGACAGGTACATATGGATGAACCCATAAGAATCGTAAAGATTTATTTAAAATTTTAGATTTCTTCCAAAAGTAAAGACAACATGGACACATGGAACTGTACTACTTTGTGGTATAAAATATGACAAACACAAAAAACAACAACTGCTGTGCACCTTTAAAAACGTGTTACAAGGAAAAGAAAATATGACCTGAGCAAAAAATCCAAAGTTGGAAGGCAAACTGGAGGATGACACAAGTAGTTTTTTAGTTAAAGGTCACTGATGAGTCCTAATAATACAATCTAAACTTTATTAATGAAATAGTCAAACAGCTGCTGGTCAGTGACAGCAAGGAACTTTAAGATGCTGAAGAAATTCAGTAGAAAAACGGTTAATGTGAAATGAGGCTTAAGGCACTTTGACACGCAGGGGTTGTAATGATTAAAGGACAGAGAAGGAAATGTTTGACCAGCAGAGAAACCACACTGGATTACAGAAACAAAGTCAAGAGCACAGTTAAGATGTTAAACACGTCACAAAGCACCCATCGTTGTGTCAGTCTACAGTCCAAAACCAACAAAACAAAAAACAAACAGGATTCCCACACATTTCGTCCAAATTAATTCTGAGCTTCTGAGTAGGTTAAAAACATTTGAACCATATTTTAATCTAGATTAGGATGATGACTTTCTTTAACAACATCTTAGACTGTGAATAATAAATTCAAATCTTTTCAAAGTTTATCCAATTTTAAAAGTTCTCATGGAACTTTCAGGGCAGTGGGAACCCTGTGAAACAGTAACTATTTACTACAGCAGTCCTTTAACGGTACAAGTGTTTTAAACAAGCTGCTGGACGACATCAACCAAAGTGTGACTTTGCCTTTAACTTCCCTTTTTGATCAGTGGCACGTCGAGGTCTCACGGGGGAGACTCGGCATGTAGTAGGTCGCCATCACTCTGGAGATGATCCCCCCCTCCTCCTGTCAGGCATGGCCCTAAAATAAATCTCATCTGTTCATGCCATACAGTGACCTGCTCATTTTATTGTCCATCTATGATCCCTTCCTCCTCCTCCTCGCTTCACTTCCTGCACATATCTTTTCTTTCTTCTGTGTTCTTGGCAGACGTAAACACATCGTGGAGTGATTAAACTCTGTCGTCTGCAAGTAAAAAAAACACTTCTTATTAGTCGTGTGGGGTACAGCTTTGAGTAGAAATATGCAAAAAGTAAGTTTATGTTAGTCTTACCAGTGGGAGCTGCCGAGTGCTGCCTGGTGCTCTTGATTTGCAGGAAGATGGTGTAGGTGTCGTAGGCGAAAATCAAACCAGCAACCAGACCAAACACCTAAAAGACAACAAATGAGAGTGAGGATTATTGTATTACCGCTGCTCGCGTTGTCAGTATATGCAAAATATGCTTGAAAGGGTTTTTTTGTGCCCTTTTCTTTTTTTTTTTTAAAATACCTCAACAACATTCACATTCAAATTTGGCTCCCTCTAGTGGGGGAAAGCCTTTGTTTCCCTACGTTTAAAATGATCATGACAGTAAAAAAACGTATAATTAAAGCATATAACACACATGAAATTCAGTCTATAGCTGATGTTCAGGTCTGCCATAATGGTGGAGAGCTCAATGTTTTCTCAGGTGGTCAAACTGTGAATGTTTAGAGAAACGCTGGTCTAACACAATCATTCACTCACTCACACCAATGACAGTGTGCGCCGCACTGTGAGCAATTGAGTTCTGCATCTTCCCCAAAGACACTTCTACCTACAGACGGTGTGAAGCAGTTCACTGTGGGAGTATCTTCCTCCTACAAAGAGTAATCTGAACCAGTGGAAAAGCTGTGCGTGTTTGTTATTTTATTCTATATTATTCTTTTATTTGCAGCCATTCCGTCTGTATTCAAGAATTTGTTAAAAAAAAAAACCTTCATTCATGGCCTAATTTAATGTTCAGTCCTCTCATAAGGGTGTCCAGGGAGGAAAGTGTTAACTTTAAGAGAGAGTTGTCGAAATCTCACAGTGGCTCCTTCTGTATCACGGAGTGGAGGAGAGAAGCGGCTTGTTCATTCAACTGAGCCCGTCGGACCAAAACAACCGACCCCTGATTCCACTCCACCACGCCCAGACACTCCTGCTTTGTTTTCAGAACCTTTTAAAATACCGACGGAAGGTTTATTTCACAAGTTCAATCCACTGTCGGGATGAATCAAGTCAAATTAGTCAACATCATGAGTCAGTTTTAACTTAAAGCTACCCAGAAACCCAGCATTCATAATCACTGGCTGCATGTTGCTCTACGATTTCATTTTGTCAATAATTTGCTGCGTTATAATCAAAAGGAACCTTTTTCTTATCATTTTGTTTTGTCGTAGTGTCACGGACAGTTGGTGATGATGTGCTACAGAATGGGTTTTTTGGATTCTTTGGGACATTTTGGTCCTGGATCAAAGAAATCGAACTGAAATAACATAATTAGAGCAACAGTCAAACGGTCTGCAGGAGACTCAAACAGGAAGCTCACATGACACAATATGACAAGTTTGAAGTTTAACATCTGAGACAGAAGTCCCTGTGTTGTAGTTTCTATATCTATGAGCAGATTGGATGTCTATCCTTGAACAAAAGTCCTAGATTATAGTTAATGGTTGTCAACATAGGCCATAAAACTTGCAGAACTATGCCTGCATACAAAAGTCAAAACTGACCCCGCCTGCGATTAGAGCGCCGTCGCCGCTCCCTCTAATGACACAGATCAGGGAGGTGATGAGGTAAAGGATAGCACCGACCGCAGCCCGGAAAAGATCCTGCAACAGAAATGAACGAAAATGAGAGGAGCAAAGGATGAAGTACTGCGTGTAGATGTATACTGTTGTGTTAGTTTTTAGTTCAGGGTTCACGTAGAGTTGAAATTGATCTCTGTAGAAATCACCTTTAATGCAGTTGTTGCATCTTTTTTCCTCAAACTTTTATGCCTTTTGAAATACAAGCTGTATTTTACTCCAGCTCTATGGGGGCGACCTTCGGAATGCACGTTATCACAAACTCACCCCCACGGTGTAGCTTTCTTATTCGTGTCGTTTCAGTTCAAATAAATTACCGTGTGTGTGTGTGTGTGTGTGTGTGTGTGTGTGTGTGTGTGTGTACTCACACTCCAGAGCCAGTTGACCACTTGGAACTGCTTGTCGAGCTCCATCATGAAGACCACAAAGAAAATGATGGCGAAGACCATCTCGACGATGGCCACAGCGGTGTATCCTCCATAATGAGATGAAGCATAGCAGATGAGGACAATTAAACTCAGGATCTGTGAATGAGGGCGAGGGGGAGAGAGAATAGAATATAGTTCAAAATCTCAGAAAGCACCTCAGTTACACCAGGAAACTCACACATGATGTCTACATTCCTCACCACGGTGAGATTTTCAGGTTATTCAAACTGTGTGTTGTACATGAGCTCTAGTTCGCCTGAAGCAGGACTTGCCACCCCAAAGCCACAGACAATAATCTGTGTCTATTGAACAGTCGGACAGTAAATCACACAAACAAAGCCTCCATTGTCAAGTCAAAAACTCACATGACAGCAACAATTCCTGATCAAATATATTATTCTCCACAAAATAAATTCAGAGTGAGATAACGGGCGGGACAGTGATGCACTCTATCACATGGTGTTTTCACTCTAGATTTACCGACTGGGACTTTATGTTGGTTTCTTTATATTTTTCCATAGGAGGGGAAGAAAACTCAGCGTGCATTCTTCTCGGTCGGTTGAAATGCTGCCAGAGGGGAGAAATCATCAACTTGGGCAGCCCACAGCTCGCTATCACTCTCTTTTTTCTTTCTTTCAATGTCGCTATTGTTGCTGCTGTCAAACTGTGTGGGCAGATAGTTACACACAAAAACTGTGTGACGACTGTGAAGCACTGGATACTTCACATTATTCCACAATCAAAGCCTTGAAATTAAATTCAAGCAATGATACAAAATCAGGTTGGTTTTTGTTGTTTTGTGACAATTTATAAAATAAAATAGAATTTCATTGTTCCCACTTCTCGCCTTACACAAATATTCACTGTGACGTACTAGATGTGAGAATTTGATAGAAACTAGGCAGAAGACTGACTTAACTGTGTGCATGAAGTTAAAACATCAAACTCTCCTTTTTGTGTGCCAGCCTTCAAAGAAAACCCCCAACTGATTGAAAACAACCATTTTACTGCAAAGACTCAATAAGTCCCTCATGCATTTGTTTTCATGTGTTGTGCACCAATCAACTGCTCCATTTTCTTGTGAGGAATCACACAATGTATTTTTGCAACGCCGACTAAATAAACTGGACTCTCCCGGTGACGCGAATCTAAAAAAAGCCCAATCCTGCACATAGCAATGTTTTATTCTCAGACACAGACCACTCAGGAGACAGTGTCAAATCACTGCAGTCTATATGATACGTGCATGATTCAACCGACTCGACAGCAGCCCTACATCTGTCACTACGGCCTCCTCTCCCCTCCGCCCGCGGCCCGGCGCCGGACAGCAAGTCAGATGCATCAGTACTTCATGTGTTCTGGAGACTGGCACAGGCTGCCTCTGTAGAGCGGCGAGAAGAGGCCGAGGCCACGGCGCGGCACAAAGGAAGCTCTATTCAAGCCCTGAGCGCTGCTGCTCCGAGAACCCAGGCTACAGAGGAGGTGATCGCACAGAGAACCCCCCCCCCCACACACACAAGAGTCCCTCTGAAGATGTTGACACCTTTATGTTCTCCGCACAGCGGAGGATCTGTTTGCATGGCGGCTGGCTTCAAGAGACCTCAGCCAGGATCCGTTCACATCACTAGAATGAGCCGCTCTCCCGAAATCTACTGGAGGGAAATTGTTGTGAACGGCCAGCTAATTATAGGAAGCAGCAACACGAGAGCCGAGAGCCAAGAGCTCATTCGCGGTGCAGAGACACACCAAACAGCAACAGTTGCTAGGGAAGTCACTCACATTTTGGGGGAAGATTTTATATATTTTTTGTGTGTGTGTGTGCTGGCGCTTAAAAAAAAAAAAAAAATATATATATATATACAGCAAGCATGTTGAGAAAGGAAACTTCCCTTTCATTTCATCACTCCTCTACTTCGGCATCGTGCCGTTTTCCTGAGTTACACAAGTTTTTGTTCCCCCGGCCTGCTGCAGTTCCACTCCTCCTTCCGATTCACAAATACCCAAATCTTCGACAAATAAAACTAAAACTACAATAATTTCCCGTCGTCAGGCAAAGTCTCCACTTCAGAAGATTAACAGCAGCGTTAACATTCAGCTCAGTGCATGACTCATCCTCACTTATCAGCACGACGCTCGACTTCCTACATGACAGAGAGAAGTTTTCACTCACACAGGGTGTGTGAACGTGACCTGAAGGTTGCCCTGCAACTTTGAACATGTTCGAGCTTGGTCATACCACTGAGAGCCGAAGAAAAGACAAAACTACACTCTAAATGTAATTAGGCGGGGCACGCCAATATGTACTGTCATAACATGCTGCCAGAGCATAAAGCTCAAAACGAGTCACACTCTTAACATTTGAACAGCACTGCTGCAACGCTACCGTCAAATATACAATGTCCCATCAAAGTAGAAACAATCACAATACGCCACCACTACATTCGTCTTTCTGATTTTAGCGTGGAACCCCCCCTCCCCCCCTCTCCCCACATCGTAAACCATTTCAGACATCAACCATGACAGATGACTTCCTTTTAAGTTTATCTAGTCAACTTGTGAGGAGCTCAGGAAGCAACAAACTACGGCGGGTGTTCAGTGGAGCGTGAAGCTATCCTGGAATGGCACGCCAGATATACGTGTGTTAAGCGGTTCATGCGCTCCCTGGAATAAACTTCACACCAGCCTGGAATTTCCATTACCTCGGAGAAGAAAGGGAGGGGGAAAAAGGAAAAAAAAAAAGCTTTAGAATGGGTGGACCTCTGACCAACAACTGGCTTTATAATGAGCTGGCTGAGTTATAGGAGCAGAAGCGTTTCACACTGGGCTTCCCCCACTTGAAGGAAAGTTTGCACACTGGAAAAGTAGAGGCAGAGTTTTACTGTTTAAAGATAAGCAGGAATATCACCGTGCGATGAGGTAACATCAGTGAAATGCTCCAGGCAATGTGCTGTGATCCAGCAATCACAAGGCATTTTATTGGTGCTGCTAGTCGGACATGCACTTATGTAATTTGATTACCTACTTAATATGCTGTTTGTTCACTAATATTTGACTATTTTTATGGCCCCATTGTTTGTTTTGGGGTTGAACATGTTGCCATTCATTTTTTTAAGATAATTGACATAATATTGTTCACAGCCGATATATCAGTTAAAATCTTAGAAGTCTGAATATTTCTGTAACCAAGTGTACGATTTCAATGTTTTATGATTAATTCTGTTCAAAATTACATTAAAGTGAGTATATTTTAGTTTTGAACTGTTGTCAGTGAAGCACGAGCGAATACTTTGCTTACATTTTTAGAACTAAACGTCTGATGAAATGATTTGGGAAAAAAAAAAATCAATGTCAGATTATTCTATTCTACACATTTACATAAATGGGTTAGTTAACGTCCGGTAATTGTGCAGTTTGTAATGATGGCTCTAATTCAACAATACATTTTAAATATTGGCAGGAAGTCAATACTAAGTTGGTCCACAGGTTGACTGACAGAAAAGACAAAAGAGAAGGTTATATTATTTCCCCCAGATATAAATAAAGTACTTCTGATTCTGAAAGTCATCTCAAAGTGATAAAAATCTCATCTTTGGGCTCCAAATTAAAGCTATTTGCTGGTTTCTTCAATCTAACGTAGCAAAAACATACGATTTATATTGGTGGTAGAGACACAATACGACATTTCGCCTGCCATCGAAAGCTTTCTGAACCACTAGTCAACACTTTTCACAATTTGTTGACATCACAAGTTCCAGGTTGTTTTATTGGAGATTTGATTCAGATATTTTAAGAACAAAACAACTCATGAATTAATAAAACCAATACAAGATGTATCAACATTGAAAGTGACCAGTTGCAACGAATCGGTATAATCAACAGTGGTAGTGGAGTTGGTCAAGATGGCTAAGTTTAGCTATTATCCAGCAGGCTTACAAGTGTGGCGTGGCAACTTTAAGAGGTCAACACACTTTATGAACACGGGGAATTTAGTGGTAGATCTTCTGTTTGTCGACAACTTCTTTAGCAGTTACCTCCACAATCCCAATACAAAAATGTTCTGATTTCTTTGGTCTTTATCATAATAATCAATCGGACCAAACAATATACTTTAGGACGCATCTGCAGGGATTTAAGAACACTATACAACAGTGTTCACTGTCTCCTGGTAAACTAAAGAAAAAACATAAGGTCAAGTAATTAGAACTGTAGATAAATATCTAATTTTGATCAAAATAGTCCAAATTGTGTGTACAAAGTATGTATTTATATGTATTAAGAAGTAATTTCTTACAATTTCTTACACTGATGTGTGAATGTGTGTGTGTGAATGGGTAAATGTTGAAAAGCACTAGATAAGTGAAATTCAGTTACCACTTTCCAAAGCAGAAGAGATAACCAGTGCTGCAGGGAAATTCCACTTGAGTAAAAGTATTTAGTTACCGGTACTCTAACTGGAAACATATACAAAGCATTTCAGGCCAGAGTGATTTTTGCGTTAAGAGATCATACAGCTGTGAAATGCAAACAGAGGCAATCATGTGGAGAAACGGTGGACCAAGGAGAATAGAAGGAGGTGGGTGTTCTTAACCGGATTACCTTTTTTACTATTAGGACTCATTAGTGTTGTTCTAATGCTTCTATATATTCCCGTTAACTGCAACCACATGTGCAAATATTTGAAGGGCTGGTGGGAATAATCCCTTCATGAGCAGGAATGTGATATGCAGGGCATTTTCCTCCCACCATATTTGGACTATTACCACTCTGCCTACAAATAGTAGCTGTGGTATTAAAGGTACAAAAGGGAGTTAAACCTCGTGACCTTTCATCTGCCATCAACATGTGGCTCTTTGGTGCTAAATGAGAAAACAGTGTGACAGCGAGAGCCTCTGAAAGTGAGGGAAATGTTAAAACTTTAGAAAGTCCTGGACAGTCTCTCTTATGTGGAAACAAAAGATAATTGATTTGACGTGAGAAACGCAAAGCGCTAGTAGGACTCACAATCTCCGCGGAAAGTATGAAGCCCTTCTGCGTCTTCACGTAGCTCTTCAGCTTCTCCATGGCGTTGCCTCCCGAGCTGCTAGTGGTCGTATCGGCCATTCTCGTCGCACAAACTCACCAAACATACACACACAAAATAAAAAATTTAAATAAACGCCGCTTTAGAGCGTTCTTATCGACGAGGCAGAGTAAATAAAAGTCGCCTCGGAGTGTTGAAGTCGAAGTAGCCTCCTGGAGTCTAACCGCCGTTTTCTTTTCTTTTTTTTCTTTTCCTTCTCGTCTCCAGCGGAAGAAATCAACTTCTCCGACTAAAAGTTTCGGTGGAAATCCTTGATTGAACTCAGACGAGCACACGGCAGCTCTGCACAGTCTGGGAGGGAGTGTTAGGGAGGGAGGGAGGGAAGGAGGGCCGGGCGGAGTGGAGGAGCTGACAGTGGGGCGTTGGCTTTCACTTGGCTCTGGTCGAGCTGCGGCGTACCGAGCAGTCTTCATGCCGCGTTCAGGGGCTCCACGGAAACTCAGGACTCTCTGAGACGGTCCAACTTTTACACAAAGATTCAGAACAAAACGTCCCTTTTCACCGTAAAATGCATTTATGTTACCAGTTTTGATTCTTTAAAGTATATTGGAGTAAGTATGACGACCTTATATAAGTCGCAGCTCAAGCAGTCTGTTTAAAATGTGTTGGAGCTCTGATGTCCTGCGAACCTAAAGTTGTCACGACCAGAGATGAAAAGACAGTGCTCAATTCAAACACTATTTTCTTGATTGGATTCAATTACAAATTACAATACAATATTATAGGTCTATATATTATACATATGCCTATAGTATAAATCTATAGGAAGCAGTGGTTAGCACTCTTGCCTCAAATGGAGAAATTGCCCTGAGTTTAAATACTGACTGGGACTTTATGTATGGAGTTTGCATGTTTTTCTTGTGCAAATGAGTCTCATCCCACAGTCCGAAAACATGCATGTGAGGTTTATTGGTGACCCTAAATTACCCATATATGTGTGTCTGTCTGATGGACTGGCGGCCTGTCCAGGTTGTATATACTGCCCTCGCCCATAGTAAACTGGGACTGACTCCAGCGCTGCGTGACCTTTCACAGGATAAAGCGGTATAGAAGATGGCTGGCTGGCTGGATGTGTGACTGCTCATGTGCATAATTACAAATGAAGATAAAGATGATCATCAGGGTGCTTCCTTCCGGGGTCACCACAGTAGATTGTAATCAACTTGTTTGCTTGTCTCGCCACAGATTTCTAGCAGGATGCCTTTCCTGACAACAAGTGGTGCAATTTCCTTGGAGGATGGGTTATCCCCCTTTCTCTCCTTCTGCTGTTTTTATTATAATTTGTTTTTGTTTGTTTTTACCATAGACAGGATACAATGTGTGTCACTCTTACAGTCATTAAAGCTACTTTACCAGAAAACATGTCAAGATCAATGTACAGAACAATGTAAATAAAGGTGATTACTCTTTGACACGTTGAGAGCAACATTCACCCATCAGCTCTAAACTCACACTCGCATTTCCAGTATATCTTTATCTCAACTAAGATAAAGTTAATAATTAAGCGTTTATTTGAATGTTATGGGCCAGCAGAGATCAAACCGGGCTGTATGTGGAGCCTGACCTAAAATGCTTCAATTGGTGCGCACATAAACAGGTTTTAATTAAGAGGGTTGAATAGAAGTTGTTGTTTTTTTTCGCTAAATGAAATGAGAACACAGAAAAACAGTCCCTCCCAAAACCACACAGTGTCAAAGCATATTCGTTATGGCAGGGTCAAACCAGTCGCGCTACAGTCTGCCTGACATCAGATTACATCCTCCATGTTCAAAGAAATATAGATCATTAGTCTATCGTGACAGACATTGCCACATAACCCAAATCTTACCCTCTCTGCTTTGGCTCCTTGTCCGATTTAGAATTGCTTTTAAAATGTCAGTTATTAGGACAGAGCCCCTTTGGCTGTCTCAAAGTGGAGGTTGAAAAACCAAAGGTGATGGTGCCTTTTCTATCAACCTGCTGGGGGAATTTTATTCTGGCAGACTCTGTGCCTGCTTTTAAAAATAAAAAAAAAAGCTCTGTAAAACTCACTTTTCCAGACTTGCTTTTAAGTGATGATATCATTTAAATAACCGGCTTTTAACCCCCCCCCCCCCCCCCCCAAATGTAAAAGCGGAACACATTGAATTTTCTTTCTCATTTCTCTATATTAAATCAATTGGTGCTCTATAAATAAAGTTGTGGGGGAGGAAACCTGCACAGGGCCAAAGAATAATAATCCTAATCCACAAATATCTAAACAAAACCAGTGAAATTGTACTGTATATTAAAAAAAAACAACAACAAAAAACAGGTTACCTGTGAGTGAACAGAACACATTTTAACCTTCAACAGAATAATTTCAAGTTTATTTCATTTTGTTTCACATGAATCCCATATAATAAGAATACAGCAGAATTCTGGAGAGTCTTGGATCTTTTTTTTCTTCTCTGACTTATTATTATCATAAATACTAATATGAATACATCATACACAATAAACACAGCACTATCCAAAGGCGTAGAGAGTATCACAAGACATCATTCACCACTAACAACAGAGTATATTTCATTTCAGCATATTTATAAGAGCTACAGTGAAAGAGAAAGAAAGAGGGAAGAGAAACAGGTGGGAGGACGAAAAGAGGAAGAAAAGCCAGGTGCTTCTACACTGCCTGAATCAAAGAACCCTGATTATTATTTTTTAATTTTTTAATTATTTTTGATGACTGAAACCAAGGCTGTACAATGAAGAGATTATCCTGGAAATGGACAACAACTCATTCTCATGAGGCCTGTGGAAGCAAAACTGCCAATCGATACGCAAACTCTTACCATTTGGCAAATACGATCTTGAATATCCAAACAAGAGGATTGGCAGTCGGAGAGGTGTATTCATATCTGGAAAGGAGTCATTATTGCCGCACTAACTTTGTGCTTTGAGAAGAAAGAGTGTAGCAGAGCTGCTGTTCAGTATGTGCTGTGCGGTAACCACTACGATGGATCGAAGATATCACGACGTTCACTGCGTAGTCTTAACACTTTCCTGCAGCTTCCAGCCTCAGCCTCTTAAATATGTCTATGGAAGCTTTGGGAGTATAAGGAGAACGATGCATGCAGACTTGCGGTCAGAAAGAGATAAAGATTTGAGGATGCAGGAGGAGTTTATAGGGAGACATACTGTTTCAGGCTGCCTCGTAGTAATATGTAGTTTACCATGGCATAACCAAGATCTTTAAAATTTTATATACTTCATCTCATTTGCTGAGAGTTCTTGTCGTTGTGAGTATGCGTGTCGCTGATTACAGTGTGATAGAAACACCAGTTAAAAAACTATATAACTCTGTCTTACAACTTTCTGGACCACATAAAAGGCGATCAAAAACAGGACGGGGGTTCATCGACAAAACTCTGATGTCGTTACATAAATCCAAACAAATAAACAAACACACACGTCGCTAGAAATCATTGTTCACTGCCCCGATTCACAATTTCCATACTGATAGCACTATAGCAGTTTCTGAAACAGCACAGCAAATATGGGATGCTACCATGCTTACTAATTTTCTTATCCCTATGCAGGTTTTGATTTTATACGTCAGGATTTTTAATATTCAGTATATCACAAGAATTCATCCTCTCTTGACAGTGATTTTTGATGGAAAAATATAGATATAAAAACATAAGGTTAAAACAGCCTACTTACAACCAACTGTTACCACTACTATGACTATATATCACTCTTTCTTAGCTCACTTATATATGTATATATATATCTATAGATTAAATCTCTTCTGTTTTCCTTTCTTATACCTGCACCTTCACATTTTCTCTAGCCTCTGCCCTGATTCTTGAAATCCTGCCAATAATGCTGATCAAATTTAAGAAAAATAACTTTATGCGAAATAAAAAGGATGGAATGGGTAAACAAAGTCATGATTATGCTATGAGTGGTGTAAGGGAACTGAAGGGCAAAGGCTAAACTATGTGAGCTCCTAAACAGAACCAAAATAAATCCAATTGAATAACTCTGTGCTCTACATTTGTTGTATAACAACTAATATGGAGTGCACAATTATTCAAGTGTGTACATATAATCATATATATCAGCATGTTGATATTTACACAGCACAGACAAATACATTCTCCCAAGTTAAATATTACTACAACTTTTTTTTTTTCTCCATAAATGTAAGTCTTTTCCATTACAAGATTTCTCTTAAATGTTCGTCAATGAATGTTTTGGTATTTGTATTCAAGTTTTTCTCGTATAACCAAACAGACAATCCTCTGTTGTCTTCTACAGTTAAATACATCACGAGAATAAACATCATGTTACAGCAAAAGACCCATTTTACCCCACATGTTTATCTCTCCCACCCGCCCCCCCCCCCCCCCCCATCAACATCCTGCTCTCCCAGAGGTGACGCCCTCCCCAACCCGCCGGTGTCTGCCCTCCATGCGTCCCTCCCTCCGCCGGTCAACTCACAGATACACAAACAGACAAACAGAGGAGTGTGGAAATGCAGGTGGTGGTCGAGAGCCACACTCCAAAATCACAAGGTCACCCTGGGAAGGAAAAACAGAGAGAAAGAGGGAAGGAATACATTAAGTAAACATTAAATATGAACTTCGTGATGCTTCATGGTGCTTCATTGGTCACCTATTAAGTGAGGAACATGGGGTTCAGTGTCTTACCAAGAGACACTTCGTCACATGATCAAGACAAGACGTAGAGGAAGCTGACCATCTCTACCAAAGGGCTACAGCCGTCACAGATATGGAGTTTTTACATGCTGTGGCGCTTGTTACTGCACACTACAGGTGCATTTGGTCCACAACAAAACTATAAAATGACCCATTAGAGTCAGTTTGGTCTCACAGCAAAATGCCATGCTCCAATTCAAACCACCACACAAACTGGTGGGGCATCGTGTCTCCAGGACAGCTGACCATGAGGACGAGGACAGCGCCGTGGGCTTAATGGCTGCAACTGGAAACAACCCGAAAGACTTGGTGAAAACCCTCAAACTATGTCTTCTTTTGTTTGGCACACATTTTATATTCTACACAAAGTTTTAGGGCTTTTATGCAGTGCTGCTGTAAAACTTCTAAACTAAACTAAACTAAACTACACTTCATAAAATACAAATAAAATTCAGTTTGAGCTGATAAATATTGATAAAAAAAAGTGTGATTCCATTAAAAAAAGGACCTAATTAAAAAGGGATTTTAATGAATGAATCACATGTTAAAATTCTTTCAATGTAAGTGGAATTGAATCAATAAATAGTCAACAAAATCACGTTAATTTCTTCTTTATATTTTTTGTTTTTTTTAAGTGGACAATAGCGTGTTTTCTAATTGTAACTTTAGGTGTAATCTTAACATCAGCTTGGGTGTCCATATTCATGGCAACATGTTTAATCAAATCAAATCAAATCAAATCAAATCAACTAATGAAAGAGCAGTTTCCATACACTCTGGAGCTTTACAGTGCTTTACAGACATTAAAAACAAAACACAAAGATACCCCACCCACCCCAACACACACACACACACACACACACACACACACACACACACACACACACACACACACACACACACACACACACCAACGTGTAGAGGTGAGGTGAAGTGTTGTCTGATGCATCTGATTCATTGATTTGATCAGCGAGACGGGAAGTGAAAGGAGGTTTTTGAGTTGCTTTTATGAAGCATGGTTAAATGAACGCAAATAATGGAAAAGATATTCAAACTGAACTCCATTACGATAAAAACACTGTACCAGTATTAATAAGCACTTTGAACTAAATGGCAGCGGACAATTATGTACAGTTGATCAGAACTTTATAACATGTGATGTTTTCCAGTTAGGTACTGACACCAGGGAGAAGCGCTCACTACAAACACATGACTAAAATAAACAGCTTGGCATTGGATTATTATATGTTGACATAGTATTCCTTTAATCAGACAACAAATGTGAACAATATTATGGACTGTTAAAAAATCATTGAACTTTTAAACTATTGAAGTATAATATGATCAGTTTATTTGAAAACTCTCTTTAGTCATTAAGGACAGAATTTACTAAATGTACTACTAAAAATAGTTTCCACCAAAAGCAATTAACTAGTTTGAGGGTTGTCACTCTTAAAATTGCCAGTTTCATTGCTGATGTCACTTGTTATCTATGAAGAAAATACATATTTCTTTTCCACACAGCAAAGGCTTAGAGATCTTTTTTATTTCAGTCATGGATATCTAAAGGATCAGGCAAAAATATTAACCATGATGCACCTTTTTAATCATCAGTTTGTGTGTAGCATCAGATTTAGTGGTCAGCAATTACCCCCCCCCCCCCCCCCCCCCCAAAAGGTTTTATTTCAGAAAATTGTATTATTTGAATCCCAAACAAAAAATATGTACCACATTTATGAGCAAAGCCAAACTGATAAAAATCCCTAAAAAAAAACCTACACAAATGGGCACAAATGTCCACAAAACATGAGGATCTAACCAAACTGCAGGTAAATCATGTGGATTCAAATCAAAATGTGGATTCAGGAGTGAACTAATGATGCAGAAGGCTCTGGGCCTTTCTAAATCTTTCAGGATGGTGGTACAGTTTTAGCAGGCAGGGAGAGTATTCCACAGCCTCCCAGCACTACATCAAAAAGCTCTTTGACTCTGGGTTTTTCAACTCCTCCAAGGAAGACGACCACAAAAAGCAAAGAGACATGGTGAGTGTGTCGCTGGAAGTGATCAGAGAGCGAACAGGGAGCTGTTCTGCGACATGCTTTGAGTCTGTATTCTGTCCATTCATCTACTTATCAGAAAGTAATTTCTGATGTTGTGAGAAAAGGTACATGCATTACTATTTTTCACTCCTTAATTCACAATTTAATTTGATCACTTGATGTCAAAAAGGTTTGAAAATGTGCAGTAGCGGGTTAGCAGAAGCTCGGATCATGTGTTTCGTGTTTTCAAAAAGACAGATGAGAATCATTTGAACAGTAACTCCTACAGCGACGGTGTGAACATGGAGCTTCACAATGATTATTTTCTTTCTATATCTAAGAGTTGGCGCGCATCATAACTTTTTCAACAGTTACGAAGTTCAGTTTGCATAACACTTGCATGGCAGGAAGTTTTGCAAGATCCACAAGGTGGACATTGATCACAGTTAACAGTTTCTTATCATAAAAAGTAGTTTCTTTATTACTTGCCACCATGAATGAAAAGTGAGTAATTCGTCAGGAAAGTAAACTTTGTCACTTTTAACTGTCCCCTTCAGTTAAGCCTGTGTGTAGCCACTGGTATTACTGTCGTGTTGCAGTGACACTTCAGCTAAGCACTGTTTGCATTTAGAGTTGAGTTACAGGAAGTACTTATTTCATAACTCCTTATTTACAAAGCTGACAGCAGCTAAACCTCTACACATATTTCTTGATGTGCTCAAAGGGCAGCGTGGAAAAAGAAAAGAGTAACCATTATCAAAACTACAATACAGAAAATTCGCTCGGGAATCTATTTCTCTTACCATTCTCCAGCTGTTGTTTGGCTGAGAAGGCTCACATTTGATTGGAGAAGGAGGTGGGCTGCTGCTCATAGCCCTGGCTGTAGCCTCCTTCCTCGTTGTAGCCTCCCTGCTGGCCGTACTCGGGCTGGTAGCCTCCCTGGGAGCCGGCGTAGGGGTCCTGCTGTCCGTAGCCTCCCTGGGCAAAGGAGTCGGGGGCGGGCTGCTTCTCCTGTGACGGGGCGTATGTTCCAGCGAAGGCGGCCATCCAGCCGGTCTCTTTAAAGACGAACCACAGGTTTCCCAACCACAGGATCAGGTTGATGAAGCCAAAAGCCTTGCGGAGCAGAAAGGGGACAGCGGTTATCGTGGTCATGTCAAACGCATTCGAGCAGCGACGCGTCTGGGACCTACCACGGAGGTGTTGAGGCCGGAGACCTTAGGGTCGTACACCTCGCGGCAGCGGTTCTCCGGTTCGTCGCAGGCTGCGATTTCAGGGATGATCTTCTCCGGATCGGTGGCTGTTTTCACGTCCGACAGGCCTTTAGCCCAAGCACACGAGGACACCAGCCACATGAAGGCGAACACCGCCGTCACAACAAAGTCCTGAGGAGCAGCAACACGGGATGAACACACAAATACTGCTTCCCTATTTAAAAAGTGTTGGACATCAAGTAAAACTTACGACTTTACCAGAGGTGTTATTATGACACAGGAAAAGTGACGGACTTACGATTTGAGGGCCCTTGTTGTTTTCGCGGTACTTCTCCAGGATGAAGCAGTATACAGAGAGGGCTGCCATAGAGTAGAGGAAGGAGAAGACACCGATGGTGACGAAGAACTCAGCTGAGGAAGAGTAGTCCCCGACCAGGAAAATGCGCTCCTCCTTTTCTCCCTTACAAGTGGGGGCGTCGAAGTAAACCTGATGGAGCCTGAAAACATCCACAATCCGCGACACAGGGGGTGTTATAAAGTGCAGGAGGAGTTGAGAGAATATATCGCAGGTGTTGCTAAAACTGTATGTGTAAATGTGTGATGGTCACTCATCGGTAAAGCGTTGTGTTTTTTTTCTCTATTTCTTCACTGACCAAAACACCATTGTGACGATGAAACCCACCTGAACGGATAATCAAATTGTACTTCTATGGCTAGGTTGCTTTCCGACCGGTTTTTACACTCCACGCCCAACTTGAACATGCCGCTGTAACTGCCACATGTGGAGAAGGCGAAGATTGCAAAGATCTGCAAGGGAGGCAGAGAAGGAAAAAAAAAAAAAGGTTTAATCCAGTGACCTTTTTGACATGTCTCAGTAATTCGGTGACAAACTGAAGACGCAAAGAGTTGAATTCAGATGGCACTTCTTTTACAAATGATTCGGATCCTCTCAGGACAGATAACGGGGTTCCGCCCCGGCTTTCAACCTGTGGAACATATTAGTGTCAACTAAACCGGTAATTCAGTTCCTGCACAATCTAACGCAGGTTTATCAATCTTTGTATCTGCGCCAAGTACTACCATCAAGCATTAAATCCCTTCCATTGCAAATATCTGATGGGTCATGCTGCACTTTCACAATTCTGCATCAAACAAAAATGAATGGTTGAATTTCCAAGCCCCGCCCAGGGCTTATGTTTCTGACAGAAGTACATCTCAGAAGGGCGTTTCTTCCACAACCACAGCAGAACTGCCTTCACTCGGACTTTTATTTTGGCAACAACAGTATGCATCCGACCACGTCACCTGGTGAACCCAGCTCCTAATAAGCTAATAATGTAAAATAAAAATTTTAAAAAGCAAAAAATAAGGTGTAATTCTATATACATTTGGAAATTGGAACACAAATTACAAAACAAAGAAGAAAAAAAAAAATATATATATATATATATATATATCAACAATTTAATCTAGAAAGCATGGTACCTCACTTATTACAGCACCACTATATGGACAACGTCTAAAGTTTATACACTGGGTTATCTTCATTTTGAAGGTTAAATATGACTCTAGAGTTATACTAGGGGGGTAAAAATGGCTCTTGTGTGCCCCTACTGTGATGATGTGAACAAATTAAACAAAGACGACTGATTTCCACCGACGGCTGCAGACTGCAGCATCACCACCTGCTCGCTGTCAGGCAGACTGATCGTGATCCACCGATCACGACCGACCGCTAACAAATTCACCGAGTGCAAATAAATGCAGCGTTACCGCCAGGTTACACGCCGGACGGCTGCACCCGTTGCCATGGTTACCAGTGCATTTATGTTGATGTTGCTTTTGCAGTGGTTGGTTTTTGCAGCAATGTTTTTGTGTGAAATATTGATGTCACAACAAGCGTCGTGCAGTCGGAGGTTTTCCGCCTGTCTGTTACTTCAGAGACAGTCACGCAAAGAGCAGCAAACGACCGTGCACGACAATGCACTCACTCTCTCTCTCTCTCTCTCTCTCTCTCTCTCTCTCTCTCTCTCTCTCTCTCTCTCTCTCCCTCTCTCCGTGTGTCTCTTACACACACACACACACACACACACACACACACACACACACACTCACACACACACACACACACACACACACACACACACAAACACACTGATACAGCAGATTAGACAAGTCAGACTATTTTTACCACACCCTCCCTACGCTGCAGGCCAGAGCCGATTGGATGGAAAATCCAGCTATTAATCTGACTGAGGTGCTCTGCCATCTGTCACCAAATACTCATCTACAAGCTACTGTAGAGCCAGCCATAACACACACACACACACACACACACACACACACACACACACACACACACACACACACACACACACACACACACACACACACACACACACACACACACACACACACGCGAAGACACCACCCCTCCCGCCCATGAGCTCACACACAACAAGGCTTCCTACTTAACTGTAGTACAGTTTACCTGCCGTAGGCACCAACACACTAAACTATTTACAGTAATCTTTCAGCTGATGTGAGCTTGTTTGTTGGATACATACTCAGCGGCTGCTTGAAGCGAGCCTCACTGTGGTCACTCCACTCCTCCTTCTCTGATGCCGCAGGGCTCTTTGTTATTTTCTGGTGTTCTCTTCCAGAATCTCAAACACCTTCTCTCTCTCCTCTCTCTCGCTCTCTGTTGTTTGCAAAAGACTAATTAACAGGTTTTAATAATCCATGCAAATGACTGTCAATGTGATGAAAGAGGCAGCATTATGTGGGAGAGGAGAAGATGAGAAGGCTGATAAATAACAGTTATTCCAAATTTCAAGCACAGAAGAAAAAAAAACAAAAAAAACAACCCACAGTGGCCATCTGTGGTGAAGCTTCAGACTGTACTCCACAGTTTCGCTTCATTTGGAACAGATAATTCTAACACTTGGAAAAAGAAACATCTCACGTACAAAACACAAATTTAGAAGAATAAGCGTGAAGAAGAGTGTTTTATGTTGTGCGTTGGACCTTAAGCCCACAGAGGGAAAAAATGCTGCAGCAGCTGTCCAGTTAATCAATATCTACTGCATGTGCAGCGACTGCAGTGTAACTACACGCCCTCATGCTGTGCAATATGTTATTCTGAAAACATGTACTGTACCATCCAGCTAATTCTGTTTGGTGTAGCTGCCTCGTGGTGCTGCCCGTGTTTACTATTATGGCTCTTTAAAGGCATCAGTGTCCCTGCTGATCTGGTATTACTCGAGACGTTTCGTGATAGATACAGCGAACAGCAACATTTGGTGTGTCAGCTGCGATTCGGCTTCTCTTCCTGAGACATTCTTGAAGGAAACAAATACGTAGGCCAGATTTTCAGGCTAAGAGATTATCTCTGCAGCAATAAACCTCACGAGAGCTTCGGAGTAACAAGAGGAGAAAATGACAACCCATCATCAGGACCGTCACGTCTGTGCAAACGAAATGACGTCAACTCATCGAATGTTTGGATTCTATTTTGGTGTATTTCATACTTCACATCAATGATTGATGCCACAGCGTCCATATTTGTATTAAACAAAAAATTGTGGCAAAAATTTAAAGTTAACACACAGCAGACATATTTAGTACCAAATGTTATTCGTTGCAGAAATTGCAGTTTTCCAACCCGATGCCTTTTATTTTGGTAAAACAACATCAGTAAAGACTCAAATGTATCCAATTATAAGCCACTACATATTCTAACTGCATGTGAGGGTTTTATCTAGATCCCTTCAGCAATCCGTGCTCGGTGAGGTGAATTGGTTTGTAGTTGTCTGTCTCTGACGCCTTTGGTCAGATGAAATTCGCTCCTATTCACACATCAACGACAACAGAGTTTCCATTTGTGGTGCTCGCCCGGGGACACAACATAACGAGGATCAAATTGCAGAACCTGCGATCGAAGGGACACCCGCGTTACCACCTGAGCCCCTCGCTGAAGCTGAAATACTGGTTAAACCTCCTTGTTCAGGTAACAAGCGATGAAGTACAGGCTCTGGAATAGACTCAGAGTAAAAAATAAGCCTTCTGCAAGCAGCCAGTTCGGGTCTTTGAGCCAACAGCTTTAAAAATCTCTCTTAAATGAAGCCATGTGGAATCTGGTCCACAATCAGAATGATCTGGTTTAGCTTTCAGCCATGTGGCCACGAGTTTTCCCTGTCTCTCTCTCACACATCAGATTCGATATACATTTAGGCATTTCCCCGAAGTCGAGCCTCTCTTTCTTTTGTGTTCTTGGTTGGTTTTTTTTTTCCTCTTTGCAGCTGCCGCACAGGAGACAGACTGATGGATACACAAGGGAATTATCTTTTATGAGTGCTCTCATCCAGTCCATTTAGGTCAAAAATAGTTTTGATGTTGGGAAAGCATGAAGAGATGCAAAAAAGTGATCGTTGGCTCCATCTTCCAAGGCGGCTTTATGTCGTTTTGAGACACAGAAATCTTAGAAAAGCTGCCTGTCCATCACAGACAACCACCTGCACACACCAAATAGCAAGTAATCTAACATTATGCTGTCTTGGATATTCCTAATCCAATGCAAAGAAATGAATGAGTTGAAGTTTTCATACTTCAATAAAGTATATGTATCTCAAAACTACTTAAACACGTAAGCAAAGCATTGGCACCACTTGTGTTTGAGTCTGGGGCCACTAAAGCAGCGCCGTACTGTGATTCTCGGTACCAAAGATCTACAAACTGAATTATAATGCAAGTATTTATTTTGTTTAATATAACACTGAAACAGTGAGATTGGAGTTTCTCTTCATAGATTGAAGTGATGGACAAACTAATATACAAGTTGTCAAATGTTGTCTCAGTTTGTCCTGACTAGTTCGTAGAACGTTTTACAACAATTCATCCACCTAAGACGATAACAGTTCATACTCAACCATTTCAGATGATATCTAGCTTGTGCCTGTTGCTCACTGCCGACTAGTATCCCCTCAATTTGGAGTTTTTCACCAAAATCCCATCCACTTTCACTGCTAAATTTTTCTAAGTTTTTGGTGATTTTTGCAGAAACAGTTTGTCGAATTGTTAACAAAAGTCATAGCACGCTATTCCCACATTTTCTGCTTGTTTTGATGTGATTTTTTTGTGTACGTAGTTCCATTTAAACCAAACTCCTATCCGCTTTGAATGGGAAATTTTCCGCATTTCTTTTGCTCTTGTTTTGGAAACAGTTTGTTGAATCATAAACAAATGTCATAGCATATTATTACCGAATTTTCCGCATGGTTTGATGTGCTTCTTGTGTACGTGCGGAACATTTTTAAAAAACGGGGTCCAAGGATAGTAATCGTTGCACTTTGCCTCTTAAAGACGCAGGCACACAGAATTAAGGAAGCTGCATCTCAGCCCATCTCCACAAAATATCATGAATCTCGATGGTATTCTTGCACTAGAGGACAGATCGAACAATTACCATGCACGATTGGGCACAATTTTGCACACGGCTTTAGAATAATCCTAGTGATAATTCAGTCTGGAGTAACTCGAGATTCTCATTAGCATTACCTTCCCCCAAAACCCCGTTTCAAGCTGAGCTGAAACCCCGGCGGTGGGTCATCCGAATCCAAGCGGGAGGCGCCGCAGCACAATTAAGAGATGCACTTTTACTTTGTTACCGTGATAAATCAGGGGAGGGAGGAGTGATGGAGAGGAAGGAGTGGGATGGCCAGAATGAGAAGAAAAAAAAAAAAAAAGAAGAAAAAAAATGGTGGCATGTTGAGTGTTAGGTGCCATGGCAACACTCCTGGCAGTATCTCACACAGCGAGGAGGCAGAGGCGGGTTTCTACCCCTCCTGGTATGCTGGATGGCTGTCAACTCTTCTGTGCTGTGAAGATACACAATCCTTCACTTTGAAACAGAACCGATCTGTCCGCTACTGCTGTTCTCACACTGTCTGTCCTGTTTTGGTTTTGTCCCTGTGCAGGAATCAGTTCGTGAGTATATGAAAGCCCGATTAATGCCGGGAAGACTATTCATATCAGAGGGTATAATAACAAAGTCCATTCAAGGGTATAACATCTTAAACTAGACACATGGGACATAGTGCTAATTAGATTTCTTTTATACAATAGCCAATAGAGCAGTGTGTAAAAATCTGACCGATTGCATAGAAAAATACACGCCAAAAGCACAGAAGCGCAGAAATAAACACAAGCTGTGTAAGCCTTCGCCAGAGGCCCTGGAGTAATAACCACACGGAGTGTCTGTACAGCAGAAGCCCTCCGAGCGACAACAAAAATCAACAGCCTTTATTACGCATTAGAGACAACGCCAAAGCGACTAAGGCCGTTACTTCATGTTCTCACAAACAGGCTTTTTATGCTTGTTGAGAATGAGTCAGAGCACAAATTTGAATGCAGATTAAATTCAGCATGGCGGTGCCGTGCCGCGGCAGCGAGGCGGCGGAGACGGAGGGCCGCGGCATGAGCTCTCCATCGGCTGTATTTGGGAACTCAATGTCTTCCAACATCCATCAGAGCTCAGCTCTGTCAGCACTATTCCCCAGAGAGAGAGAGAGAGAGAGAGAGAGAGAGAGAGAGAGAGAGAGAGAGAGAGAGAGAGTGAGAGAGAGCGAGAGAGTGAGAGGGAGGGTCGTGTTGGGTTGGAGTAGGGTGGGGTGGTTTTAGGAAGTGGGTATAGCTACATGACTCACACATGCAGGATGCTGTTTTAATCACACACTGGTCACAGAAATGGCGCTTTTGCAAAATCACACACCCTCACCCAAATATTCTACTGGTCCAATTCCTCAAATCTCTTCCATTTAAATAAAACCGCTGTGATTGTCTTTCCTACTACAGTGAAAGGTTGGAGTTTCATCTCCAGATGCACCTTTTCCACTGTTTCCATTGAGTCCCGCTTAAGAATCTGGAAATCTGGGTGGCTCCTCTCCTCCCTCCTAAAACATGAAAAAAAACCAAAAAAAAAAACCACTGTGTTGTTGGTAATGCATGCCCATATTAATCCAGAAAGAGCAGCAGCAGCCCCGGCGGCTCCTCCTCTCGCCTGACGTCGAGGCACGCAGGCCCTGTGACAGATGATTCATGGGCACTGGCCTCCCGAGCGCAGCTGCTGATTGGTGGTTGGCTCGCCGTGACCCGGGGAGGCAGCGATGAGGTGTTGGCACACTCACACTGCTCCAGGGAAGGACTACAGAGTCATGCAGCACAACTCATGCCTCCCGACTGCTCTCCAGTGTATCTGCAGAGCCCATTACAGCGCCGGGACCCTGTCAGCCCTGCGCTTCTCCGCGCATGTTTCCATCTGAGCCGTGTTACGCCCGTGTTGTCAGGCTGAGTAGAAAAAGGGGAGGGCAGCTGAGAATTATGGGACCCATCCACAGGAGGGGCACTCCCTGCTTGAACCCATCTGTTCACACCCTCGCACAAGAGTAAACATAGCACCTTTTCCAAGCAAATATTTAATGATTATCAGAAAGACAAAGATAATTAAAAGCATTACATTTTCTGCAAAGATACATCACTGTTTAACCTAAAGATAAGCAGAATTTTAAAAAAAGCTCACAGGTTCACAGGTATTTGTGTTTAATTCATATTTACAGAAGCCGATAAATCTGTGAGTAAAATGTATTGAAGACTCTAAATATTTTCCATATTTTCTACTGTTTCCATACAGAAAATCTCTAATTTGATTAAATAAATGTACGTTATGTTCTCACACAACTGAAAGTGGCATATTTTCATTGTGTCATTCCAACATCATAAGGCTCAAGTTTACAGTCACACTCTTATATCTGAGGGACCGAAAACGGCATATTTACACACAGATTATCTAATTATCTGGTGATTGTATTTCTCACAATCATTTAGTACCATCTTCTAGTCATGACCGTGTATTATTTGTGTCCCGCATGTTCTTGACCTCCGGATCCTCTCTTTGATTTGACTTGCCAAAACATCACAGTGAAGCCCAATGCTTTTGGACACACCCACCCGTACGCACATACAAACGCAGCAAAGGGCAGTTTTACTAGTCTGTTCTCGATTTTTGAAAGTATCTTATTATGTTTTTTGTTTTTTTTAATGTGTGCAAATTCAATGTGGGAAACCATGGTTCTAGAGTTCTCTCTGCATAACATAACAAAACATACCGTAACATAACATATTAAACAGAAGGCAGTCACATATCGGCAGGGCTGACATTGGTAATTAGTACCTCTACTCCAACCACTGTCAAGCTCAAGCTGGAGAAAAAAAAAAAAAACCTGCAACATAGCGGCAGTGCTGTCGGCCTGCAGCCGTTTCTGCACAAGCATGCTGCTGCCGAGGAAGGCAAGCATCAGGATCATGTGTCTCTGACTGTGATTATAAGTAACAAACCAAAAGACTCCCCCAGAACTATGTCCTGTCACACAATGAGACACAAATGCAGGAGATTATAATTCAATGTGTCCATGATTACCAGATAACACAATAACCATGTGCCTTAGCTCACTTTGCCCATCGTATTTCTTACACTAGGAGTCCTCCCATCCTATCTGTTCCCAAAAATATTTGTAAACAATTGGTTTCTATGTATTTGTTATTTTCTAACCGTTTTATCTTTATTCCATCCATCCATCCATCCATCCATCCATCCATCCATCCATCCATCCATCCATCCATCCATCCATCCATCCATCCATCCATCCATCCATCCATCCACAAATTGCTTCAATCTGAGTTACAACAATGAACAATGCAATTAAAAACCTCAGTTTTCTGTTCATATGCATGCCGACATGGTACAATGAGCTAAATAGGCCACACACCCCCCCCCCCCCCCCCCCAAAAAAAAAAACAAACAAGCGAAAGCAAAAAAGTTTAACCAATAAAATACATAAATTTTACAGTCCTTAGGCCGAATTAATAATTAATTCAATCTATTTATAATCTATGCTTCTCTCCGTGGATGAACTAAGAAATGAAGAGCTTGCTGATACCACCATCTTGTCAGCGAGACTCAACTGAGCTGCACCAGTATGGCAGAGGTCATGTCCTCTATGGAGGATTTAACAAATTGTCATTATATTCCTCAGTGGACTGACACGGTGTTACTACAACACAGTGATGTAATACTTCCTGCTGGTGTCTCCTGCTCGGTGCCGGCCAAAGCTGTATCATCATACCCATCAGGATACTGGAGACTCCTCTGGATCAGTCTCAGCCGTTATGTGAACACATGCAACACAGTGATTAACTGGAGGAACTGTGTTTCCCTCAGTCCAGCAGCAAACCCTCACAGCAGTGCAATCCTTTTTTCTTTTTTTTTCTCAGTGCACATTCACATATATTATTAAAGCACCACAGAGTGTTATGACCTCTGAGTGGAAGAAGGTCACAAATCTGTCAACCAGGGACATGGAGATATGTTTTTTTTTGTTTGTTTGGTTGTTGTTTTTTTTGCAAAGGATCCCACAAGCTGTAGGATTTTCTCCTGAAAAATGCAAAATTGTATCACAGTTTTTATTGAAATGGAAAATATTCACACCCCTTGTGTCATTTAACAGAAGTCACCAATAAATGTGTAAAGCAGAAAGACTTACCCACTGTAGAACTTTTATAAATCCCAGTGGTTGTTTGATTATTGTGAACTGCCCTTGGGCCACCAGCTGTCAACACAAACAAACACACATAAGCAATGGAGATTTCATTCATTTTTCTTTTTAACATTTCAATACGAACTAACAATGCTAGTGAACCGAGCTGATGATGGTGAATATAAACACAGTAACAGCTCAGGCTTCAGGCCTGGTCTACTGCTGGCACCTGCAGGTGTGTGTTGTATAGCAACAACATGAGAGCCTGTCTTTGTGGACTGAAGTGATGCTGAAGCAGTGCTGTAGAGTCATTTCGATATGGCTTTCTAAGACATGTGTGGCCTTCATAGTGTGTGAGTGTGTGTGTGAGGGAGAGAGAGAGAGAGAGAGAGAGAAGGGAGGGAAAGAGCTCCAGCCAGCATTACAATTAGACAAAGCTGATTAACTGGCTCTTTCCCCGCTCTGCTGCTGCACACTTCACGGCAGTCGCTTTATTTATTTATGAGAACAATCCGACAAAAAAATAAAATAAGATTTAAAAAAAATCCTGATCTGGAAGACAAATGGGGAAGATTCTCTTTTTTTTTGTGCGCAGGTGAATGCGACACCGCAAAGAAGGCGGTGTGTCCCTATGTGTGTGTGTGTGTGTGTGTGTGTGTGTGTGTGTGTGTATGTGTGTGTGCATCAATAAATGGCCGCACAGGAATAAGCAGCAGAGAGGGGTTTCTCTTAGTCTGGGGAAGGAGGGAGGAAGAGGAGGAGGAGGAGGAGGAGGGGGGGGTTCACACTTTCATCCTCATTGTTTCTCCATATAACCTCACGTCCATATTAAAGAGATGACGCATGCACTGACAAAATCCCTGATACATCTGCTCGTTTTTGACAAGGGCTGGCTTTTGTCTGTGAAGCATCCAGCTATGTGGGAGAGGAGAGATGCAGGAGCACCGTCCTCCTCCTCTTCCTCTTCCTCCTCTTCTTCCTCCTCCTCCTCCTCCTCCTCCGTGTCGGGCCTACTGCGGCTGTCCGAAAACACCGAGGGCCTTGGAAATTAATCAGATTCTCCCTTTTGTTTTCTTTTAGCGACAGCGCGCTTAATTGAGACAATCGGAATCAATTTGGGATTTTAATCCCTGGAGATTATTTCCTACAACGTCGTCTCCTTCCTGCGCTTTCAAACGTCATCTGCTGCAGCAATCTGGACATCCTACACATTTTCTGGACTGTCACATCGACCGCAGCAGCACCAAATGTCTCAACACATTTCCCTTTTGCAAAGCCACACGATTTTTAAAATTATTATTATTATAATTATTTGTATTTTTTGCAAGAAAACAACTAAAAGCGTTAATTGACATTTCAAGTCCAAGGGCTCGAGAGCGCCGCAATAAATCTTAAGGTCTGCGCATCCCCATGGAGAAAAAAAAATACATAAAAATATCACAATTAAACCGCACGACGATTTAAGATTCTATTAACGTAAAATGTCGCACGAATTGGTCACGAAAATGAAGATTTCCGCGCTGAAAGCCTTACCTGGTTTACCACATCCATCTTGGCCGCTTAGCTACTCGCTGATAAGAGGATCAGAGGGGAGGAGGGAGGGAGGCGTCTCATCCGGAACAGCCCAGGGGAGGATGACGCCCCGGAGGAAGAGCCGGACTGCGTCACGAACATGGGCGAGGAGCGCGTTGATGCGTCGTGACGTCAGAGGCGTCACTGCGGACGTTCGGAGGAGAGGGGAGCCGTCCAATCAGAGCGCGGCTTCTTCTGTTCTCTGAGCGCTCGGGACGTGACGGTGAAGAGGAGGAGCGCGCGGAAGAGTGATGAA
Source organism: Lipophrys pholis (assembly GCF_963383615.2). Taxonomy (NCBI): domain Eukaryota; kingdom Metazoa; phylum Chordata; class Actinopteri; order Blenniiformes; family Blenniidae; genus Lipophrys; species Lipophrys pholis. Next base: position 27,382,957 of record NC_137630.1, read on the forward strand.
GAGGAGGAGGAGAGGGAGAGAGACGGGGGCGGGTGGCAGATAAAGGTCAGGGCAGGTTCATTAACAGAAACACATCAAGAAAACAACTGTTTGTTTCAAACATTTATATTATATTTCCGTTTTTCTGCACTCATGGTGAGTTCAGGGACAGGTGCAGCCTGTCGGAAAAATAATGAACACGTGATTTAGTGATGACGCTAAAGGTTTACTACCAAGAATAATGTAAAATCATGTTTAAATAAACTATTTATAATGAAAACATCTTTCTTCTATGCAGCTTTATCCTATGCAGGGTCAATCCCAGCTAACTTATATTTTCTTATTCCCCTTGGGGAAATTCTTTTACACATTTATATCCTATTTCTATGATGAGGTGGGCAGCCCCATTAAAGCACTTCAGTGGCAGGCGGTGAGGTCAAGGGTCGTGTTCAGGAGCTCCAGTGGTGACTCGTCCGCTTTGGGAATCAAACCTGTAAACTCTTGTGCCCAACTCCATTTCTGTAACTTCTACCACCACTGCCACCAATTATTCGGTTATTTTCCATGTATATGCCTCCTGAATCAACATGACTTTGACTAATGATGTGTTTTGTATTCAATACTGCACTTAAGTACATTTTTAAGGTGCTTGTACTCGTTTATTTTTTCTGACAACTCTGAATGTGTGAAAACTGTAAACAAAAAGAGGCTCTGTGTACTTTCTCCTCCTTATGTGGAGAGATTTGAGAATGATTGGGTTACAGCAACAATGATTTAATACCAAGACTTTCTGTTATGACAATCTTTCAATGTCCCATTGTTTGATTATTGCCATTACGACACACTTGGAGCCTGAATGAACGGACGCAGACGGGAAAGCTGAATTTCCAGTCAGTCTGCTTGCTGTTTAGTTGATGGTTCATTTGGAGGAAGTCTAAGATGAACATCCCAGAGTCTTCCTATAGCGAGTTGTGTGTTCACGAGTCTGGCAGACCCTCTCACTACCTGTGCCTTTCTCTTCCTGTCACCTTGATCTATATATATATATATATATATATATATATATATATATACACACACACACACAACAATGACAGTCTACATGCTCCGGATTGTACTGCAGAAGCTAGTGATGCTATTTGGTTTAAGAAGGTGAGATGTCAGATTTGCTCTGTGCCCTCCATTTTTGGTGTATTTCTGTAGCAGCATTACAGCACCACCCATAGGTCTGGCATATGTACTACATTGTTTTGAGCTGTTTTCATGGCGTAATGTGGATGCAGATATTTCCTGCACCGATGCTGTGGACGGGAAACAGGGAGAAAAAAGAACATTTTGGCTTGTGTGGACCGGGCCTCAGGGCAATCAATTAGATAAATAAAGTTAGAAATTATTTTCTTACTTTTGTTGCTTGAGCCATTTCAGAACCAGTTTTTAGAGTCGAAGCACTGGCAGTGCATTATTATTATTACTATTATTATTATTATTATTATTGAGCCTGTGAACTTGCGCTCAGGGAAGCAAAACCCTGGCTTTACAACTTAGAATCCTGTCATGGCAGAACTGTAGCAAAAGTCACGTGCACAAAATTAACTACTCCTAAATTCTGTTGTATTTAACTTTTTTTTTTTTTAAGGCATTTTTCACAACATAATTCATGTGCAGAAGAATATCTTCACCTGGAATTTTTAAAGGAATGTAAAGTATGCTCACAGCATGGCACAGCAACATCAACAGCACTCTACGACACTCACAGCAGACACACAGAGCTCGCTGTTCTGCAGGCTTCTTTTCTTCGAAGGGGGAAGTGAAACCCAGATGTTGACCATCTGCTGGTCCTTTAATGGGCCTGATTACATAATTCACTGTGTTTCACGGTGATCCTCAGCATCCGCTTGAGAGAAATAACCTTTGATCTGACGTGCATCTGGGAGTGATACCGCGGTTACTGCACATTAATGGCAACTAATAAATACAGCATACATTTGAGCAGACAGGGTGGTTTATTTGTGCACCTCGAATAGACAACCAACCACATTCACGGTAAGTTAAAAACATAATTTTTCTTTTAGAGGTCATTCAGTATGTTCAAATATTTCTCTAAAAGTCTGATGTTGGTCACTCACAAACTGGATTTCAGAATAATCAAATTATGACAAATTATGAATATATTTTTGGAGCTACAAGATTAAATCTTTCATATTTTACAATGTATTTGCCACGATCGCAACTCAACACACACGCATATAAAGTGACATTAGTTATAAAGTACAGTACAAAATCAGATAATGCAAAAAAAATAAAGTAAAATTGATCGCATGTCATAGTGATACTAAGAGCCACAGTTTGCAGTCATTTTCAGCAGAACTCCTCAGTGAAACACTAATGGAAGTATTCATCTGTTCGCAGGAGGAAAACCTGCCGAGTCCTCCCACATGCTGACACCCGCTCCTAAAAATCAATGTGCGTGTGTTTTGGCATTCACATTTTTGTTCTTTACAAAATTAACATCGCAGCTTCACTCTTAATGTGAGCCGTGTCACCGATCTCAGTAAGAAATCACGCAGTTCATTTCGTCGGCCAGCTCGGCCTCGAAGCGAGACATGGACTGACTGGCTCCACGTGTGATCAGGTCTGTCGCCGCGCTCTCCATCTCATCCAGGCTCATGTGACAGGCGTCTGCAATCTCACGCTTGGCAAAGTTCACAAACTTGGGGTCCCTGGCGTACATCCCGAGGCCCTCGGAGATCAAAATCTGGAAGGAAAGAAATTGATTGAGCTTCATTTCTTCTGTTAAATTTTATTACATTTTTTTAAAGTACAGAGATAAGCGATAGACTTAAAGTGCATTTAAAAGAATGAGAAAGTACTGCAGAGAGATTATTCTGATAGTGTCTCTCAGACTGTCAGACTCTATAAGTTGCCACCAGCATTAAAAAAAAAAAAAAATCAATGCATCCAAAGTTTTGCCAATTGTTTCCATTTTCATTGTTTTAGTTGTGATATACTGTCATTTATAATAGCTGCATAGGAACGGGCTCTGAGCAGAGGATCGATCCAGCATCGATTCAAAAGGGAAAACCTCCAGGCTGTGCACGGACGGCCCTGAGACATCAGGATGCAAGGTGCATGAAAACACCAGAACCAAGAGACAAACACATGAGGTTGTGACATCCGGCAGGTTGCACATCTGATGTCTCACTCCACAAAGGCGCACTTCAAGAAACAGCTAAGGGTGCCAACCTCAAGCCACCAGATCTTTCAGGAGAGGAGACAAACTTCAGCAGAATTCTAACTTCCTCGTCCAGGACTGGGCGCCACAGCAGAAATTACCGGGGGCCAGAGGGATGCCTTTTCACAATAAGAGTTTCTCTTTTTAGTCTTTGAGAAAGTATGACTAAAAAATAAATAAATTAATGCAGGGTGAAATGAGCAGTAAAATAAGCTTCAGTGCAGAACCAGTGTAATATCTAATAAGCACAGGAAGAGTAATGCTCATCCTCTTGCACTGGGAAAACTCCCGTTCTGGTAAAAACTAAAGTTGTCACCTGTATGAACCATTGTTTTTTCTTGTAATTGTCATTATTAGTATTCCTATGATTTATACAGGCTATTTAGAATTCATAAAAAAAAAAAAATCAAAGATCATCTTAGTTTTGTTAACTTCTAGAAGTGGGAAAACATTTAAAAAAAAAATTTTTTTTTAAGGTTTTTAATGCACAAAGATCTCATCCTCCATGAATTTACTCACCGATTCGACCAAACCGTCCGCGCTGCCTTTCTCCACGTAGCCCTGGTTGACGGACGGCGGCATCCTCACGCTGGTGAAGGTCCTGGACTGGCCGGGGTACCAGCCGGGGCGCCGTCCCGCCGGGAGGCTGGCAGAGCCGTCGTTCCACAGCGGCTGACTGGTACCGCTGGCTTCGTCCACCAGGATCATGGGAGAGTAGATGAGCTTGCCCCGGCGCCCCGAGGGGCCAATTATCCCTGGAAGAGGAGTGTTGCCAGCTGCTGCCGTGTTTGCCCAGGAGGCGGAGGACATGGAGGACACGCTGCTGGGCCGCGAGTCCAGACTGTGCTGGATCTGACGGAGGAGAGCGAAAAAAGAGACGACCCGTGAAGTGAGAAGAGAAAGAGTCGGCATGACGACGTCAAGATTTCATTTTTCTTAGATCCAGTGCGTCACCTGTAGACGAGATCGCGTTGGCGACGTGTTCCCCTGGTAGGTTCCCGGGACGGGCAGGTCATCTACGCTGCTCTGTGGCCTCAGACACTGGAAGTTAAAGGCCGGCTTATGACCTGAAACGATAAGCAGGTGAGATTCACTGAACAGGTACTTCAAACCTTTCACTGCACATTATCAGATGCAGTTCAACTTCGATTATCCTTAATCTGCATTGGATCAAATAATATCCTACATCATGGGAGAAAATAGAGATAAGGAGTGTCTCGCCTCGTGGTATTGCTGGAAGCAGCCGTCTCCTGACAAACTGCGCTCCGTTGCTCTCACTTCCGTTGTAGCCGTTCCCGTTGTACCCGTTCCCGTTGTACCCGCCGATGCTGCTGCCGTTGTCATTGCAGCCGTTCAGCGTGCCTCCGTTGCCGCCGGCGCTGATGACACTGCCGTTCTCGACGTAGCCGGTGTACCCGTTGTCGTTGTTTCCGTCGGTGGCGTAGGGAGTGGGACTCACCGCGGCGCTCCCTCCATTCATGTTGGCGTCACTGTAACCGCTGCTGGTGAAGCCGACGGCGTTGTCGTAGGGGATTTCTCCGATGCTGCTCGCTCTTTCCAGACTCTGGCTGTTGTAGCCCATTTCAGTTGGAACGGGAGAGACGGCCTCTGGATACGCGTACCTACAAGACCAGAGAGATACTGTGATTGTGATCGGTCCGTCTTTGTTTTCACCCGGCGATGGAGCTTCTCTCTTACCCTTCCACTGACGCGATACTCGCAGCGTCTACGTCAACGCCACAAGTCTGCACAGCCTCTCCTGCCGGCGCCTCGGTGACCGATTCCTGAGGCAGAAACTCGGTGACTGATATCTCTGGAGGAGGAGGAGGAGGAGGCGGAGGAGGAGGAGGAGGCAGCTCGCTCACAGAGTTCGGTCTGATTGTTTAGAACAAGACAGGACAAGAAGGTCAAGAAACGCCTCGTGAATTTGACAGATCGCAGCGTTGAACCTGCCAGCGCAGTTTCCACTGTACCTGACGGGCAGAGGTTCGGCCCTCAGCGGCTGCTCGGTCACGATGCTGACGCCTGCCAGCTCCGACCCTGGCCTCTGGTGCTCCTGCAGCCCCGTCACCTGCCTGGTGACCACGTCGCCGTTGGTGATTTTGGGCTCGGGCTCAATGATCACCGCTGTCTGCTCCACCAGCGTGTCTATTGGCGGCATCGGCGTGCTGGCGGGCGTGTTGGTCGCCGAGGTTCCAGCCTCGCTGTCGAAAATCTCATCGCCGGCCATCTCCCCTTCTGTGGCCTCCTCGTCTTCCAGGTCGCATGCCATCGCCAGGCGCATCTCTGGCGCCAGGTCTTGCAGTGACCGCAGCCCTTGCTGAGGTCACACAAAAACAAAACGACATTCACGTTTACCCTGAGAAATCTTTATTCTCTGTGTCCAGACGACACAACAACCGGTATAGTTCTGGATTATTGGACCTCAGTGTTACTGGGTTATTTTCATGTATGTCCAAAACAGATAAAAGTTAGATCATATGTATTGTTTCATTTAACTGCAGTCAGTTCGTTACTTAGTTTTGGTTTGTAGATGATGGAGCCTTGAGAAATTTCTTTTTTTGAGAAGCTGCCCATAAAATCAAATTGCAATTCGCCGCATAAAAGCGAACTTACACATATGAGACTGCAGATAAAACAGGCCAGCTGCTCCAGCCTAGTGTCACTTTACCTCTGCTGGCACAGTAAATGTTAGTATAATATCTGTGGTTGTAGTAGATTTACATATCTGCAAAGTGACTAAAAACATTCAGTTCTTCATCTTTCATTCAACATTTGAGTTTTTGTTTCTTTGCTTGGTGTCTTATGGTGTAAAATGACGACAGTCGAATGTTGTTAAATATCTGTAAAACCAGTGTGTATGAGATGCTTTTGTCATTGAACGCTCTTTAAGGTAAATACTTTTTAGTTTTGGTGCAACAATTTTAGATGAAAAAAGTTTTAGTTTATTTGGATAAAAGGAAGGGAGCAGGTATGATTTGAAGAGGTTGATACTCGACTGTTTTGTATAAAAATGATATTATATCACCTGTGAGTTGTAGAGTTTGTACCCTGCCTTCACCCAGAGCCAGCTGGGATCGTCTCCAGCCACCCGAGACCATGAATTTGATTAAGCAGTGTTGAATATGGATGGTTTTGCAAACTATTTCTTATTAAAGAAACTGACTTTTGAAATTTGTCAAATCTTGTTTGTTTTGTATCATTTTTCTGGGTTTTCCTTTTGACTGCACATTTGCAGGAATGATCAAGATAACTCAAGTTAGTGAAATGTGTCTTTTGAGGCATTACCTGCAGAGAAGCTGCCTTGTCCTTCTTCTTGGATTTCCTCTCCCTCTCTTTTCTCTTGCGAAACTTCTTGAAGTAGTCCTGAATCAAGAAGCTGGCGTAAAACTTACCGCAGGTCACTTCGTCCCCTGAGAAAGAGAGACGTTGGTGAGGAGACTGACAGCTGATAAAGACGCGGAATAGATGCTCAAAGTTTCAGGAACATGAAGTGTTTTTTTGAAAGCAAGCGATGCAGGTTTGCTTTACTTCCTCCCATCAGGGTTTGCAGTTTTGTGATGTACCTCTAGGGGGAGGAATGACTTCGTCGATGAGTTTAGGCTTCGTGCGTTTCCAGAGCTTCTTGATAATCACTTTCAGCTCCTCGTTCTGCTGGTCGATGGGGCCTGGGCAGAGCACGAAGAACATGTACTTCAAAGAAACCTGCACCCTTACATCTTGAATGAGCCGATCACACGCAAGTAGAAACCAGTTGCATGTTGTTTATGTTTACGTTAAGGGTCTCACCTTCGGTCTTGATCTTCAGAGAAGTCCGAACGAGGGCAAACAGGGTCGCGCTGAAGGTGACAGTGCCATCGGTGTGCAGCGGGACGTTCATGGCAACAAGTCGCTGGGAGGACAAGAAGGGAGTTTTATTAAGGTGTTCTTTGTTACTCACGTGTCTTTCATCAAAGGCTGCAGCTTTAAATCTGCGTTTACTTTGCAAGCAACGCGATGAGGGCAAAGTTTTCCGAAACCGAGAGGCGGCTGAATCCTGCGCAGCATCGTGACGACGTCGATGTGCTTTATTCGACCCCTGTGAGAGGACAGAGAACGGATCAGACTGCTGCACAAAGCCATGGCAACAACAAGTGCTGGAAACACCAGCTGGGGATAAAGAGGATGAAAGAAGGAAAAAAAAAGAAAAGAGTCTTACGTGGCCTCCGGATCGTAGTCAGACCAAACTCTCTTGAACTCATCCAGGTGATGGGTACCCAGCACGGTCCAGTCTCGCGTCAGATACTCAAAGTTGTCCATGATGACGGCGATGAACAAGTTGATAATCTGTAGAAGTTTTAATGTTTAAATTTAAAACATCTGTTGTTATTGCTTCACCGGTAAAACTCAGCAAGAATCAGAAGTCAGACGGTAAGTTTTTATCATTGTGTCGACATTTGCTTCCAAATCCTGTCGAAAACTGACACGAGTCTTTCAGAAATAGCGATTATGCTTCTAAATACGTAGTTACACCATTAGTCGTTCATGAGGATTTGCAATTCTGAGAATATATTAAATTTAGCAGGACACAGGGGTCCTATCCTATTTTAGCTGACCGTTAGGCGGGGGTGGGGAGGGTTGTGGGGGTGGGGTGGGGTGGGGGGTGGGAGGTCTCGGCGGCTCTCAGCTAAAGGTCGAAGACCACACACAGGCTCTAACATGTCGGCCGCCCAAAAGAGGAGAAGCCAAAGAAGGAAGTGAAGACACACATGAAGAGACGCTGTAAATCAATCCTCAAGGAGCAGAGAAGACACAACTGCTCTGACCACAAGAATAAATAGAGTTTTATGTCTACATGCTTCCTGTGTACTTTATAAATGGACTTTCATGGTTGAATATACTCAAATTCTCAACACATATGCCTATAAGTCTTAGTGTGTATTGAGATGCTTTTATGCATTCAGATATTCGTCCATTTAGAGCATACATACACAAATAACACCTATATTTATATATTATATATTTATTTATTTTATTTATTAACATTTATAGCTACACACATAGTAGAATAAAATATAATTTGTTTTATAATGTCAACAGATCTAGTAGTATATTTTTTATATATATTACTTAATTATTTGAGCTGTGTTTCTTTTGTATTGTGTTTAAAACACAGTGATCACCTCACACATGTGCCGCACAGGCGTTTGTAAATTTTATGGGAGGTTGTATTTTTGGCCTCCATGACAATATTCTGAAATAGTCTACTTGAGCGTAGACATTTTGTTAAAGCAGCGTAGGTCATTTCAAACCTGTAATCTGAAGCTGTGGATACTACAGAGTATTTTGTGATATTTTCCACTTTGTATGACTCCACCTGCAGTCCTGAAGCAGCAGCAGCACAGTGTGAAACTCCACCACGTTCTCCAGTGTTATAGCCTTCATTTGACCCATTTAAACCCTTAAAATAGCGCCAAGGACAGAGAATGGCGACCAAAGTATTTGCATCCTTATTAATGTGTTTATTTTGACTTGGGTCTCCCTTGTGGATTAATGAAATCCAGCTCTGTGACTTCAGCTTGGGAATGAGAGAAGATAGTGTAAGCTGCAACATCATCCCTCTCTACTTTCATCCCAGTTTGATTCCACCGGACCTGAGAGCCTTTAAAACACAACTTTGGGTTAATAATAGCTGCATTTGATTTGGAGTCGAGAGGCGGCGTATCTGGAGTGAGTTAGGAAGCAGCCCATAAATCCTCCGTGGCGTCACTCACCAGGTAAGCGCAGAGCATGAAGAAGCTGATGAAGTAAATGTAGGACAGGTTGCTGCCGCAGGTGAACTCTTCACCAGGCTCAATGTCAGCTTCTGGGTCACAGCGTCTGCCAGGAAGAGCTGCCAACATGATCTCCTGCCACTGCTCTCCTGTGGCACACCTACAAGAAGGAATGGACCCGGCAGTATTTTCATTTATCCTCCTCTCATCCCATTAGGGGCTGATGCAACGTGTGCGTCTACGTCCCTGTCGAGCCGGATGCGCTTCTACTTTCCTCACGAGGACGTCAGCGAATTAAAGTGCATTTCAACGGGAGTGAAAAATTATTCTTTTATGAAATTCAACTGAAATATGAAAAGATTGCACTGGAGATTCGAGGTTGACATCAAAGTCCAATAAATATCACTAAAAAAGATTGACGAGAAATTCATGTTTTAGTTGTTGTGGAATGTTTGTAACTGATAACAAAAAGCTTCTTCTGGTGCATCCGGCTCACAACACGAGATTTTCCTCCTGGGAGAAATTCTGACATTAACTGCAATGCATGCATATGACCACCAGGGGCGTGGCGGGCTATAACTCATCTTTCCACTTTAGTTTATATCATGTTGGCCAGTCAGTTCAGGTCACGGAGTAGAAATGATAATTTCTTGAATTTGACACGTTATTCTGATTATAATATAAAGTAGCCTGTTATATTTTTGAGTTCCAGCTTCATGTGGCCAAATGTTTTAATACTTTGATGTGAATAGTTAAATCAAAACCTAAAAATTGTGAACTTTTTTATGCGACATAGTAATACTTTTGCACTCAAACAAAGACATAAATATAGAGTTTTAGTTATTTCTATATTATAATGCTATTATTTACTGGTCTGGCCGACTTGTGATCAAATTGTGCTGTATGTAGTCTGAAGTAAAATGAGGTTGACTCGCCTGCTCTAGTTTAAAGCATCATGAATACAAACATCTTTTTAAAGATGAAATGTGTCTCCGAATGGAAAAAAAAGATCTCACCTAAAAAGTACCAGAACAGCCATGAAGAAAGTCTGGAAGTTGCAGTTTCTGTTGATGTGTGTGTCGTCGTCAACCGCCACCTTCCCAAACGACTAAAAACCAAATCACATGATGGAAAAGAAACATGTTCAGTTTTTATTGTTTTCTGCTTCTTCACTCAAGAGCAACCTTTGTAACAGAGACTCACCTGCATGCCGATCACAGCATAGATGAAGAAGATCATGGCGATGAGGAGGCCGACGTATGGCAAAGCCTGAGAAGATAAAGTACAGTCGTAAAAAAGTTAAAATCACAAATGTGTAAGAAGAAGTTGATTTGATTTGTGGCGGCACTGACCTGCAAAGACTTGACAAAAGTCCAGAGGAGAGTTCGGATGCCTTCTCCCTTGCTGAGCAGTTTAACCAGCCTCAACACTCGGAACAAGCGGAAGAACGTGATGGACACCTTCCCGCTCTCTCCTTTCCCGCCACCCTGGAGAGAACGATGAGTTAATACATAAATAAACACATTTTTAAAACAAACAAATTCCTAATAGAGATCTGAATCAGAGTTAGATGATTTGAAAAATGGAAAATAACACAAAGACAATGCCTATCTCCTATCACGTTCATAAAGTGCACGCTCTTACGTTTATATAAAGTTACGTTCTCACTGCACTCTGGTTCTTTATACCGACAATCGTCCAATAAGTGGTGGAACAGATCTTAAAGGGGAATCCGTTGCTTATCGGCTCTCACACGATGTAAATTCAAGATTCATAATGATGTTAATAACACCTGTGATCAAGCTCCTGCCATCCATGTTCACATGTTTTACTCAAACTACTTTCATTACACACTTATTGGTCAAACGCGTCTGACTGGATCGATGGTGTAGTGGTTATCAATCCCGCCACGGTTTGAGTCCGGATGTGTTTTCTCCTGGTTTCCTCACAAAATCCAAAGACATGCATTTAATTTTGCTGGACCAGATCCTGCCTCCCATTCTTTCTCTCACACCAGACATCAGGCAGATTTAGTGGCTTTCATCGCATGACGAGTTTGACGACTTAATTCTGCCGAGGTGGAAATCACCTCCCGCCCTCTCGACTCGGATTAAAGACACACTTGACTTTACTAAGTTGGAGAAAATCGGGCACACATTAAAAGATTCCCTCTACTAAATTTATTCTAACATGAGGACCTTTCTCAGAGCCTGGTGTTTACTGATATCACAGAATGACTGCACTGGTAAACAGTCTGGTTCATTTACTGCAATGTTTTATAAAAGGTTTAGAGCTCCTTCAGTGTGAAATGTATGACAATTTAATATGAGATAATCAACAACAGCCACTTTTGAAATCTCTTATAAATCTATTTATATTCCTTTGGAACTTCATTAAAAGAATTTAAGAAATGTATAACATTTCTTAAAATATATATTTTATAAGGTGAGTAATGTGACATTGGATAAAACCCCTCACCTCGCCATGGCCGCCTCCTCCCTGATCATCCAGGCAGCGACGTCACATTAAAAAAAAAAGAGAAGAAAACACATCAACCACAAGTCATATTAAAATGAGTTATACTAAACTAGTATAAGATTTATTTGATGTGATAAAAAAAGCAAAGCTCAGATTTTTCTTACAAAACTAGGATACTATACATACAGTTTGTACTATATTTGCTGTTGCTACTATACATACAGTTAGTATTATATTTGCTGTCAGTTGTACCAAAGTTTAGAAGGAACTTACACTGAACTCGGACACGGCAATGTCCAACACGCTCCCCACGACAATCAGGGCGTCGAACGAATTCCAGGGATCGATGAAGTAGTGCTGCACCGATGAAACAAGAGTCAACAGGGGAGTTCAACACTGAAAACTGATACTCGAAGGTGAAACTCTCACATGAGCCCGCAGGGCCAGTAGCTTGATGATCATCTCGATGGTGAAGACCACGGTGAAGATCATGTTGAGGATGTCCATGACGGAGGTGAAGAGTTTGGACTGTTCGTAATGCTGAAAGATGATGAAACACAAACCACAACACCTCATTTTAACTCCATGGAAATTAGACCGAAAGCTGCTTCCCGAGCGGCGAGGCTAAAACCTGTACCTGAATAGCCAGGGTGAGAGTGTTTCCCAGGATCAGCACAAACATGACGTACTCAAACTGGCTGGAGTTGATGATTCTCCAGAACTTGAGCTGCGACGGGTTTTTAGGAATGTAAATCTTTATGGGCTGAGCTTTCAGTGCGTAATACACACACTGACGCTGCGAAGAGAAAAGAACAAGACAAACACGAAGCAACAGCCACGTGATGATCAGACCTTCACATTGTGATTTTTTTGGGTGGGGGTGGGGGGTGGGGGGTGGGGGGGTATGGGGGGGTTCTGTGAAATCACTAACTTGATTTTTGTTGAGTTCACAGTTCTTGAACTCGGCTTCTCCTTGCTCCCGAAACGTGATGATGACAAAACCCACAAAGATGTTCATCATGAAGAACGCAATGATGATGATGTAGATGATGAAGAAGATGGAGATCTCCACTCGGTAGTTGTAGATAGGCCCTCGGTTGATGGCGTTGGCGTCCACGGCTTTGTACAGGAGCCTTTAAATCAACACAGTAAATGAATTAAATATCATTGAGCTCCAACTGGGCTGCTGACTTTCTACGTTATTCTATAAACAAAAGACCGACAAACCAACATTTGACTGAAGATGGAAATGAGCTCAGGCTAATATCTTGTTTCATAATGTACCTTCTTTAAAAATAAAGAGATCTGAAGGCTTTAGAGGGACACGTTTCTGTTGCTCTCAAGTCGAACAGTTCATAATTTTGACTTGATCTAAATCACTCAGCCAAAAGTTTACTCTCCTGCACTTCATATTTAGATTATGTTTAACACATCAGTCAGATGTTCATGCTCATAAGGGCGATTAAATTGCCAGCCTCATCATCTGCACTAACAGTGTAACTTTAATACTCACTGTGGCCAGCCTTCGAACGTTGATACGGTGAATAAAGCCAACATTCCCATCAGCACGTTGTCAAAGTTGAAATCGCTGTTTTCCCAGATCCGCTCTCTAACCATGGGGTGGTTCATGTCCCCGTCTTTGTAGACCACAAAGGTCCCCCTAAAATGAGACACAAACACGACTTTATTTCTATGATGAATACTGAAACGGAATGCACAGTCCCCACTTAAAAAGAATCTGGATTGTTTTATACTGTATAAATAAAGGACACTGACCTGCACTCGACTGGTGTGTGTTTGGCTTCATCAGTGCAGCTGTAGAATCGGCCCTGTTAGGGTGAAGCAGGAGGAGAAATGTCATTGAAAACACTCTGCAGCTGAAAGCAACCCGGGCAAACAAAGAAGCGAGAGCACTTAAATGACAGTGAAAAACAGCGACATTTTACAAACACACACCTGACATTTATGAATGACGCTTTTTAAATGTTCACAAACAGTAAAACACAAGAGATCTGTTGTCGCTGTTTGGATCGTGTGTACACACATATATGTTGCCAACATGGACTGTGAAAGTGAAAATGAAGCTGACTACCGCGAAGGCACACCTTGAAAAGCTGCACTCCGATACAAGCGAACATGAACTGAAGCAGAGTCGTGACGATCAAGATGTTTCCGATGGTGCGAATGGCCACAAACACGCACTGCACCACGTTCTGTCAACACGCAAACGACAAAAGCGACGAGTCTCGACAGGGAAACAAACCAGTACAGTGCTTGCAGCAAACAGATCGTGGCAAACGATGAAGTGAAAGCTGAGGTGGAGGAGGAAGCGGATGCAGGATCGCCGCTCACCTTCAGTCCCTTCGCTCTGTTGATGGCTCGAAGAGGCCTGAGCACCCGCAGGACTCGCAGGATCTTCACCACAGAGATCGCACTCGAGCTGCAGGTGGCAATGCGAAGGGTTCAGAAGGCAAACAGCATAAAATAGACACCAGCAGTTGGATGCTTCTGCAAAGCTGCATCATTGCAACGGACATTAATGACATTCGTGTCTGTGGCTCATTGGAAGTCACGTTGTACTTGTAAAACATCGACTGCGTGATGTTTTGTACAGCCTGACAATGTAATGCCTGAAGCTTGTGCCTCTTTATGCGTTATAAGTATTACAAAAAATAAGGCAGCTCCGACCTCGGAAGGGAGAGCAGGAGTCATAAAAGCTTTAACAGAATTTTAAATCTCTACACGTCACTGCTTTCACAGGACTCTGCAACAGTGACTTGTATTGATTTTCCCGTCGGAGGACACCGGTTTGTGTAACACGGACATCTACTCACTGCAGGAAGAAAGACGTGAGCGACACGCCGACCACCAGCAGGTCGAGGAGGTTGAAGGCGTTTCTGCAGAAGGAGCCGGGGTGCAGGAAAGCTCCATAGACCGTCATCTGAAGTGTGAGCGAGAAGAGTGAAGAACCAACGTGAGAAACCAGTTTTTCACAGGGAGTTTTCTCAATAAACATCTTTGACTTTCATCAGATTTTACCTTCAGTACGATCTCCACGGTGAAAACTGAAGTGAACACGTAATCCGCGTACCCGAGCACCTGAAAGTTTCAGGATGAAAATCAGCTTTAGGTTCACAAAGACACTGCGACGAAGACGAACAATGACGAAAGTATATGTCGACTCTCTGACAGCGGTATTAAATTCTCAGCTCTGCAGGAGCTCCTTGTAGCTCCTTGTCACAGGCCACTGGTACGAAAACTGACATGAAATCCAGCTTGGACTTTCATTGCCAATGATGCTGGTTAACTTCAATGTTTAATGTGTGGATATAAATTAGAAACTAAATAGCTGAAATAGCTAAAACCACACAAACAACTAAATGCCTATTTTGACAAATGACAAATTGGTGACATAATATACAGTAATATGATTTTTGTGGTTCTTTATTGTATTGGAATGATTTTAAGAAATGTAATATAAAGTACACCTTTGGTAAATCTACTAAAATAAGTTTATCTGCAGTTGAACAATTGAACAAAACAAACAAACAAACAAATAAACAAATAAATAAATACAGTAATATAATTTTAGTGGGTCTTTATTGTATCGGAATCATTTTAACAAATGTATCCTAAACTACACTTTTGGGAAATCTGGTAAAATAAGCGTATCTGCTGTGTTATGCTCTCTATGAAGGTTGAATGTTTTGTGGCTCCACACCCTTTTTTGGGGGGGGGGGGGGGGGGGGGGGGGGGGTGAGCACACAAACTGCTCTATAAAGATCACACACTGTTGCTCTATGGAAATGAAGTGAATGTGAAAGCGCGATCACGAGACAAAATGTAGATGAGGATTTGTCTTACGATGTTCCTGAAGGAGTGAGACTTGATGGGATCCTCAGCAGCGAGTGAAATGCTGCTGAGGATGATGAAGATGAGGATGAAGTTGGTGAAGTAGGGGTGATGGATGAGGTTGTGGCAGGCGACTCGCAAGCTGAAAAAGGGGCAAGGAGATCACATGCAGTGCATCTGTCGTTACAGAAAGCCACGTCTCTTATCGTTTTGGGTGAGAATCGACTCAAATCACCAGTTTTTCTTCCCGAGGATGAAGAACGAGCTCCCGTCAGGTATCGGCACGATCTTTTCCTTGGGTCCGGAGAAATCCGGCTTCAATGGAGCAACTCCTACAAACATAGAATATATATTCTTAATCCCTCTAAATGGGCAGAGCTAATAGCTCCCCTGCTGTACGGGATGTTTTGTTTACTCACCCTCCAGACCCTCGATGGCTCTCAGCTCCTCGTTCTCCTGCCAGTCGTCCTCTTCGTTCTGCACTCAAAACAAACAAACAAACAAACAAACAAACAAACAAACAAACAAAAAATCACTATTCATAACTCATGTCGCTATATTTAAATGTGGAATATAATGCAGGTAAACACACACACACACACACACACACACACACACACACACACACACACACACACACACACACACACACACACACACACACACACACACACACACACACACACACACACACACACACACACACAAATCCTTTACCCCTGCATCTTCATCTTCTTTCTCGTCATCTTCATCCCACTCCTCTTCCTCCTCCTTTTTCTCTCTGAATGAACAAACACGAGTACATGACTCTTTGTATTAGAATAAAAGATTATTTGTTAACTTGACAGATCTTCGGAGAAGAAGACAAACAAAGCAGAAGGTGTTTTTCCAGTATCTTTACCACAAATCAACACTTTTTGATTTTTGAGTCATTTTTATTGTGTTCTTGATTCTTTTTGTGTCTCATGTCTCATATTCTGCCATCCTGTAGTGTTAACGCTTGTTTTATCTCCCACATAGCAATTTAATGAAGAATTAGAAATGTCCTTTCAGGCATAAAGCCCCAGTAGCAGATCACTGGTGTGATATTAAAACGTCGAGCATTTACAGAATTAGTAAAAGCGTTTTCAAGCGCTGCTCTGAATCTCCTTTTCTATATCGGACTCACTCGACTTTAGTCTTTCCGCCGCCTCCTGCCAAGTTGTCCACAGCGATAGCCAAGAAGACATTGAGCAGGATGTCTGGTCACAGAATGAAGGAGCCTCATTGTTTTCCTTTTGGAATAAAACACTCAGACTAATAGTAATACGACTAATACTACTATTACCGCTCACACTGTAATGCATTTTAAAATGAAAATACCCGAAGACAGTTCCCACCGTTCGCTGAGAAAGGATACAGTTACCACACACAAAGAGGATGACGAAGTAAAGGCACACCACCATGTTGGGGAAGATGGGTCCTCCGTACGCCATGATGCCGTCGTACATCACGGCGTTCCAGTCCTCCCCCGTCAGGATCTGAAAGAAAACATCATTCAAGAGCAATCAGAGGAGGATTAATCATCCTTACATCTCCACTTCAGCTTTATTGATTCATATTTATCACACTAATGATCTTCTTTTCTTTCATATGTTATTATACCTGTATTCTTGATGTATTATCACTATTACAACTTGCTTCTCCCCAAATGAAAAAGAATCACAAGATGTATGGACCATGCACATTAACGCCCAGATACATGTGTTTTATATGTCATATTTTTTATAACTTGTTTAGGTTGGTTTTTTTGTCAGTTGTTCACTTTGTGTTCATGTCATTTAAAAAAAAAAAATGTCCACAATATTTCTTTTTCATTATCCAACGTTTTATGTAGCTGTGTTCTACAAAAGTCTCATAATTGATAAAGAGTTACACCAAATTCTGACTCACAGTAACTGATCATTTTACAGTTTCTATTATATTAATTATCATGTGCTTATCATTTCCATTTCACCTTTTGTTTAACCGGTTGTGTTGTTTGTCAAATCAGAGAAAGACAAATAGAAAGAGAGTGAGAGATGTATATGAGAAACAAAAGAGAGAGCGGGCGAGTCACACCCCCAAGGTGATTAGGGAAGTAGAGATATATTCAAGTAATCTGATGCTTACCTGGAAACAGGTGAGCAGCGCCTGAGGAAATGAGTCGAATGTGCTTCTCTTCATCTGAGTCTCGTCAAAGTTGAATTTGCCCCCGAACAGCTGCATACCCAGCAGGGCGAAGATGATGAGGAAGAGGAAGAGCAGGAGCAGCAGGGAGCAGATGGCTTTCATGGAGTTCAGCAGTGAGTTGACCAGGTCGGACAGCGCAGCCCAGTGTCTGGAGATGAAGACAAAGCGGGGACACGCGTCACATTTCAATCCTTATCTCTGCTCCCCGTGCGGCGGATCCGCCGGTTACCGAGTCATCTTGAATATCCTGAGCAGTCGGATGCAGCGCAGCACAGCGATGCCGATAGGCGGGATGAATTCCATCTCCACCAGCAAAGTCTCGAGGATGCCACCGCACACCACGAAGCAATCGAAGCGGTTAAACAGCGCCATGAAGTAGATCTGCAGTCCGAAGGCGTACATCTTCATCAGCATCTCCAGAGTGAACAGCATCAGCAGGATCTTATTGGCTCGCTCTGGGGGACAAAAAAACTCCTATTATTGACATTTTCCTTCAACAAACCGCCGGGAAAAGGAGAAGAAGATCTTTGCAGAGTTATTCACCTTGCATCTCCGTTAACCATTTGGGTTGTCCGTAGTGTTCGGAGGCGCTGGCCACCGTGTTGAGGAAGACCAGCAGAAGCACCAACCAGTAGAAATTAGTGGTCTTGACCGCAACACGGCAATTCTTCCTGAAAGTGTGGTTCAGCTGGCACAACTGGTCACTGAAGAGAGAGCAAACAGAGTTACATTATAGTTAAGTATTAAAATCAAATCAAAATATTTATATATTTTTTTAAATGGATTGGATTTGTTTTGGAGTTGTTGAAATTACGTTTAATCACAGGACGTGAAAACTAGGAAGTTAGTGTTGCTTGGCTTAAATACTAGTCCTCTTTAAGTCCACAAGAACATTATAATGTAATAACCGAACCCCCAACCAACACACTGTCACACAACATATAGATTCTTTTATATAATCTTCCATACACATTCTGATTCTTGTTTGGCGTATTCTTGCTGTGCTAAAGCTGCTAAAACATTTCTTTCATTCATTATATTAATTTGTATTCTATTCTAATGCCATTGTTGAGAGCTGGTAACTTTTGTTCTTACCAGAAGCTGTTGGCCATCATCTTTGCCCTGAATGAGAAATAAAAAGAGATAAATTGTCATTGTCACAGTTTCAATATCGAACTCCCTCTGTTTAGTGTCAGATGAACAACGGGGACATTTACATGAGAGAAGCACAGCAGCCGTTGTCATCGTCGAGGTACGCTATGTCATCATCAGAGTCCGACTCTGTGAACGCAGTGGCGGCCGTTAGAAAGCGTCAAGTCAAAAGGAACAACCTGTCATCAGACCGTGATCGTACCTCCTCCGTCCTCGCTGTGTTTGTACCAGCCGAACTTCTTCATCATCTTCTTCTTCGCAATGGCAGCACCTTTGAACGACACACGCAGACAGATTGTGAGTGAATGAAATGGGATGGAATGAAGGGTTCGGAATGTCTGTAGAGGTTTTGCATTTCACCAACGTTTGTTCCCTTCTTCATCCACGTCCTCGGCCTCGATGAGCCAGTCCATGTAGCCGATCATGTCCTCCTCCATCTGTTTGCTCTCCTGGGCCTTCTGAAGCTCGCCACGAGCCACAGCCTTTTCTCTTTCCTTGGAGAACTCTCTGCATGCAGAAATACATGCACAAGTTTAAAAAAAACCTCAGAAAGCGTAACACATGACAGGCTCAGTTTGAAATGTTATTTTTTGTTTTTCTTATCACACAGTGAAAACAAAGACGTTAAGAGTTTGCAGTAAAAGGTCCACCCACCCGCTCAACACACCCAATACAAGATTAATGATGAAAAATGATCCAAAGATGACCAAGGAAACAAAATAAACCCATGGAATCTCAAAACCAATGGCATCGTTCATCTGTGCAGAGACAGAGAGAACAGATACGTGAGTATTGGTGATTGGTAAAAATACACAAAGACTCGGGGAGATGTGGACGTACCCAGTAGAGCACATCGGTCCAACCTTCCATGGTGATGCACTGGAAGACTGTCAACATGGCAAAGAAGATGTTGTCAAAGTTTGTGATCCCGCCGTTGGGACCTTCCCACTTGCCTCTGCACTCGCTCCCATTGACCATGCAGAAGCGCCCGCTCCCCGCGAACGCACACGGCGACGGATCATCCTCCACCATGAGGCCTGGAGCAGGACACACACACGGGAGTTGAATTGACCCATTTTCCTTTAATCCACGAAAACTTTGGAAAACTCACACCGGCACAGGAGGAACATGCAAACTCCACGCAGAGAGGCACTGGCCGGACACTAAGCTGCCGATATCAGGCAAGCCAGCTGACCGCTACCCCGGAAAATCATGAAAAGCAGAGACCTGTGCTCAGAGCGTAGCATGTCTTGTGCATCCTGCCGATAAAAAGCTCCAAGCCGATGATGGCGTAGATGATGATGACGAACATGACCAGCATGCCGATGTGGAGCAGGGGGACCATGGCCTTCATGATGGAGTTCAACACAATCTGTAAACCTGAAAAGACAAACAAACTGCTCAAAAGGATGAATAAAAATAACTGACGACGGACTCTGAGCACTTGACCAGACCATCATCGGGTGAGCACAAACAGGCAGACGATCACACTCTCATACTCAAATAAAAGTAAAATAAAATAAATGTGGCACGAACTTGGCACTCCAGATACGAGTCGAAGTGGTCGTAACACCCTGAAGGCCCTCAGAGCTTTGACATCCAGGCCTCCAGGTTTCCCTGCAGCGTGGTGGGCCTCCCCAGGCTTGTGGTCCGTCATGCCCTCTGCTATCACACTGAACAACCTGCACAGAGGAGAAGTTTCCCTTCAGTTCTTGTAGGAAAATCAAAGATCGAAGTCATGGCTGCATGAAGGATTAAAATACCCGACGATGACGATTACGAAATCCAGCAAGTTCCATCCACTCCGAATGTAGGCGCTGGGGTGCATGACTAAGCCGTAGGCAAGGATTTTAGTGAAGGTCTCAATGGTGAAGATGACAAGAAAGACGTACTCGACTTGTTCCTGGGAACAAAAACAAAACAAAGGTAATGTAGGGATGGTTTAGGCATAATAAAACATTTTTTACTCGGACTATAGAACACCAAAGAAAATGTCAAGAAACTGTTCGGATATAATGTTGACATTTAGAAACAATTATTTCTTGCGTCATTTGTAGAAAAGGACTTTTTCTTGCTTCGGTGATAAAGTGTGGCGGCCATGCCCTCATGAGGAGCGTCTAGCTTTCTAACCTGTTAACCCACTGCCGAACACACACTTAAGACTGTCACCAGATCCCTTTTCTGTAACCTTCAGCTTAATGCTCCTAATCACTATCACTGTCACTTGGACTTTACCTCAGACTGACACGGTGATCCAGAAAAGATGTGGTTTAATGGAAGACGACCGGTGCTCATGAAATCAACATGATTGACCACAACCTTACACCAAATTCAGAGTTTCAATTTATGTTTCGTCTCTGGGAGGAACAATATTTTAAACTGACAGCTTAGCTCCTGTCTGAAATCCAATAAAGAGATCTACTGACATTCATCCTGCTGAAAGACTGTGCCGTCCACTACTGTTTTAGTTCTCGCCTGAACTAACACTCGCTCTAGTTCCACTTTCCACAGACGATTCAACCCCTCAGCAGACAAGTTCAAATGTTTGGTAACTCACACATTCATTCTTCTTATTTTTCAAGTTCATTCATGTGTAACGGCAGTCACACAGAACATGAAGATAGTGGTGGTTCTATAGTTCTATAATCTGTGTGAGCTCAAGGATCTGTGTGAGTTCTAGAATGTGTCAGAGTTCTAGAATGTGAGAGAGTTCTAGAATGTGTAAGAGTTCTAGAATGTGAAAGAGTTCTCAAATGTGAGAGAGTTCTAGAATGTGAGAGAGTTCTCGAATGTGTAAGAGTTCTAGAATGTGAAAGAGTTCCTGAATTTGAGAGAGTTCTAGAATGTGAAAGAGTTCTCAAATGTGTAAGAGTTCTAGAATGTGAAAGAGTTCTCGAATGTGTAAGAGTTCTAGAATGTGTAAGAGTTCTAGAATGTGAAAGAGTTCTCGAATGTGTAAGAGTTCTAGAATGTGAGAGAGTTCTAGAATGTGAGAGAGTTCTATAATACGGCAGAGACCTTGAATGTGTGACATTTCTAGAATGTCTTGAATTATCCTTAAACACCCCGGGGTAGAAATGTTCAATTTCCCAGTTTCTTTTTGAATGAATGTTCTATAAGCTATTCAGGAACTCGTTTTAAAAAGCACTGCAACCTCGTGTCATTGGCGTGTCTGTGATGTTCTCAATGAGCCCTCGTACTACCATGTTGATCTGGATTCAACCTCATGACTTGCTTTAAACATGGCGCCCGATTAGTTTGTGATTTGTTAAGAGAAACATTAGAAAAGCAGCAACAATAAGAAGGAGACAAAGAAGGAGGGAGGCGAGGCAGATGGTGGGTGTTTAAGTCAGTGATGATCTCTGACAGGGTCAACGAGCTTGAGGTCAACTTTTCCCCTCTAATGCCATCATCACCCAGCAGAAAGCCTCCCACCTTCTACCTGCTCCCCCCGATGAAAAAATACCTCCTGACTGTCCGTCCTTCCTACAGCTAATGTTGATTTTCCTCCATGTCACAATGTTGATTTTCTACACTTTAATCAAAAAAAGATGACAGATGACCTGAGACTGAAAATGAACTGACGGAAACGGGCAAGACGTTTTAATTTAGTGTTCATTCTGTTTCATTTTTTTAAAGACGGAGCTCCTCTTTACAGCTCTGACAACAACAGGCATTCTGTTTGAAGTCTGTACGTAACATGGTACTGTCATTCTCCGTTTTGTTTGGGGTTTTTCAAACTATTACCTTTTGTTATATGTCTTTTTTAGGTTAACACTCACCAACCTGTGCTATTTGGATGGATGGATGGATGGATGGATGGATGGATGGATGGATGGATGATGCAGTAGATGTGTTTGCAAATAAACACATGCAGCTTTTTCTTAAGTGTTTCTATTAGTCTATTGTGAAGTACTTTGAATTATAATGAAATATCTTTATCTAAAGTTTGTTTTACTGTGTTCATACGTTTCTAGAGACTCTGTGATTCTGTGAAATGAAGCCGGGCATGCCAAGTAACGTTTTCTAATTCTCAAAAATCACAAAGAAACAAATTGGGTCAATCAACTGAATTGGATGCCGACAGAAAACCCACCAGTTGGTGATTGGTAGCGTTTGAATCGTCGTCTGGGTACGGCTTGGTGACGCCCATGGCCACGCAGTTGGCAAAGATGGCGAGCAGGATGAAAATATCGAAGGGCTTGAACACTTCAGTTAAGGCTGTGACAGATCTCGTGAGTGCGTCTCACCAGTAAAACACACACAACAGCATTGACAGGCACCCGCGTCCAAAACACAGTTTGATTCACACACGTTTCAAAAACTGCCTGAGAGGCTGAAAGGATATTTCCACTCCACCAGGGCCAGGGCTGCCATGCGGATGGGGTTGCTCAGGGTGAGGCAGCAAAGAGCTCGGGGGGCCCTGAGGGCAGACTTGTTGGCCTGCATCGCCTTCTTGGCCCCCCCTCCTCTTTTTCTGGCCGAGCCAGTTGACCCGAGGGTGTCTGATTTGCCCGCATCGCCCCCAGGGGGGGCATCTGTTGGGGGGGGGGGAGAAGAATGATCAAACCAACTGAAATATATACGTCTTAAATCATTTGATCACGTGAGTTCCGAAGTAGAAAGAGTATTGGAGGTGTTCTAACTTGAACAAATTGTACTTTGTTATAAAATAAATACGCTTGAGTAAAAGCTCGCTGCAGCTTGCACTGTGAAGTTTTCACACCTTTCCTGTCACAACCAAGATTTAATTCAACAGTCAGTACGAGGATCCTCAAAAACTGGTAAATTACTTTGGTTACCATCGAACCAGATTTGATTTAATTATGAATCACAAGGATTTCATTCAATTTGCCTGATGTGTTCAAATCACATTTTTCAACTACGTGAGTGAAAAGTACTTTTTTTTGTCCTTCTGAAAATTAGAAAAGATCACACATTGTTTCAGAGGCAGTAATGACAGATTTTTTTGAATATGGCAGCTTGTTTTGTCTTATTTTGCTTCATTGAACTCCCTGTCCTCTTACTAATCCCCCCTCTTCTCTGCTATCTGTTCTTCATTTCAATCTAGTTTTTTCTACTTTTATTATTTTTTTCTACTTTTCTATTATTCATCTAATTATATATATTTATTAGGATACTTTTTTTTTTCTATTTTATTTTAGCTGAATTTTCATTCAATTTTATTAAATAGTTATTTATTCATTTATTCTTTTAATTTTATTTTACATTTTTACTGCCTTAAATTTAGTTTTTCGTCGGTGGGTTACTTGTTTCCTTCAAGATTCAAGTAGTTTCTCAGGTTCCTGCAATAATATGCATTGTGCTTAATGACCTCTGTATTTATGTCTCATTTTAATCTGGTACCTTTCGTTTGCTATAATAAAAAAAAAAATTAAAAAAGTATTTCAAAATTACTTTTTGTTTTTCCTGTTAAAATTGAGGCTGCACTCAGCAGCACTTAAGATTTATATCAGATTCCCTGTTGTTAATTGTTACTGAATTTGAATGAACTTGGCAAAAAATAAATAAAAGATACTCATAAAGGATGATTACATTAATGTGGGTATTGGAATTTGTTTTACTTCCACCTCCCTGAGTGATTCGAGTTGTGTTTTAAATGAGGTAGCAGCCACAGATAGCTCTCTCGTTTAGGCGATTGTCCTCCAGTTCTGTCCTATACCATCTTCTGTATGTGTCCTCATTTTATTATCCAACATATTGGGGGAGGGATTGTCCAGTCTTCAGTAGATCGACAGGTATTCTGTCCTGAAGGCCTCATATTATAAGACCAGATGTGACCTACTTCTTTGTTGGGAGCAGCGTGGCACTTAGCCCTGCACTATCCCCAAGTCGGCCCATGGACACCTGTTGACTGAGAATTAGCCTGTGGGCACATGTATTATATCATCCATAGACAAAGGCTGTAACAGTGTGAGCAGATAAGTATTAAACTTTAGATAATGTCTATGATGTTACATGTGTCCATGAAATTATCGCATATATTTAATAAATAGGATGCCTATATTATTTATAGGATTTCTACTGAACTGACTTTGAATTTAAATTAGTTATACATAATTCCATTTTGAATGTATCCCATGCATATTTTTACATTGTGCATGAAGGAGCTGAGAGACTTTACCTTTCTTTGGCCCGTCCATTCCTGCTGTCTAGCACCGCCAAACCTCTGAAGAAAACATCAACTCCTCTGGTGGATCTGCGACGCGTGACGGATCACAGTTATGAACAAAGCTCCTTAACAGACAGCTCTTCCCAGGAATGTAATTAAAAAAAGAGAGAAATGATATGAAAAAATAAAAAAAGACCCGGAGCCTGTGCAGGCTGTCATGTCACATCCACCTGCAGGACGCCGGAGCGGCTGAGCGGCTGTGGGTCATCTTGCGCTCCCTTTTCCTCCACCTTCCTCCACACAGAAAATCCACTTAAATCCGGTTTCGAGTCATTTCCTCAACGCTTTATTTCTGATTTGCTTATAATTTCTTTACCGGTGCGAGTAGAATGCACCACAAATGCGTGTTCATGTCCGCGGTGGTCAGCCGGCGGGATTAAAGCAGCTGAGCCGTTTAAAAGGATGACAGTGGAAATCTGTCCAGGGTGGAGGTGGAGGAACCAGGCGACGGTGTGGGGGGGTTGTGTCACCATGTTCGAGTTTTTAGAGGAGATGAATGTTCAGAGGGAGTGGTGACAGGATGAATAAGAGAAGTATGAATTTATATATATTTAAAAAAAAGAAGTCTGGTTTCAGAACCTTGGACAGTCGCTGACATGGTGCAGTACCACAGAGGAGGCAGTAGGGGGCGGAAGTCTACTGTAAATACAAACAGCAAAAGCAACGTTTCATGAAAATGTATATATATATATGTATATCAAAATTTTTCAGTTCACAATTTATTTCTCATCTTTCAAATGAGTAATTGTACATAACAACTCACAAAACAACCCGTGATCTGTCTCAGAAAACTGGTGTGTGGTATTTCCTAAAGCTTCCTAAAACCTTGTGCCATGAGAGAAACATCCACGCCACTCAAAGTCTTAGAGAAAACCTCATATCTTTATTGTCTTATTCAACATTTCCATCATAAAGTACAATAAAATAACATCCTCTCTATACAGTTGCACCATTCTTTGTGCTTGTGCTTGAATTTGATGACAATAAAAGTGCGTCGTTGCTAATGTGGACAATAAAGTGACAAAGGGGTGTGCAGTGACTGTCGAGGGGAACAAAAGCCATAACTCCTCAAAACTCATTCATATATTCCAGCCGTGCAGGCAAGACCTAATTTGTTTTGTTTGCCTCTCTTAAAATCTAAGATACTAAATATTCAAAGCTGCCAGGCGAGGAAATAATATTACAACAGGAACTGCAAACAGAGCGGAATGAGGTTTTGCTGAGTCATCTTTACGCACACACACACACACACAATTTAAAAAAACACACACAGATCGTTGCATTGATTGTCACAAGCCGACACGTATATACACACAAACACATAATCTTAAATAAACATGCTTCTTAAACACTGGCGTCACAAAATGAATGTCCGTATGAAACCAGGGAAAACAGGCATTCAGCCAGATCCACAAATATTCCCGGCACATAGCCTCACGCTGGTGTAGTGGCTCGCCTCAGAACAAGACGGTACCAGGTTTGAGTCCAGGTTGGGCTTGTTAGAGCCTGATATGTAACAAGAACCCAAAATGAAAGTTGTTATACAATTTTATGGAATAAAACCTGAAATGTAATAACTGATCGATAATATAACAGAAGTGCTGAGCCCGAATTGTAATAATAAAAAATAGAATAAAACCTGAAATGTAATAACCGATCGATAATGTAACAAGACGCTGATCCCAAAACTTAAAAACCTTTAATATTACATTATGGCACCGGCAAAAATATTTTTCCCTTAATAGTGTAATATTGTTTTTCAATCATAATGGATATGGATTAGACTTTAACTTGACCTGCTTCAATTTGGACTATTTGTTTTTTTTAAATATGTCTATATACACTTTATTGCATTTAGGTATGTCATTTATAGTCTTCTGTTCTCTAGAGTCTGTAATGGATTTCTCCAATCATCAGTACAAAATAATGTCTAAACAAATTAAGATCACATTTAAATTATTGTTAAATATTTTTACATTATTGACCAGTTATTACATTTCAGGTTTTCTTACATTATATTTTAAAACAATTTGGGTCGTTGTTACCTATCGGGCTTTTGGGCATTTGTTTGTGGATTATGTTTGGATTTCCTCCAGTTTTGTTCGACATTCCAAACACAAGCATTTGAGGTAAATTGGTGACTCCAATAGCGGTAAACCAGCGTGTGTGTGTGTATATATATATATATATATATAATCCCCCATTCTCAAGTTTGTTAGATTATCATAATCGGTTAGTGTCCAGTTAAATTGACTTGGCGATTTGGCCTTAAATTTGGATTTGGTCAAAAGTGGAACTTTATTGCTGTGAACAATCCCAAAATAAAAAGTAAACGAGGCTCAGTCATTCAACAAATTCAAGCTTTAACCAGGTTTCAGCAAAAGTGCAACTACGGAAACTTACAAGGAAGAGTAGAACGGAACGTGAAAAATGACAAAAACTGAGTGTGTGTGTGTGTGTGTGTTTGGGGGGGGGGGGGGGGGGGGGGGCACGTATATACACACAAACACATAATCTTAGATAAACATGCTTCTTGAAAATGTGAATTAACTGGTCTAATATGGAAAATACATTAAAACGGAGCAACAAATAATTACCTTTGTGTAATCTGGAATGTTATAAGCCCTGTTCATTTCTGGTTTTAAGATCAGACGCCTGCTGACGGGCTGTACATGTTTAAAGTCGTAAAACTTTGAAGCTCTGCTACATTAACACCGTCGAAATGTTCACATTCTGTGAGTTCACCGGGAGGATCTCTGCTCACATGACACACATCACATTCAGCCAGAAATGACTCAAATTCACAGTAATTACTTGTCCCTGAGGTTTGAGCACAAAGTGCAGCTACTCGACAACACGGTAGGTTCTGATATCTCCTCATCGTCACCTTGAGAGGTTCTGCTGCTGTCTTGGCGTTTCCCTTAAAGCTTGTTTGACTCACTGCGTCCGCAGTGGGCCTCGGTCCTCGACGCTCCCGACTACCAGCCTCTCTGCCCCTGCTGCTGCTGCTGATCTCCGTCCTTTGGAGGTGACTGACCGGGGTCATCCGCAAAGGGAGTCGCTGAAATAAACAAGAAACAATGCAGAGCAAAGTGAACTCACCCTCCTCCTGTTCTAACACGATGCCAAGATGAGATATTAGTCATCCCAGGTATAATTGTTCTCTTATATAATGTCTGCTGCTGTGGTAACCTTCCCTTGTTCGTCTCGCCGACTTCACAATGAGACACATTAATTATACGGCCGGACACTCTCATGTACAGAATCCGATTTGTGGCATGAACTTAAATCATGATATCATATATTTACATGTTTTATGTCATGTTGTATGGTTGTAAGTGCGTTATCCGTGTGTGTTTTTCACTTGCTGAAATACAAATTGCCCGATGGCGACACAGTAAAACTGAACTGAACAGATTCTTTTCCCTAAAAAAAAAACACATCAACCAACTATGAAATTGGATTTTTTTTTCTTTTTATATGGCTTAAATAATAAAAAGAGGAAAAAAAGAAAATAAAAATGTATATATATATATATATATATATCTATATCTATATCTATATATATATATATATATATATATATATATATATATATAGATAGATATATATATAGATATATATATATAGATAGATATATCTATATATATAGATATAGATATAGATATAGATATAGATATAGATATAGATATATAGATATATATAGATATATAAAAATAATATAATTGAAAATGATTTCACTATGTTCACAACTATTCCTACCAGCCTGTTAGGAACTTAACTTTGTCTGTCTGTGATTTGATGCCAGTGCTTCCAGGACGTAACGTACCTTGAGGCAATTTCTGCACTGTGACAGAAGCGAGTCTTCATCAATTAAACTATTTACTTGTATATAACCACGTCGGTACTAAATTCAACAGGCTTCACTCACGATTCTGAAACTGCTGCGCCGTGTATCTTGTCAGGAGGATACCGAAACCCTCGATGACAGCCAGTAAAATTCCTCCCATCATGGCCGAGCCAATCATGGTTAAAGGCCCACCTGAAGAGAAATCCATTATTCAGTGACCCATCGGGCGTGTTCAATGCCGCGGGGAAGGGGGTCGCCGGTTCACTCTGCTGTTCGCTGGCTTCTTACTGCGTGCTGCGAGGATGGCCCCGGTCAGGGCACCGCTCGTTATGGAGTTCCAGGGATCCTCTTTTCCTCTCAGCCGAACTAAACCGCAGTCGATTGTGGAGAAAAGTCCTCCCCACACAGCGAAGCTGCCTGAAAATACAGCACGGTAAGTTATAGCAGGTGGGATTAATCACACCATCCAATTAACCAAATGAAAACATAAATGAAAGAACACACACACACACACACACATGAAGATTCAGTCGATTCATGTTTACCAGAGGAATTCCTCCTCACCTCCAATCTGTGGAGCTCTCACCCTCACTGCCTTTGCACTGCCTTTCAGCCTGTGTCCAACACCCTGAAAGATTAGAGCACAGTTGAAATGTGGCAATAAAAAAAATAAATAAATAAACAACCCGATGAGTCACGGAATAAATAAATATGTTTTAACCCACAGCAGGAGCATTTCGAAAACCCTTCACTGCCTGGAAGAGGCCTCCTCCAATGGCACCCATGGTGAAAGCGCCGCCGCAGTCGTCCACAATCCTCCAGGGACTGCAGGACAAGATACAAGGAGAGAAATGGACACAGCTTTAGGGGGGGGGAAATTTTAAAAAACAAACTCCTTTTAATACCAACACAGCTCTAACTTTATATGGTGCATCCTACTGCCACCCAGAACCCATAGTTTAGTTCTGAAGCACGGGCACCCCGACGAGTCTGTAGCTATACAGCCTAATATGTGACAAACTTATCGCTGTGTATTCTGACACATTTCAGAACCAGCAATAACATTCAACACTGTCTAATCATCACAATTTGGCTCTCGTGAAACTCACTGCAATCCTTAAGCTCGTTCTTCTCCACGCTCCTTACGTATCTGTAGATCTAAAATATACAGATCTAAATGTTCCCATCACTTTATCATAACAAAGTGTCCTACCTTTGTTTGTGAAGTGCAATTTTAAGTTATATTTTAGGTTTTGGAATACTTATCTCTATTTTCTGACAGATAAAAGACCAAGTGCTCGTAGAGTAATGGTCTTGTTTGCTTCTGAGTTTGAAAACAATCAGTAAACCTCTTCCTGGACACATCAGGTGTCTGGATGTTTCATATTCTACTAGTAAATCTGACATGTATTTTGGCTTAAGACAATTCAAAGCTTTATAGACAATGGTCCAAAAAATGCTTCTCCTTTAAGTCCTTTAATATTTTTCAGATGGTAATAAGCTGATTTTGTTATTGTCTTAATGTGCCTGTTGATTTTTTGGTCTGAGTCCATAATTGCACCAGGAGTTCTTTCTTGAATTCATGTCTTGAGTGACACAGAGTCAAGAAAATAGTTTGTTGAAGGCCTATATTATAATTAAGCACCATACATTGTAATAACATGGGGAGTTTCATCCACGTCAGTTTAACATTTGCGACAGCCAAAGGTCAGCTTTATCTCATTATAACACTGACCCGTCACTAAGCTCGGCACAGAACCCGCAGATGAAAACAGTCGCGACAAACGAACAACTCAATAAATACAGTGTGAACTCGAACCATTTTAAAGCGTATTGACTAGAAATTCACATAAATAAAATCCATTAAAAACTAATCTCACCAAGGTTCACGAGCATATTCCTCCATGTTTGTTGTGGTCAGGAAGTGGGGCGTGT
This sequence comes from Lipophrys pholis, assembly GCF_963383615.2. NCBI lineage: Eukaryota > Metazoa > Chordata > Actinopteri > Blenniiformes > Blenniidae > Lipophrys > Lipophrys pholis. Next base: position 27,413,592 of record NC_137630.1, read on the forward strand.
GACGTCATCAGAGCACGCCGGTCGTGTGCGACAGTGTGTTTGGGGACGGCGTCGATTTGTATTTCGGTGGTTGTCGCTAAAAGGAGCGAATAAATCAGAAACCGGGTCAGTATTATATCACTTCTACATATTTTTTTAGAACAAAGTCGATTATATATTATTTCACCGTCGTTCTTACGACGCACAAGTGTTTCTTGTTGCTTTAATCGTCCATGGTTGTTGTTCCTGCGTGGAGTGATCCTCCGGGGCAAGCGAGGCAAAGGAGTGAAAAATGATGCAGGATATTCCCGTTTTAACTATAAATTCAAGGCACTGAAATGAGTTCAACGTGGATAATTTTTAAGTGAACACTGCAGAAAGCAAACGGGCGTTTATCGAGTCAAAATCAAGGACTATTTACTTCTCAATTTCCACTTCGGAGATCATTGTCTGGTGTTGACTGGAGAATGGTCGAGGTTTTGGTCTTTACTCGGTTTCGGCCCCTTAAAGTCTTGGTCTTGACTGCAACACTAACAATATATTCCCTTTAACAGCAATATCACTAAATATTTAGATGCCGTTTAATTTTTGTTCTTGCACACCAGTATTATATACAACATAGCATGTAATAATGATTTTAATTTTAGAGTAAATAGTGTTTAGAATGTGTGTGTTTTTCCCCAATGAGAGTAAGAAGAGTGAAAGTATTACAAAGGAGTAAAAAGGCATTTTGGACATGAGATTCTGCCTGAGGTCTTCAGTATTGATGAGTCTGGATTTACTGCTTAATTATTGGAGTTTGCATGTTTCTTCTGAATCCAAAAATATGCTTCTCGGGTTAAGTAGTGATCTTGAATGGTCTGAGTGTGATAGTCCACCTCCCAGGTTCTGTCCTGCTCAGGCCTTTGCCCAAAGTCAGCTGGGCTCAGTCTGCACCTTTGATAAAGCAGGTTAAAAATGAGATGTTCTGAATGTTGAACACTACATTCTTTTCCATTCCATTTGCAGGACAGACACAGCGATAGTGTTGTTGCATCAGATTTGTATTTCTCACTCATGCAGATGTGGCTGGCGTAATGGAGTCGGCTGCACATAGAGTGTTGTGGCAAATTATTTCGGTGTGCGGTTTTAACACAGTAAACATTAGTTTATTTAAACGTGATCATTTGGTGTTTGCCTTTTTTTATTTATTTATTTATTTTGGCACTCTGAGTAATGTGAGAAACAGTAGTGTGAGAATGTAAACAAGTGTAATATCAATGGAAAGGATTCACCTCAATTGATTGTTTGATCCTGAACCAGCCGTCACACTGCATTGATATCAGAGAAATGTGGAGTTCAACACACAAAGTGGTTAGAAACTGCGAGAGCAGTAATTCTTCTTTTTCATTCAGTGCTCAAACACTTCAGTAACTCTTATCCTACTTGTGTTCTGTGCTACGGTAAATCTTGTTGCATGCCGACTTTCCAGTGCACCATTAAGACGAGGAATTAAAAACAGTTTGCTGTACCAAGGTGCCAGTGACAAATTCAAATAACCACATCGGCGTTAACTATAAGTCTATTTAATAGGCTATCCACACACCTCAGACTGTGACTCTCATTATTTATTAATGAATGATTGTTTTGTTGAGGAGCCACACATTCACTGATCTCCAAAGGGCATCCTCTGAGTGCTTGTTTTGCCTCTTGAACATAAAAGACACCTGAGGTGGCACTAAATTTAGCACATGTACGTTTAAATAATTATCAAATATCGACGAGGAACATTTCATTCTTTTGGCCATAACAATGCCTGATGATTTTAGGCTTTAACAATCACTCCTTCGTAAACTCCACTTGCCATGACTATAATAATTGTACTTTTAATATCTTGAGGATTGTGAAACTGTCAGGTGCATCGTGATCTAAAGCTTCACTCCTGTCTCAGGATGCCTCTGCCGCCGGCACTGATGGCCCGCTTGGCCAAGAGAGGGATTGTTAAACCGTCAGAACAAGGTAGTAAAACAGATTCCACATTATCAGACATGTTTTAAGTTTTTGTTTTTTTTAATTGGTGCCCTATGTCAACTTGTTCTACGAATCCTCGCAGAAGCAGACGAGGAGATCATCGCTGAAGATTACGACGACAATAATGTTGATTATGAAGCCACCAGAAAGGAGAATCTGCCTCCAAACTGGTACAAAGTGTTTGACCCTGCTTGGTACGTACATTTAGTCTTTTTGTTGCTGAATTTGATGTACATAGAAGAAAAAGGAAATGAAGTCACACGGCACACATGAGAGTTACAACGTGCTTTATCCAACACAAAATGAAAAATACACATTGTACAAAGCCACTGGACACTAGAAACCTCAGTTGCAGACCGTCTGACCAGGTCAGTCTTCAGCCGTCTTTTAAATGCGTCGGCGGCACAGTGGAGCAGCGGTTTGCTCCGTTGCAGCATGATGAGAGTACATGTAGCTGACCTTCCTCCCCTTGTGCATGTAAAGCCACCACTGCCCCGCTATGCCACCCCGACTCAAACGTAATGATTTATACTAACACACCCTTTTCTACAACAAACAGTTGAAGGAAGGAAAATGTTTTATTTTATACGAGCGCACGAGATGTCTGCCACCGCCTCACAGCGAACGTTAACATTGATCCGTCCACAGTGGTCTTCCTTATTACTGGAATGTGGAGACAGACTTGGTGGCCTGGATTTCCCCCAACGACCCCACTGCTGTGATCACAAAAGCAGCCAAGAAAGCGAGAGGTATGTTGAATGTGGGATGTGATGTTTGGCTGGGGGGGGGGGGGGGGTGTTCTTTCATCCTGACGGTCGTGTCACTAAGGACGTGTCTTCCCGTTAATGATGCTGAAAACTGTCGCAGGTTTGTACATTTGACAAGAACGCCGTTTGTTTTGATTCTCGTTTGCAGCCGAGGGGGGAGACGAGAGGGTGGAGAGGCAGTTCGAGAAGCCCGACAGGGAGCGGGAAAGAGAGCGAGAGCGGGAGAGGGAAAGAGAGCGGGAGAGGGAAAGAGAGAGGGAGCGGGAGCGAGAAAGAGAGAGGGACGATGGAAGAGACAGAGACCGGAGGAAGTCGAGGAGAGAGGACATGGTGCCATACGGCAAAAGCAAAAGAGGTAATATTTACATATTTGTGGCATACAACTTCAGATCTTTTATTTTTTTCTAACAGTCAAAAGTTAAATGTCCATTTTATTTCTTTATTTCAGGCAGAAAAGATGAGGAGATGGACCCCATGGACCCGAGTGCTTATTCTGATGCCCCAAGGTAAAACTACCAATGACTGTGTTCATACAGTAAAATTCAATGTTTTAGACGTTCTGTTGTATCAAGTTCTATAGAAAGAAAAGGGGGGAAAAGCACAGTGGAGCAGCAAGAGTGTGACGGTCTAGTTATGTGGGTATTGAACCGGGCACTCAATGCTGATGGTATATTCACCTAAACAATGAATCACTGGATGATATACAGGTTCCCCTAAAAAAAAAATATATATATAAATATCTTTTACAAGAATCCAATTCAAAACTCAAATTTTCCTATAGTTTAGATTTATTATATAGAAGCTGAATTATTTCAATCCAATTTTCTTAATCATGTCAGCATCGTACAAATGAGACTATTTAATGAGTCGTTTCCTTGCTGCCCAGTGGGTGTAGTGGTAAGCACTCCTACCTCATACCAAGAACCGGTTCAAGTCCTGGTTGGGCTTGTTGTGTAGAATTTGTATGCTTTTTCAATTTATTTATTTTTATCCCACCGAGTCCAGTTTCCTTTTAACGTTACATGAAGTTGTGAATGTCCGTCTCTACACATTTCAACTGCGTAGCGGCAATAGTCGACTCGCTTAATATAATGATCACAGATCGAATGAAATACTTAAACTCAAAAGGTTTTGCCATGTAGGAAGAACTACAAAAAGAATTATATTGAGATTTGAAAAAAGCAACTCAATTCACCCATAATGCATCTTTCTACTCGTGGTTCGACTCGTTTATCTCGAGCAGGAAACCGGGCCGGTGTAATTGACAGCATAAAGAAACTGCAGTCAGTGTAATCTGATTTACCGGGACGATGGAAACGCAAGCATCACATGCTTCTGCCATTAAGACAATTCAGGAAAAAGGTCAACTTAATTTTCACACCACCCCTCAGGAGGGGGGGTGTACAGTTATAAATAAGCAGTCGCCGTGACGTAGCTGAAGTGATCTCACAGTGACGTGGTTTTCACAGGCCAGTGAACCGATTTCACTGGAGCAATCAAATCCCCGGCTCCTCCCGTTTAGAAAGGAAATCTGCAGTAAAGCGTTTCATCCCGACAGGGGTTCGTGGTCGAGCGGCCTGCCCAAACGCAACGAGGCAAAAACCGGCGCCGACACCACGGCGGCGGGGCCCCTGTTCCAGCAGCGGCCGTACCCGAGTCCGGGAGCGGTGCTCCGGGCCAACGCGGCAAACCAGATACCGAAGGAGTGAGCCAGGAGCCCCGGAGGAGAGCAGGAAGTCTCTCGTACAACAGCGCAGCTGGTCCTCCTTCACGTCGAGTCGTCGCTCCTTCAGACTAACATCGGTGTGCAGCAGCTGTATGTAAATATGATTTTATATGACTGTACGATTTTTGTTGCTGACAGAACCACCAGTAAAGGTTGTAATAAACATAAGCTTGTGGCAGATTTTCTTACAGTTGTGATGGGGAAAGTTTGAATACTTAATAGGTTTTTATTTTTAAAAAGTGTGTCGCATTAAAATTCTGAATTCTTCCCACAAAATGACCCAGGATGAGATGAGGCGGAATAAACACAATGAACAGAACAAAAAAAACAAATAAGAGGAGGAGGAATCAGTGATCTGTTGCGCCCACATAGTGACAAATGGAGTCGTAGTCCAGAGTGAACACTTTCTCTTCATATCTGTCGAGCTGAACTATCGCTCGGCACTTGTTCTTGTCTCGCTGAAGAATGCGGCCGACCTGAGAGGACGAACGTGAATAAGTACTGCGGTGAGTAACGGTGTGCAGCATTCAAACACAGTGAAGGAAAGAGGAAAAAACACACACACACACACACACACCTGTCCTCTGTGCTCGCCCAGTACGACCATCACCGCGTCATTTTCCTGTTTTGGAACGATGGTTTCCAGCATGTCCTGCTTCACGTCTGAAAAGACAAAAATAAAGCTGTGTGTCCTCGCTGTAACGTTAAAAAAACATCCTTTATCAAGAAATTCAGCTTGTGACTACCTTGTAAGGCAAAAATAGGTCAACGCGACTCACCTTCGAGCAGCCTCCCCTCCTCAGTTCGGCAGATGCAGGTGGACAGCGAGAGGACGTCCTCCACTCGCATCTGAATAAAATCCACACTGATTTGAAAAGTCTTGACTGAAAGTATTTTGTGTCAGGTGACAAAAGTCCTGCGACTTTCTTAATACAGTTTTTTTTTTTATTTATTATTACTGCTCCCGGTTCTCGATGTCAATATTTCTGAATATTCAGAATTGATGTTCACGAACAGCGAGTTTCAGCTTTGAACAAGCGACTCGATATAAATATACCTGAACTGAAGAGAAGTTTGGAGGACGAGCCTCCTAATTTACTGAGTTTACACCACGTTGCATCTCCAAAGGTTTCACACCGTACAGTGGAAGCTTTGTCAGAGGCTAAGAAGTCAAATAGGTTTAATGTTGGACTCGTTAACGTGGACCGTCAGTTAAAGTTCACAGCCATTTGTCCTACAAGCAGTGCTGGAAAACATGATTTGAACTGAAAGTTCTGTGGCTCTGAAACCAAAGGTTTGAAGCAATTTATCCCACTTTAGTTATATTTTGTACAAGAACAAAACACGAAGACCATGTTTGTGTCCCACTGATTTCATTGAGCTTTTTGCCAATTTGAACCCTCTGTGACTTTTCATTGCAGCCATTCCCAGCGACTTTGTTCTTGACATCTTTGTCACTATCAGACACCGCTGCTTCATATTCACGTGGAAAATATTGCAAACAATCTGGAATCTAACAAGCTGCGCGCAATGTGTCCGAGTGAAACGAAGCGGGGATTCTCATTGGTCGAAATGGTTCATTCTCAGCCAATCACCGATATGCTTACTAATTCATTGTATAAGACGAGATTAATTTCCTGTTGATAGCGAGACAGCAGCGGAACATTTGGTTTCGATACGATGCAACATCAACCTCACCTTATCTTCTAAAATGACCAATTAGAATTTCATATCAGTGGAAATATGCAGATCTGTGGAAAATTTGCCATCCCTGTACAACTTTTCTATGCATATGGAGACAACAAGTAGTAATCCTGTTGATTTATTTATTAGATGCAGTAAGGCGTCTTTACTACTTGCATGCCAGGACTTCTGATAATATGGATTCAGTACCTTTGAGTTGTAGTATCGGCCATCTTTGAAAGCTTTGTCTATGAAGCGAACTTTCAGGTCTCTCTGGAGCCAGGAGGGAGGCGGCGGCGGTCGCCTTGCTTCTTTCACCAGGGGCTTTTCTCTGCAGAGATGAGAGTAAAAAAAAAAAAGATGTCAAAATGAATGCTCAGTAACACGACAGTAAAGGAGAATCAAAGACGGTATGAATGCTCACCTGTCTGGACTTGATTCTCTGTGTTTTCTCTTCCTGTCGTCTCTTCCCCCGTCTCTCTCTGAAGACTTGTGTTTTGCTCTGTCGTCGCTGCGCTTTTCTTTCTCCTCCTGCCTTTGCCGCTCTTTCTCCCTCTCTTTTTCCTTCTCCCGCTCTTTGTTTTTGTGAGCTTTACCGAGCCGACCTAATGAGTGGAAAAATACTGTTAGTTTTTAAATGTGCCTGTATCCAGTTTGTGCAGAACACTGGAAAGACTGTTTCTGTTTGTTTGATCAGTTCAATTACTTACTGAGGTCTTTGCTGTATTTATCGTATTCTTTCCGTCCAACCAGTTTAATGGCGTACTGACTGATAGTCACAGTCTTTCCGCCGATGGCCAGCTTGACCACGACTCGAGCGTTGTCCGCATCGACACCTTCAATCTGTCACGCGCCAATCGAAGTTGTGACGTGTTATTCAGAGAAATAAAACTTGGGTAAAGGTAGGATGTGTCGAGCGGCTGTACCTTGCCATACAGCTCTTTGTGCGCCCCCGATTCCACCAGCACACAACCCCCAGCACCCATCACGAGCTCCTCCTCCTTCTCTCGCTCCTCTCCTGGCTTCGGCGGACGCCGATGCCTTTTGGGCTCGAGGTCTTTGATGGCTGAACGATCCGCTCCCAGACCCAGGCCTTTTGGACGGAGCTCGTGTTCGATTGGCTTCACATCTCTGTGGCGGGCAGACAGCAGCAGCGATAAATCAATAAACGGAGAGAGAGACAAGTTCAGGGCCTGAAATCCACTAGCGGTGATGAGAACTTGAGACTGAAGTTAAACCAGGATTAAATGTAAATAATAAACAACAACATAAAAAGAATAATCCTTCGCTTTAGATAAATATCAAACATCATACGATCAGTTACATACACTTATTTACACATCACGGGGAGCCACTTGGGTTTTAATGTCTTCAGCACACAAACCTCCAACACTGTGATTGACTCCAACACATTGACACACAACTTACTGTTTAAATGTACGTCCAATGCCTTCGCTTTTCTTCCAGCCCATTCCTTTAAGCATAGCAAGTCCGTAAGCCTGAACGGGAATGCTCTCGTAATCCGCCTCTGTGGACTGACAAACACAAGGTATCTCTTTAGAGTGTGATGAATACAAAATTCACTGAAAATCAAACACAGCCTGAATAAAAATGTCAGAGGAACTGAATGAGCATCTTATGTAATCTGAGATTTGAAACACATGAAATTGTTAGTGTCAACTGACAGAGAGGAGCAGTTTGTCATGTCAGGCTTACTCAGCCTTTTGCCTCCAGGCTGTCAGACTCATTCCCGGCTGACTAAAGCCACAGAGCAGAGGCTGCGGCAGGCACCCTCATCAGAGCAAGAGCAGCGGCCCTGCTCAGCTCATTGAAGGCTTTCCTCTGAGGGGAGGCCGGGAACCCTCTCTCACAGAGGAGACTGCATAGAAATGAGCTGTGGGCCGCAGTGAGCAAGTTTTCCCTGACTCTCGTGTGGTGCCACTCACATCTACAGTGACTGAGAGCAGATATGCAATGACAGTGAGGAGACATGTGAGGCAGCTTGTGAAAAACAAAAAAAAACAAAATCTAAATGACAGGGCGAGCACTCATTGGTCGGCTTCATGTCTCTGGGGAGACCGGTGATGCCTGGCTGCCACCAAAACCTTATATTGTAGTGTCATCAAAGTCATCTGAAGCCTCACGCATGCGTTCGACTGTAGATGCACACGAGGGTGTTATTCTATTCAGCTGTCAGCACTTTCACACACTCAGATTTCAATCGGAGTCTACCTGACAACTTGTATTGTCAGAGACTTTTATATGCCGAGCGAAATTCTACTTTTGTCAACTTTACATCAGATACAATTCCAATAAAGTTGGAAATAGATGAGAGTCTTCAAGAACTATTTTCTAACACTAAAAGGATTTCACTTATATATTGCTTTACCACCGCGCAAGCAGTCCATAAAGTGCTTTACATCATTAATCACATTCACATAAAAATGGAGGCAGCCATGCAAGGTGCCTAAACCATCCATTGGGATTGGATCCATTGGGATGGACACGTTGACATGTGGACAGGTGAAAGGGAATCGAACCTGCACTCAATTGGGAGATGCCATCTGAGGCACAGCTGCCCCACTACTACTTAAAGACAACTTTTTAATATTTAATGTTATTTGAACAAAAGTGTATCTGTGGAAATAAAATTACATTTCCCATGTGTATGAAGTCAATATCGAGTTGAGACAGACAGACAGACATCTCTTTCATATTTCTTGTTTCTGCGATATCTAATTTCAAATTTCCAGTTGAAACAAGAATGTCATCCGTGAGTTTCTTCCTCCGCAACTTTCTCTCATGTTTCTTCAATAAAGAAATTCCTCTGATCTCCAGTTAACACAACTAACCAGATATTCTTGTATCTCTAAATCCAGCTAATGTATTGGAAGCAGAAACCAACTGATGCAACTAGTAAAAGAAAAACACAACAGAATTTTGATCTGCGACCGTCAGGAGACAGGGCCTGTCGCTGCCCTGCTACCTCGTCATTCATCCACCACCCAGGAGGAGACTATGCTCACAGATTCAGGCCGCAGGTCCACCTTGACATGGTCTCCATCCTCGAAGCCCTCGGGCGCCTTGTTCTGCATGAGCAGCGGGATGCTGAGGTTGAGGTCCGCCTGGGTTCCGTTCTGGTACTGCTCCAGCTGCCTCCGTGAGTCTGCACACATCATGGATGACAGTCGTTCACTGAGCTCCTTTAGGGACGGCGCTACCCTCATCCTCCCCACGACGGAGACGCACCTTCAATGAGCTCTTTGACAGCCTGGGACTCCACAGAGTCGCAGCCCTGGTTCGTGTCCTGGGCCGTGTCTTCGGGTTTGCCTTCTTTCTGGGCCGCCCGGTCCGGTTTGTGCCAGCGGTTCTTCTGGATCAGGGGGATGATCAGCTCTTTAGGCTTGTCATTCGGTTTAGTGCTGTAGAAGGGAAACATTTTTAAAAAAATAAGCCGCGTTCAAAACATATGTACAACCGGCTGTAGTAAAACACTGTGGAATAGTACATCTACTATAAAAAAAAAAAAACTCACACTGAATCGCAACGGAAACGTAAACCCGAGTGTTAGCATTAGCATGCGTAGCGTACCTTTGTAACTCATTTCTGTCGATTCCAGTCAAGTAATCCTTATCTTCTGGCTTGACCGGAGCGTCGGCAGTCGGGGGTTTAAATTTGGTGACAGTTTTAGTGAATCCAAACGACACCGGGGCTGGTTTTCGCTCTCCATGGTCCTCGGAAACAACGGACATGGAGGCGCCCGCTTCTTCTCCGTGGGACGCCATGATTGTTTGTGGAAAACGTAATCAGCAGAATTGCATTATGGTAGTTGTAGTTTTTGTCGTCGACATTTTAATTAGGGGGCTCATCAAAAATGACTACATCTCCCAGCCTGCAGTAGATTTAAAGGCACAGCTCGGATTTGAGTCGTTTGAACGACTGTCTGATAATCAATAAAAAGGTGCAAACTAATTTGAAAAAATGGCAACAACAAAAAAAAGTCCCATAAAAAGTGGGAGAGGCACCTCATGGAGGAGATTAAAAATTATCAGAGGAGAGCAGCGTCTGTTGCTGAGATCAATGGAGAGGCAGGCACCAGAATTTCCTCTGGAATTTTCTAGTTGTGTTTTATTGCTTCAAAAAATGTTTTACGAGAATAATCAAATGTGTCACGCATTCCATATAATCTGATTAAATAAGATATTTCGCATTGTTTTGAAAAGTGCTTTATTCTAAGCGTTACTTTAAAACAAAATTCTGTTTAAGCTGTGATGGATGGATGGATGGATGGATGGATGGATGGATGGATGGAAATACATGAAAATACCATAAATGAACTAAATTTAACAAATGTTATTTTCAGACTTCACATTCTTCACACTTTGGGTTCCCATTTAAAAAAGAAAAGATTGCAGTGGTGATAGATAGATAGATAGATAGATAGATAGATAGATAGATAGATAGATAGATAGATAGATAGATAGATAGATAGATAGATAGATAGATAGATAGATAGATGATGGATGGATGGATGGATGGATGGATGGATGGATGGATGGATAGATAGATATTTGTAATTTAGTGTAATTACATCACATAATTAAATATATCTGAGGCTGTCTGAATACGGCAGAAAACGTGTTGTTTGAAAGAGGTTCTCACGCCTTTAAATCCAGGTTCTAACTCGTAAGCGAAAAGTGATGCTGAGTGCTGATGCAGGTTTACACCACAGACAGACTATATGGGCGTTACTTTTAACTCTTTTGTTCCCTCCCCCCATTTTCCCCTTTAACTTCTCAAGGTATTCTCTCCGACCTGTCATTAACGCTTCTTTCTTTTCCCTCAAAAGTATATTCAAGGGGCAGGAGCCTGAACAGACAGCATGTGGACTAAGTAATCTAATCTAATCTGGAATCGACGCTCCTCGCGCTGAACGCACCGCGCGTGCAGCTCACACCTCCACATCCGCTCAACTCGATACTAGTGACGTCTGTCTGCTTTCTTTTTCTTAATTGCTGTAATTGCGTCGACTGAAAAAATACCCACGTTTACAGTGAATTTTAGTTCAACTGAACGACCCAGAGAGGAGGGGATTTGACGAAGGGGAGAAAAATTGTTTTTTATAAATAAAAACGACCATGAAGGTAAGAAATTAAAGCAAATTACTATTGTTGACTGGACTTGGCACAAGTTAAAATATCCGATGTTGGCATGTATTCATCGTCTGTACTGTATTCTGCCTCCAGCTGTGCAGCAGCTGCTTAAAAATTATAAGCGGTCAGATTTGACCGATAGTGTGTGTGTGTGTGTGTGTGTGTGTGTGTGTGTGTGTGTGTGTGTGTGTGTTATTTTCCGTCTCTCTCTCTCTCTCTCTCTCTCTCTCTCTCGCGCGCTCTCTCTCTCTCTCGCTCTCTCTCTCGCTCTCTCTCTCGCTCTCTCTCTCCCCTCTTGATCGCCACAGCTCTCAGAGCATCACTAGTGTCCAAATATCCCGTCAGCCGTGCGCATCGCTTCTGACTTTCTCTAGGATACGGTGACAGCATCCTCCTCCTTTCTTTAATTTGTCTTCTAAATATCTCATCCACCGAGGCTGCAGCCTGCTTTCTTTTTTTAAAACCAAGCAACTCCTTTAATTTCAAGTGCTGGCTTATCGTCCAACCTCAGTCGGGTCAATGTATATAGACGCGTTTAAACGGATCCTCTTTGAAAGGCTGAACTGCTTGAAGAGAATGTGTGTGTGTCAGCGGCAAGGAAGGTCAGTGTTTTTCCCCTAAATACCGAGAAACCTGAGAATCTGATCTGTTGTGTGTATATCTGTGTGTGCATGTAAACTGTGTCATAGAGAGTGAATGATGTGGGTTTGATCTCCTCCACATCCGAACTCCACTTTGCTTTGACAGCTCCTGTCTGTTTCTGATTAACCCTGAAAAGTTTGTTGTGACCATTTTGGACTAATATTATAAAAAAAAATTTCCTTAAAAGAATATTTATTCTCATGTTGTAGAAATTAATGACTGCAACCAATGCTCAGTGCACCTGCACTCATTTTTCCATGAGAAAATAGACTGACTTGCAGAATTTGCTCAGTAGTTCAGACGTGAGTGTGTGTGCCTTGCAGCTTTGTGTGTGTGTGTGTGTGTGTGTGTGTGTGTGTGTGCTGTTTGTTTTGGGTGTGTCCCGGTTTGATCCAAGGAGCTTGTTATAAAGTGATGGATCTGTGACCCTGACTCGATAGTGATGCGCTGCTCTGGTTTATTCAGAACACTCAAGGTTACACTGTTAATATGAATCATTAATTCGTTTGGAGGAGAAGTGGGAGGACATGTGGTGTCGGACTGTCCACACATGCTCTCATGCTGCTCAGGTACTCGCACTGTTTGTTTTGCCTCCGTCTCACCAGCGAGCCCAGCACCTGTTCTGCACTAAGAGGGCAGCGCCTTTGGGTTTTAGACTACATTTGCCCCCCCCCCCCCCCTCCAAGTTGTGATCCTCAGTTTTAACCGCCCAGTTAAGTGGAAACGCACGTCACATGCAAACATAACTCCCCTTTTACTGCTAACAAGCTGGAAGGATGAAGTGAGGCACATTTTTCCTCTGTCGTAGTAATGCATGTCAGGTGGGAGTTGTTGATTGTCTAATTATGTACCTCCCGTGTCCTTCGGCGTCATGCATATTCATGTGGCTGTTTTAAGGTGTGGTGAAAACAAAGTGTGCATGTGTGTGTGTGGACTGTGTTTTTTGTGTGTGTGTGGGCTGTGTTTTTTGTGTGTGTGTGTGTGTGTGTGTGTGTGTGTGTGTGTGTGTGTGTGTGTGTGTGTGTGTGTGTGTGTGTGTGTGTGTGTGTGTGCGTGTGTGCGTGTGTGCGTGTGTGCGTGTGTGCGTGTGTGCGCGCAAGGCAGTTTACCCTTGACAGGGCAGGGCTACGCAGGCATATTCTTCCATCTGTGGTCCAAACCTTTGCTCCCAGCCACTGCATTTGAATTCTGCAGTTGTAGCCGGCTCTATTCTTAGTTCTCAACAGTTCATGTGCAGCCTGATATGAAATTTCAACAACAGCGACTCGGCCACGCTGGAAATGCCACCCGTGTCCGCGCACATTGCGATTCAGTTCGGATCAGCTAAGCTGCTGTTAAGTGGTTTACTCTGACTCAGGTTGAAAATCAATAACTAATCAATGATAGTGTGCGGAGTTAGAATTTACACAGTGCTATATTCGAAATGTCAAGAAGGCAATGAATCCATGTATCCTTGAGTCAGATGTGAGTTGGACAACTGGGATCAATATCAGGTGGTGAGACAGGCAGCAGGAGCGGCCGAGGGTCACCTTCACCCATCCCTACTGAATCAGCAGTATCTCTCTTACACTTACACACACACACACACACACACACACACACACACACACACACACTGGAAGGCCTGCTTAGGTTACCAAACTGCGACCTCACAAAAATGCTCATTATAATGAACTGAACCTTCTCTTCATCCCCTCATGAATTATTTCTTCAGTTATTACGATTCCAGCCATTCTTTCATAACGTTGCCACACCCTCTTTTCTCTGTTTATTCCTTTTTCATCCTATTTTATCTTCCACACTTGTCATTTCTCTATGTTCCGTACGTCCACCTTGAATTTTCCCGATTTCTGTGTCTTTCCATCTCGCTGATCCGTCACCGTTGTTTTCGGAGCTGATCTGCCTTGTTTAATTAAACTGCTCCCTCTTCCTGATGGGAGCTCATCTGCGCTCACAGTGAGGGGTATACCGCTTCCTGGCACATTAAGTAACAGAGGACCTGTTGTCACAGTAGTATTCCTCAGAAGAGTGAGTGTACACAACGCACCGTGCCCCACTAAATGTGCCCCCTGCATTGACCTTGATCCCGTGACTCTAAATATACAGTTCCCCCGAGGGGAAGCTTCTCTGAGCTGGCACTATCCTGACAGGTGTGTGTGTGTGTGTGTGTGTGTGTGTGTGTGTGTGTGTGTGTGTGTGTGTGTGTGTGTGTGTGTGTGTGTGTGTGTGTGTGTGTGTGTGTGTGTGTGTGTGTGTGTGTGTGTGTGTGTGTGTGTGTGCGGATGTCACTCACATCCTCAACAATGCCCTAATCTCACAATAAGCTGTTTGTAGTCAACACCCAAGCAGCTTTGATAATCATTAAATAAAATCATGCGGTGGAATAGGTCGCGGATTAATAGATGCCGTGCGAGAATGTCCTTTTCATTTACATGCAGTCTCATCGGATTTTCATGTATTAAGTTTACATTGACCATGGAAGATAGGAAAATGCATGTGTGTTCCACCGTGTATGACAGAAGGAGGTATTTTGTGTGTTTCAAAAGAGGAGCGTTTAATCTTTTATTTTTAAATCTGCCACTGCTGTCTGTGTTGTGTTGAGCAATCCCGTGCCCTAGATTTGAAAGTGAGCGAGCATCAGGGAAGGTTTTAGCACACCCCACGTTGCTCGTTGCACTATTTGGTGTAAATGTCGGAAGGGTCAGGGCGTGGACACGAAACGACTGAGACGATGGAGTCGGAGAGAGGACTCTCCTGTACGCCTCTCCAGTCTATCAGCTCACATGAATTTAAGCTCGCTGGTTATTTAAGATGCTTCACCGGGCTGACCTCAAACACAAACCCCTGGGAGAGGATGCTGTGAGATTAGGAGCAGTGGGCCTCTCTATAGGTTAAAGTGAAAGTCGGCGTATGGGGGAGTTTGTTTTGGTCGCTTGCTTGGCATTTCTCACCCTACATGAGGAGAGGAAACAAACCCAGTCCAAGAAAATCTTCATAAACAAAAAACAAGTCATACATATGTTGTTAATATATGCAGATATTTTAAGTGCAGATTGGGGCCTGTTTTTAATCTCAAGTCAAAAGATGATCAATTATAGTTACTGATGATGTGAAATTGTTAATGAATAAATACTTGACCATACTTCTAAGTTCACTTTTAACGTGTAAATCTAGTGAAAGATAGGAAATGATGAAGTACTTATATGTGCATCTGACTTTTAAAATCATTAATTGCAATTCCCAAATGTGCTTCAAACATGCGATAATTGAGAAAAAGGTTACAGAAAATACAAGCGAAGTGTTTTTATAGAGGAGGCTTCACTTTAAAGCCTGAGTCTGCGACTCATTTTAGAGTTACAAGAAATTCCATCTCCATGATTACTCTTTACTTTTACAGTCCTGTGATGTTCACGAGTGCTTTTTAAAATTAGAAAAGTTCCGAGTCAAATGAAATGGGGAATGGATTCTACTCGCATTCCCGTGCTTCAGCAGTCTCAGTGTGCTTTACATGATCAGTTACATTCACCCATTCACACCCTAATGGTCGCAGCTTCTGTGCACGGTGCTCACACACTGTTGGGAATACCTTGTGGCGCCTTCAGTGTCTCGCACAAGAACGCTTTGACACATGGACAGTGCAAGAAGGGGGATCGAATGGTAAACCTTGGGATTAGAGGTCGACCTGTTCCACCAGCTAAGCCGCAGTTGCCCCAATTAATAGAAATAAAAAAGTAAATTATAAATACCGAATTTTATAGTTGGGGAAAAAAAGGAACTTTCTTCTTGATAATGTTCAAAACTTGAATACCACCAATACTACCAGTCATAAAGTTTCAGACATAATCATCAAATGTATTAATTAGTTTGATAAACCAGCCAAAAAGTCAAGAAGTGAATTTATTAGATGATTGATCAATTTTCATGGAAATCAAAAATAACTATTCATTACGTAGTTAATTACATTTAAAAAAAAAATGTAGGGGCGGGGTTTCAAAACCATTGTTGTGGGCTTTGGAATGGAAATTGAACAAAAACCAGGTTTGGCTTTGACCACGGCAGACAGCATTTAGCGTGCAGGTCAGGTCTTGGCTTTGAGTTTGGGTCTCCCAAACTCAAAGCCAAGACCTACCCTGCATGCTAAATGAATTGTTTCTATTCTATCCAAATGAGCCTCTGACGCTTCTGATTTGAAATTTGTGCAGCAGCAGTGCATTCGGTCAGTAATAACTCCATTATGCAACCATCAGTCATGACGACTTCAGACTGTCCTATGCAGACTTATAAAGTAGCACGAGTCCTTTCGATTGTTTATTCACTGCCGGCGTTTGCAGACGGACCGACGAACCGAGCTCTTTAGGTATGCTGCTCACACTCCAGCTGACAAAATACCCAGTCGGTCCATCAATATCCACCAAAATTCACATTTAGCAGAGACAACTTGAACTTTTAGTGAGCATGCACAAAATACCAAAACAAGCTTACATAAATTCATTGAGTATTCTGGCTGAGCTAATTGAACAGGCTAATTTCATTATCGTAGAGTTCATTTAGAGCGGAAACAGAACATGGGTAATAGAGCAAGCACGGATATGGCAAAGTCGAACCAACGAGGCTTCTATGGGCTTCTAGCACGTCTGCAGCTGGCGTGCTGTGGAAAAACAATCGGGTGACAGAGTTCGATTATAGCCAAAGCTGTTAAAAGTTTGTAGTCTTCCCAGAAGTTTAACAAACTCTGTCTGCCGTGGTCAAAGCCGATTATGTCAGAGGGTGATCCGCAGACTGAGAGACGGCTTTGATGGGGATGAGGACCGGCGTCTAGATAGACATCAGGAACATGTGGAGAATCACGAGAGCTGACAGTCGCTGCCTTCGCCACGAAGCTGCAATCATCGTATCGATACAGGCAGAGCTTAAGAAAAGGTGTTGAGCCGTCATCATGGCTGTTATTCATTGCAAACAGCCGGTGTGGTCAATAAAAGGGATTGTTTCAGATGTGACAGTTTGCAGTTTAGATTTTACCTCGTTGGATCAGCTGCAGAGACGCGCTCCTGTGTTCTTGGCACCGCCCGAGGTCACTTTTCAACCCAGCAATTCAATTATTCACCAGACCTAATAGATGTGTTTTGCTCACACCCTTTCTGTCCTGAAGGTCCTTCCAGACGTCCCTCAGCCCGATGTCGAGCTCTGTTCGCTTTTGTCCTTGCTTCGTTGCTTAAAGTTGACTTTGAATTATTGAGCTTGGTGGCAAAGCTCATCTCTGTAACTTAAATAAATTAACACCCCGGAGATCCAACCTGAAATAACTACTTAGTTAATTTGTCCTGCAATAAAGATATTCCGCTCATGACTGTGAGCTGCCGGGGGTGGAATGGCCCCAGCTTCTTTAGGCTAATCACAAGAAAAATTTTAATTGCCTACGACCTGAAATTTTAGCTTCACCCATTACGCACCATAATGTATTACTAAAGTGCCGCATTAGAAAGGAGGGGATTGTTAAGATGAAGCATATTTAAGTGGGGGGGAAAAAAACATTGTGGTTAATTAAGTAAGAACCCCGAATGTTCCCTGGATAATGAAAGCAAGTGAGTGTTGAGGGTAAAAAGTCACTTTCAGACGGAAAACTCTGTGTGGAGCAGCTGTTTGTTCTTTGCACTCGTTCCTGATAGCCTCCAGCGTATGCCGGATGCGTTTTGAGCAAATATGGCGAGGAAATAAACAAAAGAAGTCCACTAAGAATAGCCTCAGAGTGAAGAGGATGCACGTTCTGCCATTGACACGCTGCGGTGGTTTGATTTTACACGGGAAGGTCCAGCGTTGTGTAAAGATCCTGAGCAGGTCGCTGCAGCAGAGGAAGCCGGTGAAACAGGATCCGTGTTGGTCAGCTCTTCTGTGACCCAAAGGTCAGAAATCTCAATAAAATCAGTCTTTCTATAGGGCTAGATATCCTTGAATCAGTGATACTGTGTCCCCTACACCCATTGAGTAATATGTGGACTCTGTAATTTTTTTTGGGAGCTTTGTACTGTATATGATAAGGCACAGTGGTGTAGTGGTTAACATGCTTGAATGTCCATGTTTTTTACGTGTTACATATTAAGAATACCTTTATTGTCATTTAATTGTTTGAATTAAACTTTGACAGCAGCCAATGGCTGGTGCATGTGAAAGGAAAATATAAACCTGAAGGTAAAAGCAATAAATATGCAAAGATTTCATATTTAAAAGAATAAATTACAGCTTTATTATATAATACAGATGTTTTACAATGTTGTTGGATCCGTTATAGCACAAAGTTCCCGGGTGATATGGACCATTTAAAAAAACAAAACAAAGAAATCTGAGTTTGAGTGGATTTTTGACAGCTGTGTAGTGGTTAGTACTCTAATCTCACAGTGAGATAATCCCCTGGTTCAAGTTCAGACTACTGTGTGTTCACTGTGTTTGCATGTTCTTACTGTGTCTGCATGTGTTGATTGTGTATGATTGTCTGTCTTTTGATGTTTCCCCTGTGTTGGACTGGCGACCTGTCCAGTCTGTCCCCTGTCTTTGCTCATAGCTCAGGATGCCTCCAATCCACTGAGACCTGGACAAGCGAGGTATTAAAGATAGTTGATGGCTGTTTGCTTGAGTGACGGTGGCCTCGTAGCTTCCCAACGTCTGGTTTCACGTCCACACTGCAGCTTTTTCTGTGTGAAATTTGCCTGTTTT
Organism: Lipophrys pholis; assembly: GCF_963383615.2. Lineage (NCBI taxonomy): Eukaryota > Metazoa > Chordata > Actinopteri > Blenniiformes > Blenniidae > Lipophrys > Lipophrys pholis. The sequence continues at coordinate 27,432,260 of NC_137630.1, forward strand.
CTCTCGATTCCTCCCACAATCTAAATACATGCTTGTCAAGATGGTGATTCTTTCATTCTATCGGTGTGAATGTGTCTGGTTGCGTGTCCTTTTGTGCTCGTGCTGTCTATTTTCACCATCTGTGGGTCAGGCCAGTCAGTGCAGCCCTCATCCCGGTGAAAACAGGTGTGGATGGATGAATGCATTTAAGTGTTGTATTCATCCAGGCTCGCAGCACGAATTGGTATTCTCATTGCCAACACTATCTACTGGGTTGAAATGAAACTACGTACCAGGAGTCATAATCCCTGTTCAACATGATATTAATGCAGTTGTTATTGAAAATATCCATTTTTTGTTAATAGATTAATTGTCATGAAATACATTGACATTCACCGTCTTCCAACTGAACAACTGTGTAACTTTGATCACCTTCTAACTTTTCATTAAGATTGTTCAAAACGAGTTCAAACTATTTGCACCGTACAACATGGAGAGTAACATCTGCATCAAGTTAAACAATTTTAAGAACAGCACTATTTCATATGCCTTATCTCTTGCTTCAACTGCTGAGAGCTTTAAGGAGACGTGATCTATTTTATCACCTTACGTGGAGGCAGGGTTATATCTTTGAGCGGCACTTCTTAATGCATTTTCAGTCCAATACGTTGTTCAATCACACACGCGATGTCCTCTTTCTGAGCTGTCCAAGATTTGGCTTTACGCATGCAGCAAGCCGGCGACTATTTAAGATGACATTACGTTGGAGATTCACTTGCAGAAGAATGTGGTAGTAAAACAATTTGAGGCTATGCATATTCTAATGCGGAGTTATATCAACTGTGAATAATATAGACATTAACTTTGATGACTGCTTGTGGCGCCTTTGTGTGATTGGATTTCTTGAGTGTTGTTTGTATTGTGTTGCTTCAAAAGAGCCGGCCAATTTATATCGTTGGAGGCTGTTTATTCAAGACAGCAAAAAGTAAAAAAAATAAATAAATCAGCAGTCAGTTTGACATCATACCGCCTGAGTCGGTCTACAATCATGTACAAAAGCAAAAAGGGGCGAGACAAAGCATCCGTTAAAAAGTTCCTCACTCAAATTCTTCATGGCAACAAACCTGTTGTTCTATTATGTCGTGCAATTTTTGCCCCTTCAATTCTCTTGTCTGTCGACAAAAACCCTCCAAGACCAGCGCCATCCCCATTTGCCTCATCTTCTTTTCTCACACAGCAATTAGCAGATGTTAACGTTCAAAACTAAGACGGTGAACACGCTGAACGCTATACCTGATGAGGTACAGCAAACAACCGCTGTGCATAAGTACACCCGCATAGGGCTGCACGTATGGCTGCAGATGCTTTGACTCAGCATGTGTGCTAATAAGACGCTGCTATTTTACCTCCCTATAAGCTGAAAGCAAGGCTGCAATTACACTTGTGTTCTTCTATAAGCACTTTGTGTACCTCAGGAATGTCAAACGCATTTTCGTTCGGGTATCACATAAAGCCCAATTTCATCTTTAGTGGGACAGACCGGTAAAATAGTGCCATAATAATAACCTTTAGATTTAAACTTAGAATTTTTTTTTAATAGAGTCTTTGTCATGAAAATGTCACAGAACCAAACAATTACTGGTGAAAATGACTACAATGTCAACATAAAGCCAATTTTAATGATATCTTCCGTTCAAAATACAGTGAAATGTCGACAAATATGTTGTATTATTCATGTTTTTACAAAGTCACCCTGACAGCATGACTTTTGGCATTTATACTGGGATCACAGATGTTTCAGCTCCCGATGTTGGCGTTGTATTGTGTCCTCAGAAATTTCTTTAAAAAAAAAATCCCTGTTTTCTTTTAAATTCTTACCATGTGGGAGTGCCAGTTTGGAGCCTATTGGAACCTTTGATGAGGCCTTACATGTCTTTAAATGTCACAACCATGAGTCTGCAGCCAAAAGCTTAACATTTTATTAATATGAGGACCGAAGAAGCTTTGATCAGCATTTCAGCTTAAAAAACAAACTATGAGCAAAATGTAATAAGATTGAGCTCATTGTCTGTACTTTTTAGTTAAATATTGTCAGTGAGAATTAAAGCAGAATCAGCTCATACGGTGTAACATTAGATTCAATGTCATAATTAATTAAATTGACTGGTTAACTTAATAATCCACTAAATTACAGTAGTGACAGTGTGGCATAATGATATTGCTTCAGCCAGGCGGTGTGTTCCTCCTCACCTTGGTGCTGTGTTTCTAATGGACACAGACGAGTGTGCAAAACGAGTGTGCAGGGCCAGTTTGTGTCACCAACAGCAGGGAGAGGCGGAGCAGGCAAACCGGTGTCGGGGTGTGTGTCTGCGGCGGGACGAGTCCGGGCCGCTCGTGGACCTGACAGGCTGCTGCTCATTAAACCCCGACCAGACGCAGGGGGTCAAGACAACAGCCACGTCTCGGGCGACACGTGCTGCTGCCTGTACGCGTATTATGCAAACACACAATGCCGCTGTTTAGTTTCCAGCGGGATAATACTCCAAACCTATCGGTGGTTTTATTTTTAGCACTTTAATCTTTGTGGCCGAGAACTTCCAATAAATCTTCAGATAAAGCATGGAGAGACCAGTGGCTTATGTAATTATTATTCGGGACTGATGCACATGGGAGAGTGTTGTATGATTCGATGGGTAAAGTTGTCTTTGTTTTCATGCTGGACTCACAGCGCACTTAATGCCTGTTGTGTCACTGTGCTTTGCGAGTGGGCGGGTTGCCGGCTGGCTTTGGGGAAGCAGGTCAACAATGTTGCTGCAGAAGGGTTCACAGTGGGGTAGAAAGAGAGAGAGAAGGACTGGGGCCCACTGCTCGGCAAGAATGAAGTGATAAGCATCATTTCTGGCCGAATTTTGCCGACATAAACAGAGCTACTCGCTTGATTGTGTTTCATTCAAAGGTGTCGGCACAACTGTGATAGCCGCTGCCTTTGAATTAACACTGAAAATGCAAGTTGTGCATGTTTTTTTTGTTGTTGTTTTTCAACCATTTTTCCAGTTTTGACTCACTGAGCTGGAGCAAGGTCAAACAAGTGAGTCCTGTCCTGACCTCGGGCCGTGTGGCGCCTCTCCATCGCTGACCTCTTTCTCGCTCTCCTCTCCTGTTAGTGCGAGACAAAAAAACCCCCACAAACAATACATCTATACTTTATTGTTACACAGTTCTGCTTTTTATATTTCAATCTCACTGCAGTCCGTCTCACTCTTCCACGTTTGTCCATTTCTGCACAAAAAAAAAAAAAGAAAGATCACCTCACCGGGGATTTCACTCCTTCAGCTGAGCAGTAGCGAGAACGGGTGGAAGGGGGGGGGGGGGGGGGGGGGGGGGGGATCTCTGTCAGATCTGCTAGTTGAATGGCCAGTCAAGTGGAAAGGATTAGAGATATCCTGGCCTTCTCCCCCCTCTTTAAAGCAGTCTTATTGGGCCTACAGCACCAGAGGACCCAAGGGGGGCTTCTTTCAGGGCTGAGCATGGCGCTGGAGTGTTATCCCTCCACAGCCAGGGGTCACCACTGTCACACAGTCACTTAAGAGGATTGCCTCTTAGTGAGGTGATGTGTAATTGCTAATCTCTTACAATAGAACTGGGAATCATCCATTTGAGATATTGGATTGTATTCCAGATATTGAATACACCTTTTTGTTTTTTTGCCAACGTCTGTTTTTCGAAATGTTTAGTTCGATTGCTGGTTCCAATGCTGATGTCGACATATATTTGTTTCCTGTCACCATCATATTAACAATCCTATTCTTGTTCTCAACGGATTCAAAATGTCCAACCTAAAACCTAAATGCATTAAAACATTAATGGTTTATATCTGGTTGGCTTTATTGTAGTAAGTTTGCACAAGTGGCGTTGAAAGCAGGAAATGCACTCAAATGAGACAAATTATGCTTTTATATTGTATTTATTACATAAATGATCTGTGTTCATGTTTCAAATGAAACTGCAGGATTGTTAAATCGACATTATAGGCTCATTTTGAACGTGCTTACGTTTGTTTATAGCGGATTTCAAGACACTGCAGCAGTGACTAAGATTGTGATGATGGTGTCAAATTACAAGCTTCAAATATATTTGCATGAAGACATAAAACGAGAAAGAGGTGTAAATAAAAGTTCAATTTGTTTATTCGGCAAAATAAAAAGCAATTTCATCTTATAGAGCTGTCAACCAGGATATAAATTCTACCCTGCCATTAAAGTCCAGGCTACAATGAATATTTGAACACATATTTGACATGAAAACCTTCAGTTGATTAAATATTTGTTGTCTCACAAATGAGGATTAGACGATTGTGTAAGTCGCATTTTCACCCGTGATTATTATTTTTTTCTCTATTCAGATATCCGTCCTTATGTTTTTCTGATCTCGTGAGTATTAAGGTGACAGTGGCGCTGTTATCACCACAGCTGTCACATCACCAACGACTCAAACAAATACTCCTCGTGTCAACCCCGTCCTCGGCCCACACACATCCAACACAGCTGCTCTCCAGGAAGCGGGCCGAAGCAAAACACATTATTTTCAGAACATTCTTGCCTTAAGACTTCTCACCTTAGTTTAAACCAGCTGCTATTAACCCATAATTTAAAAAAAAAGAAAATAAAACACACACACAATCGAGATCCCCACACAATAACACTGTAAACAGAGTCATTATTCTTTGTCTTGGGAAAAAAATCTGTAAAATCCATATTTGTGTGAAAGCATCATGCATCACTGTAAATGGAGAAAATTGCTTCAGAATTTGACTGCAGCTTTGGGGTCTTTGTTTTCCTGTCAGAATTTGTGCGCACTCGATGACTGGTGCTCCTGTCAGACGCAAACTGGATTTTCCCACGTGACCTGGGATGTGCTGGAATGTGCACTAACTCCTTCCTGCTTGTTTACATGTAAACCTTAACATCACTCTGCCGAAGGCAACTGTGGACATGAGGCAAAGTCTCTCCGATTCTCCCGCTTGGACGATCAACGTCGCCGCTGTGCCGTGGTGCGTTTGCACTGAACAAAGAGGCTCGGTGACGAGCTGCTCCTAACTTTCAAACTAACCCGTGAAGAAGAAGTTATTCATACATTTCGAATGTGAAACACCTCACCTCCTCACCCTGTACACGATGACAATAGAAAAAGGTTAAATCGCATGAACTCACTTTGCGTGTTATCAAATTCACACTTTTTCTTTTACCTGCTGCCTCACACCTTCTGCTCACCCAGCAATAATACATATATATATATACATATATAGATTCTTTTTTTCTTTCTCTGCAGCTCGTTTGCCATGTCTAAGACGGCGGTGAGGAAGCTGCACTGGCGCTCCAAGGTGCAGGACAGCTTCGTCCCCTTGCTGGGCTCGACGGGGGAGCTGGGGATCTCGATAGGTGGTGGAGCAGATTATGGAGAGTTTCCCTTTGTCACGTCAGCTCCGGGGGGCGTCCTCACAGTGGGCGACATCATCCTAGAGATCGGGGGAACGCCGGTATTAGGGATGACATTAGGAGATGTCCGCGGCGTACTCAACTCCTGCCCCCATCCCATCCGTATCAAAACTGTGTCACCAGGTATGTCTCGGCACCCAAACACAACTCTCTTCCGGTTCTTGTACAGATAACTGACGGCTCAACGCAAAACGCAAGCCCACACGTTGTCGAGATATTTGGCTTTCCAATAGGAAAAGCTTTTCACATGCAAGTCAAATATGTGCAATGTCTGTCTGACTTTATTCCGCAGAGATTATGTGGAAATACTGTTGGATTTGTAAAGACTTCTTTGCTGAAAAGTTCTAAATTCAAAATTTGCTGGAGATTGTGACTCTGGTTTCATGTCTACACTTCTTGTGGATAATTGTTGTCAAGCAGGAAGCACTTATTTAAAAAAAATGATGGTGATCGCCTCTAGAGACACGCTGATTGAAGTTTTAACCTAAGTTAGACACTCAATATTAATCATTCTACCTTCTACTCTTTCATTAGTTGTTTGCATACAATCTGGAGCCTCAGATTAACTTCCTTTAATCTGTAGTCATGTTCTTTTATTCTGCAGTTAAGCTAAACACTGAAGATGTTTACACAAGGCTTTCTGGCAAATGCTTGACTCATGTTTTTGTATTTGGCAAAGGTCTCATCCTAATACCTTCACCATGCATGTCAAATTTGTGATACTTTCTTTCTTTACGTTGGTTCTCACAGTGAAAACATCTACTTGCAGATGCTGTATTAAAAAAATTCAGCATCAAAACTCAACTTTACTGTCTTTAGATCTTCTTGAGGGGTTACCATGATAATTTCACACATTTAATAGCCGGGTCTGGGTGTCGGGTGTTCTTCCTGCCTCTCTTCTTTTTTTTTTTTTTGCTTTAGAGCAGGTTTAGTACTTAAAAACAAACAAAATACCTGCCAGGTACTTTTTTTTTTTAAACACATGAATGTATGTGTGCTATACTGCTGCTTACCGCTGTTATGCTTTACTAAATCTACTGTACTATCATTACCAGTGAAATATTATTTAGTTTTGTACTTTTTAACCATGCATATAGTTAGTCACACAGCCCATAGTCACCCAGCCACTTTTAAGTGGCTGTCCAAACTGTCATCCACTGCGTCCGACTCCCACGAGCCCAATCTGCAGCGTGCAGTATTCACATGTTGATTTCTACTCGTCAGTTTGTCTCCCTGTGTCTCCGTGCTTGGTCAATATGTGGATATGGGGTCAAATTTGCTGATGACGTATGACGGGAGTGTGGCCGTATAGTTGTCCGTCACCAGCGAGGGGCCTTGGTGTTTAGAGCAGGGGGCTGGGCGAGCGGATATCTTTGTTGGCTCTGAACAGAGCAGTATGTCACCGAGGTGTCACCTGAACGCGGCTCCCGATGGCCTTGCTCGCCAGATTGATAGCTGATTTGGCCGCAAGGGTGTAAATGGGGACCTTTGCTCCTAGCAACCCCCACTCCACCCTCCCTCCCGCCATCGGCAGATCCATTATCATTTCTGAAGTCTGCCTGGTCCTCTCTGGACAGCTTGACTGTGTGTAGTGCGGACAGTGATGGATGAGCTCGTGCTCTGTGCTGCTGTACCACACCTCCTCCGCTCCTCCGACTGCTGCTGCCGCCGCCACAAATACAAGTCCCCCAGTCCCTCCTTCCAAAAGCAGGACACCACGATACATTTCCCAGAGGCAAAGGACACTGTCAAGGTTTTAGCAGGAGAGCTGGACGAGGAGCGATGTTACAAATTCCCACGTTTTATTGAGTGATTTTCTTTTTTTGACAGTGAAACTACAGAAGCTCCTCTTGTCCTTGACATGTGACATATAGTTGCAGAGCATGCGGTGAGCAGTGGCTGCATCATCAGCTGGCACGTCGTATTGGCATTTGTTTTGTTTTTAAATTAAAGTATAAAATAATTCATTTCTGTGGTGCTTTTGTTGTTTTCTAATTCCTATAAACACGGTTTAGTTATAAACTGAAAGACATGCATGGTCAAAAACGACTGAAGGAAGTGCAAACACATGCAGCAGTGGAGTAACAAGACTTTTTGGTTTCCTGTTTCTGTTTGTTGTCAATTTTATTTCCATTTCTAATCTATTTCGAAAGGTTGTTTGTTTGCACTGCTGTCATTCTTATCCATAGACCTTTCAGGTTGAGCTGAATACATTTCTTTTTAAACTTTTAATGTTTTTGGTATGTATTAACTTATACAAATGATTGGAACATTGATCTCGCTGTGATTTGTAGTGTTAACTTCATGTTAACGGTAACAGCTGACAGCATTTAAAACACCTTAGAGGGGAAAGTTCTACATATTTTATGAAAACATTTATTTGTTATCTTTTGTCCTTTTTGCCAGTGAGGTTGTTTGTATTGCCATGCAGGAGTAATAAAAGTGCAGACCAGAGTCAATCCTAACCCAAAAAAACTTTTGTCTCACTTGAGTCTATGGAACTATGCTTTTTTCAGTCATGGCTTTAGTTTATTGATCTTGAGCTTAGTTTGTGAATTCTCTGGTAAAATCTGCTGTAGACTCAAGACATGATCATAACATGATTTCCCATGACATGTCCAAATCCAATTTTGACAACCTCAGTATTGATATTTAAAATGAAATGTATAGCAAAGGCAAACACCCCAAGGTGCACAGTTGAGAAATGTTTCGTAACCTGCCGCAGTTGAAACTGGTGGATTCAGAGGTATTCCCTAAGAGCAGATTTAATGTGTTTTGTTGTAATTTATGTGTCCCCGAGGATAAATTCCGTTTTTGTATTTCACTGCCTCTTGTGTCGTAACCAGAAGAAGTGTCTGCTCCAAAAGATTGGACTGTAAAATGCAGGCTGGTTTTGTTGTCTGGACACTGACACTCTCTAATGAGTGATTGTTTTGGCAACGTGTGTAGAAGCAAATTTGTCATGTTGCCATGTATATTGATTGTTTTGAGATTGTGTCGTTTTGTTGGACTGGGCATTGTGAAGTTGCTTGACACTGAAATGACACGGATCACCCACCGTCACCTCAGAGCAGGCCTGCGACATCCAGGACCCCAGGTTTTCACTGTTCCACAGTAATTCAACTGAATTTCTCTGGAACAGTGAGTCAAAACCTGAGGTCCAGAGTCATTAAACTGAATCAAATTTATGGCATTTGGAAATTTCGCATAAAAATAAGACACCTTGTTCCTTTGCCTGACGGTTTAGTCTGATACGTTTACTCTGAAAATCACCTTCAGAGAGTCAGTGTTCAGGTCTAAATGTTGCTCTTCAACAGACTATAAAATAGCAGCTGTTTTATAATGTGATGAACAAAATCCCATCATTCATCCCAGAAGACCGCCAGGCAGATTCATTTCCACTTTCCACGCAGCGGCCATATGCGACCAGTCTCACGCACACGCAGCCGACTACCTCCTCTAATGAAGTTATGCCGCTGTGACGCTTATTTTTTCTTATTAAAGCACCAAGTTAATTCAACCTGTTAATGGGGGAGAACTACAGTAACAGACGGCGGGGGCGAGAGGTGTCATGGAGGACGGCGGCTCGGTGTCTGCCTGCAGGGGAAGCACCGGCAGACGGGTCGTCCGTCAGACTGACAGGCAGGAGACGCACTCGGCCCATCCATAACAGCAAGTGGTCTGTCATCGGCGGGACGTGAAGCTCTCGAGATAATATTAAGAGATCAGAGAGACACCGGAGAGTCCCGGCCAACCACTCGTCCTCCTCCGGTGACAGGTTCAACTGTTGACTCTGAAGCAATTAACAGCCCGGCTGTTATACATACATGCCTGAGAGCCTTTAGAAAAAAAAAGGAACAAAAAAACCCGCCTTTTTATGGATAGGATATACACGAGGTGATATAAAGTGATCAGTAGGTGTGAGCGTTGAGGTTGTAAAGTAGTTGTGTTAAATCAAGCCTGGCAGGAGTCAGGATTAGCACTTAAGATAAATTTGAACATACATCACTTTGCTCTTTGTGCTTACTGAGCTGATTCCTTCTGTGTCTTCCACCCTCCTCTCTCTTCCCCTTCCTCCTCTCCATGCCACGCTTGTTTTCTTTGCCCTTCCCTCAGGCTCCACATTGTGCAAGGATCTCAGGTTGTATCTGAGTAAGTGCTTCACACCCGGCTCAGTGGACAGCCAGCTTCAGCAGGTCATCAGAGAGAACCTCTACCTCCGTGCTGTACCTTGTAAGTCCTTCCGTGTGCTTCCCCTCCCTCTCGCCTCCAATCTGTCACGTCTCCTGTGTGTCCTGTCTTCTCTGCCACAGTCTCACCACTGGACACTAGTCCTCTTGCCATCACGTACGTTAAGTTTTATGTCTAAGCCCGCTGTTAGCATTCATTGTCACCAGGCTCATGATATTAATGTACGCAGGCACATTTCTTGTTTGTTACTGGCCTCATTAATTCTTTGATAGCACATCTCAGTGATTGCTGCCATGCGAATATCTTGGTGTTAATTGGCATTTAAGTCTGCAGAACTGTTTTCCACACTTCCTCGTGTCAATGTATGCCGACACGAGGGGAATTCTATTCAATGGAAGAATAAATTAAGTTAACTCGACATATGTGGAAGGAGTTTGATTGATGCGGTGACAGAGGCGACCTAATCAAGTTTCGGTGATGGTGGAGGCAGAAGAGATGTGAGCAGGACTGACTTTTCCACGGCAGTGATCCGCATCGGCCTCCCCGATTTGTTTGGGTGGAAGGAAGACGGTGGTAAATTTGCAATTAGTTGGCTTTCAAAAAAAACTAATTTTTCCCCACCCCTTTGCAGTGTTTGTGTGATCTCCTGAAACACACACACACACACACACACACACACACACACACACACACACACACACACACACACACACACACACACACACACACACACACACACACACACACACACACGAGCAGTCTCATTTTGATCCCTCTGAATAAAATCACGCACAATGGCAGCCAAAGGCAGCTAGTTGTGGTGCATCTGTTGCTGTTTTAATCCCCTACAATGTGACGTCACTGGAAACAGCCAGAGGATATAGCAGCTGAGTTTTCAGAGAGAAGATCCGTGTGTTTTTTTTATTCCGATTCTCTCGCTTGCTTTGTCTGACTCTTTTGTTTTGTTTTCTTTCTTGTTCGGGTGGTCCTATATAACGGGACAGACCAGACCACCGAGTTTTGTTTGTATTCTTGACCTTGCTTGTAGCAGAGTAGAGTTGCTGCTAATCTCTTCTTTAGTCGAGGAAGTAGGTCAGGAGGGACAGACTGCCGCTGCGCCACACAATGCTCTCGCTCAGAGAACAGTTCAAAAGTCACGAGAGTGTCAAACAGGCCACGACATGCAAATTTAAATTAAAGTGCAATTTAAAGGCATTTCATCTGCAAGCAGCTGCTCAGGGACTGAATTTTCCCAAATTACCCTCGGTGCTCTCGGCTACTTTGTAATGAGGATGAGACGGATAAGAAAGGATTGTTATATAACAAATCCGATGGAGGGATGGTCAGAGAGGCTTTTTCAACAATCTTCTCGGCAAATCGTAGGAAACAGTTCAGCGGAGTCCAACTTTACCTCACATCTTAGTGCTTTTTCTTTTTTCTTAATTCGCGAGAGTGACAACAAAGCAGGCTGAGCTCCTGGTGTGTAATCCCCTGATCTGCTGAAGATGACACAGTAAGATGCTGTTGTTCTCATGCTGACACCAACACACGCATGCTTGCCTGATCCAAGGACGGCTTGGAAAGCTTCCCTCCTCATTTCAGACCAGTTGTGGCCGTGTAGAGGCTGAATTTCCGTCCTTTTGTTGTTGTTGTTGTGTTTTTTTCTTCTTCTTCTTTTTTTTTTTTTTCCTCTCAAGAAGGCAGCTGTGTTTAACATGAACTTAAAGCTGAGGACTTTTCATCAGTGGCTCATTGTGGCCCCCTTCAGGATCATATGTACGTTTCTCCTGCTCTCTTGGTTGATTCTTTGTTCTTGGTTTATTACGTTGTACACGGCACAGTCGTTAAATCCGACTACAATGTGGTTAATTACCTCAAATTTAAGGTTTTAGGATACAAAGCTAACATGGCAAGGCTTCAAATTTTTGTTGTTTTTTTAAATTTAGATGCTATTTCTTTTTGTGTGAAACAGCTGCTTTGTAGCACTGTGCTATTTAGAGAGCATTTCAACGCTTGAAAAGCTTTTGATGACACACTGTTCTCTGATAGTGACGCCGGCACCGTTGCAAGAAATAACGTTACAAAGGCTCAGTTAGGAGGACAGTGCATAAAAATGGAAATGAATGACAGAATTAAGTAAACGCGGGCTCCTGTATCAATAATCTAGAGGAGGGGAATTAAATTAAAAGCTATCAGTGCCACAGGGGAGGAGGGGATGACGGCAGTCTAATGGACCCATGTGCTCATACTGAAGCTGACAGGATGCTGGAGAGCAGGTATGTGTGTCAACAAACAGTCGGAAGCTGTATCTCCACTTCTGGTTAAATCATTTTATATAAACCGAGTATGTAAATGACCCCTTTGGAACTTTCCCCTAATGCCATTTTCCCCTGTGTGCACAATGTTCAGACCTCACATTATCCTCCTCAACTTTCCCATCCATTTTGGGGTAATCGCACCATTTGTGCATGTGCCCTTGAACGATTCAGAGCCAAAGTCACGGTATCAAGGCAGGCGGAGTCTCCATCTTCTCCATGAAAGACTTTTTCTAATTGTCTGCAGAGTGAGTCAGAGATAAGGAACATCATCATTTAGTTATTCTAATATGCTCGCTCCGGCATGTCAAGCAGGCCGTCTCTGGCCTTTTCAACTGTACGATTCATTGTTGGCTATTTGCGTGCCGCGGTCTTGACAGACAGCTCTCTCTGGGTGTTGATACGAAGTTCTGTGTAATTACCCGCACAATCCCTCCCTCACCCCCTGTCCCGGGGGATCAGTGAGCGGCGCCTACGGGGACTGGCAGGGAAGAAGAAGATGTCAATAATCCATCCTCTCTCCCCGCTGACATGTCATATATATCTCTGAGACGGGTGCATAGATAATGAATGCCGACCTCGCACCATATCAGCTGGAGATCTACTGTGTGTCCTCAGGGGGAGGAAAAGAAATTACAGACGTCAGATGTCGTCAGAAGATTTGCTATCAGATCTTTGATTACACACAAAGCCCTATTAGTTTTTTGTCTTTATTTTTAGAGAGGGTCCAAACAGAAATGCGAGACGTAAACATATAACGTGGGATGTCACCACTTTGTTTTTGCTCCATTTGGAAGCCAGATGTGCATCGGCTGGACGGACACCAGAGCAGGCATCAGCAGATGTGAAGGGTGGGAGCTTTAATAATGGCCACTCACTTCAGCCCCCTTTAAGGAGCAGCAGGCAGTTTCCTAACAAGCTGTGAAGACAGAGTCAAACCCCACTACAGAAAATGTCCATCTTCTGAAGTCACAGAGTGTAAAGCACTACACGTGATTACTCAGCCAAAGCATGTAGGAAACATAGGCGCAATAAAATCCTGACAAGCATTTCTACTGCCGGTTTTACTGCTCGTAGAAAATCAGCGTCATCGTGTGTGGCTGGCTGGACCTCGACTGTACATTACGCACACTTGGTGCTACAGAGAAGAGAGGTCAGGCTCTGGACAGTCCCTCGCCAGCGCTTGGTGTTCGGTCTGTTTGTGTCTCCATTGGCTGCAGTGTGTTTGTGTGTGTGGGTTTTAATCCTGGTCCTTACTTTGTTGTCTGCGTGTGCATGTGTGTGTGTTCTGTGTAGCTCTGCATGTGTCATTGTGGCTGGTGGAGCAGCTCCCAGGACGGCGCTGCATTAATCACAGGTTTTATAGGGTAGCTGGGTGTGACTCCCTCCTGCTGGTCCTGCACTGACATCACACACGTTCTTCCAAGGGATGGACTACGATGTGACCTTATTTTGGTGTCTGAGGGGATTTTATTTTTATTTTATTTTTTTTTTTTTACACAGCTCAAGGGCAGACTGGGCGCCTCATCATGTCTTCTGCAAATGAAAATTACTCCTCCAGTTCTGTAAAAATGGGATGTATTTCACACCACATGCTCAGACTTGTGTTCAAAGGTCTCAAGATAATAACCCTCCGTTGTCCAAGTGACTGTTTTTCGTAACGTCCACATTTTAATCCGACTGTAATGCTAAATTCATGCACTATCAAATCAAATCAAACTAATTACAACGAATGGCCTAAATCACTTTTGGAATTAAAATGATGTTTCTTAATAATGCTGGTCATTACTGGTAAAATAGCCTCCATCCTTAGTAGAACACATCTTGTTCTTTTACCTCCATATTATAACAGTTTATATGCCAAGAGTGTGACTTAAGGCATTAAAAAAAAAAAAGTCATAAAATTACTCAAGCCAAGAGGGGAACAATATACTAAATTAAAGAGATGTGTTACTCATGTCGAGTAATAATAATCTTTTATACGTACAGGCGCTTTTGCAAAACGTCTCTTTTATTCAGAGCACCTGATTGAATCCTCTCACTGAAGAATAAAATATAAAAAGGATCAAGAAGCTGTCGGTACTCTGCACTATTTCACACATTGAACTGGCCGTATGTGTAAGTTAAATAATACTGCCAGTGCAACAATCGAGTCATTGATCAGGTTTTACTTAAATCCAGTGAGAAATCTGAACTATTTGGGTTTTTGAAGCTTTACAAAAAGAAAAATTGACTGATGTTGCTGTTTCCTGAAAAATACAAAAGTTAATAACAAGGTCCTGACGCATCCTTCTCCAACTCCCTCCATATGAAGTTTATATTTCTTTAGTATTTCACTGGTTGTCCATCTAAGGGTGAAAATACAGGAAATGGCACAATGGCTGATTCTAGTAACACTACAGGATACTTTTCTTGCTGTGGTTTGTGCCCGCTGCTCTCTTCCAAGCCAAGGTCAATGTGAATCAATTACTATGACAGTCCATTGATCATCTGAGTGCTCCATCGTCACAATGGTGATGGAGCGACTTTAAGACTTTCTCAGTGCCTCATTAATGTTTAATTCTGTTCCTATCGATCCGTTCGTAATAAAGAGGCCTCGGTGATTGCCCACTGTCACTATAGTGCTCCTCAACACCAAGAATGGAATTTGATTTGTGAGTGCTTTGGTGACTTTGAGCTCAGGATGGAAACGCTGTAATTAAACAAGCCGTTAATATTTATAACCGGTTGATGCTGAAGTCGAGTCCTCTAAAGATTGTTTCTAACTTATAACGTTCACCTTTGAAACACAGCCTGCACAGATCCATTAGTTCCTCAGCTTTTGGACTATTTCGGCATCATTTGTCAAACTAATGTAATCTTTGGCTATTTATAGTTTGCTGAGTTGCAGTTTGCTTAAACGCTGAGCTCAGATTGATGACCCCTGCTGAGAGGAAACGGCTTTGATTAATTGATACATCAACTCCAGTCAGAGATGGCTTGTATATGACTCTGATATATTATATAACGTCTCCTCTTCCAGGTACAACCAGACAGCCCAGGGAGGGGGAAATCTCAGGGGTGGACTACAACTTTGTCTCCATAGAGGAGTTTTTCTCCTTGGAGGAATCGGGAGCGCTGCTTGAGAGCGGAAAGTTCAAAGGTGAGATTGAAGTTTGGGTTTCAACTAATTGGCCCGGTATTTTAGTGCAACGTGATTCCCTCCAAAGACGTCTTGTGATTTATTAACGATTTCCAACAACTGTGGTGATGAGGAAGTTATCTATTCCTTACTTTCTTGTTTGTTTATTCACAAATATATTGAACACTGGGGTACCAGTCCATTACAGGGAAACCACAAAGAGACAGACAGTGAATTGATGTGATATTCTCTCACTGTGAGGCAACCATCCTCACCACTACCACCGTGCAACCACAGGACTCACTCATACTAACTAAAAAGTCATACTCGAAATTGGAATATATTCTAAAGTAAATATATATAAGTGCATAAGGGAAATATTTTCCACACATTTTCTAAATGTATTTTCAGTTCTTTGGTTTCCTCCCAAAGACTCAAAACCTCCTTTTGATTGGTGATTTAAAAATCTGTCACAGATGCGAGTAAGTGTGATAGCCTGGTGACATGTTCAGCGTGAACTCTGCCTTCACTCGTCGTTGGGTTTGATTGGCTTCGGCACCCAGTAAAACCCAGTTAAATGAAGCAAAAAAACTGGAATGGAACTTTGTTCTTTTTCTTTTTTTTTCCTATTACATTGTCAAAGTGTCGCTCTCGGCCACCTAATAATCAACGACTCAAGGTTTTTTGTTTTTTTTGTCCGGATGAAACAAATGAGATGTTGCAAGTTAATTAGGTGCATTGATGGCTGATTAAGGTTCGCTATGTGTTTGTATCTTAATCAGCTAAAAGTAATTAAAACTTCCTGTTGCCCCTGTGCGCACAAAGATTAAAATGCCTCTTGGGTCTCACATCAACGAGATCTGTATCAGTTCTACAACTTAACCTGTTAGACATTCCCATCCTTTTTTCCTTCATGGTGTCAGTTTTTGTTGCGATAAATATACACGCATGCATGCAGCTTAAAAGAAAAGGATGGCCGGCAAGAAAAGTCCCTTCTTGGAGCGTGTGAGGTGTTGCTCAGCTTCCTCTCTAGCAGACTCCTCCCTCAGCAAGGGTCAGAGTGCTGCCTCTGATTAAAGAGCCTCCATACATTAGCATCCATAATTTATGAGAGTTTAATGGGAGCAATAAATGTCATCCTCACCTGCCTTACATGTGACATTGACTGACACTTCGCCACAGCGCAGCAATCGGGGGCATCTGCAGCATTGTGCGTGCGGTCGCCTGCAGAAACCGCAGTGGCTGGGTGATGGCTGGCGACCTTGCCGTGGAGTTCACTAATCTAATGTTTCCCCCCTCAACCCATTTGGATCTGTATGAGCCAAATGGAAGAGTGGAGATAATTTCATTTCTGCTTTGGCAGCTGGAGCAGATGGCTGGAATTGAAAATACAGAACAAATACAGTAGGTATAAGATCTCAGGGGATGCACAAAGCACATGCATACAAACATACATGTGCTGCTGCTGGATATCCTAATATGACATATTTTATTCACCTCATGAATTTAAATCAGGGTGGAGCTATTTATACACTGGGTTTAGATTTACACCACCGGGTTTGATTTACAACACCGATCATTTATCTCTATATCCATCAGGACGTCTCCACTTAACCAAACCTAAGTGGTATTTACCCAATTTTTATTTCTATTCGATTCGATATTCTACAAAGCATGTCACAGTCCTGCCCTCCTCTGTCGCAGGGAACTACTACGGCACGCCCCGGCCCGTCCACATCAGTGCGGAGAGCCCCCCCGTCACCTACCAGGAGCACCGCAACCTGCTCAGAAACTTCCGCACACGCAGCAAATCGCTCAGCAACCTGGAGAAGGCTGCAGGGGAGGGCGTCAACAGCGAGGACGACTCAGGCAAGTGTCGCCGGGCTCAGTGAAAACCGCAGTGATCAGATCGTCAGAGGAAGTTTGAAGAAAGAAAAACATGTTATTAAGGACCACAAAGATCTGCGATCTTATCAGTGATATAAACTAACCTGCTATAGTCTTGCGTAGTACCACTGCATTGTCCCTCTGTCTATAAGCTCTGGTCTCTGATGCCCAAATGAATCAATCATTAGCGTGATTAGTATGCTCTGAACTCTCGGTGGAGCAGTGGCCCCATTGATCGTTGGATCACCTCCAAAGGAAGGTCATGCTGCTTTAGGCCGAGCAGACAAAGAGGTAAGCAGATAGGCGAGTCGGCACGTGGGAAGAGAAGCAGAGAAACTGTAAAGTCATGTGACAAGGACGCAGAGACGTTTGAGCCACCAACACCAAAACGTGCACTTTAATTCTTTCTACATTTCCTAATGCCAGTTGTGATTAATGAGTGTTGGTCCAGTTGCTGTGTGTTGTGGTAAACAGAAAGCTCAGCAAGCTAATCAATTACCATTGAAAGAGGAAAAACGTTTAGATCTTTACCTCAAGAAAACGACTTTTACAACAGTGAACAATGCTTGAGGGAATGGATCATCAACAAATCGCAATTATACTGTAAAATCAAGGAAAATCTGACTCGTGAATTCATGTTTCATATGAGAAGATCAATAATAGTGTTGCTCACACAGATGAGCAGCATATATCATGCAGAAGTGAAGCTTTAACTTTTTGTATACAGTGAGATCATTTTGTAATCTAAAATAAGGTTAATCAACTTTTTTTTTCATGTGAACTGTCACAAAAGCTTAACGGTATCTGATCAGTACTATGCAGTTTAATCTGATCTGATCACAGTTATTTCTTCAAATTAAGAGTTATTTTACTAGTCATTGAAAATGTATTATCTTATAGATTATTATCTTTCAGCTTGTCCCATCTTAATTAAGTGCAACTGTTGAATTGTGGAGTTGCTGTTTCAGCACTGCGTGGGTCAGTTTGATGACTGATTTACTAATTAAATCCGCCTCCAGTTACATCACTTCGTGTGCGGAAGATGCTCTATATTCTAGAAGTCAGCTCTTCTTAAAAGAAATAAATCAGGACAAGAACAGTTCGACATGCACACATCCCTGAGAAAGAAAAGTTAATGCTTATTTAGGGCTAATCTTATTATTATTCACAGTTTCATGTTTCTGTTGTGTTTAGTTCATTTTAATTGTGTTAGTTAGTCATAATTTTACTTTTTTCAGTTAAAATTTGTTCCACTAATTAGTGCATTCGTTTCAAGGGGACTTGAACTTGTTTCAATTAAAAAAAAAAAAAAAAGGGAAACTACTGTATACAAAATGGATTTTAATCATGTATTGATCCACAACAGCAGTGTCAACACACTTAACACACTTTCTGTCACGCTCGTCCACATGCTATTAAAGTTGGGACAGGGCGAGATGGGGGCTCAAACCACCGACACTGGAAGGTGAGCTGCACTGAACTGAATCACAGCTTTTGTTAAATCTCTGTAATCTTCCTGTGAGACGTTGCCGGGCAACACTATAAGGCATCAATGACATTTAAATAATGAAACATTATATTAACTTCCGAGACTGGTTTGCCAACAAGATAGTAAACAGGAAGTGACCAGCCGGTCAGTGTGAGGTTAGGTTGTTTGGGGAAGGTAGCGAACGAGCAGCAGCGGGCGGAGGTAGCAGGTAGGGAGGCTGAGAGTTGGGATGGGTGGAGGCAGGGAGCCAGAATGCTAAACGAGATAAGAGAGCGGCAGGCAGAGTGGGTGGCGAGAAACACAGGCAGGCAGGGATCGAGTTAGTTAGAAACGTGCTTCAAACATTCAGGTAGTGCAGCAGGCAGCCGGTGGAGGAGGAGGGGAAGGGGGGGGGGGGGGGGGGGGGGGGGGGGTTGGATGCAGGATGCAGGCACGGTGGAGTTTGAGAGAGTCATCCAACACCATGACCTTTGCTGAGTCATCTTTTTGAAGTGATACTGTGTGGGTGGGTGGACGGGCTCGGCAGCACTTGTCGTGTGCAGCAGGGCTCGGGACGCCTGGCGTTAATGTTCGCCGTCGCTCAGATCCACGCTGGGGCTCCGGGCTGAAGGACAGCTACAAGGACAGCCGAGGAGGAAATATGCTTATGTTTCTTACGGCGGCGGGTATGGGATGCACGGTCACACTCTCTGCCTCCTCAGAGGGGGGACAAAGACGACTGAGATGCTGACCTCAGGTTTTTTTTTTTCTTTTTTCTCTCTCTGACAACCCCCAGTGGAATTACCAGCATAAGGTCATCACAGATTGCAGGAGAAACTTTTCAGCTTCTGCATCTGTTCAATTAAATATCACCGCTCACTTTTCTTTTCACAGTCTGTCTTCGCTCTCATTACAGGAGGCTCTGCAGGTGTCAGCAGCAACGTCCCGCATTCCCACCGGTCTCCCGGTCGGCCGCGGGCGTCCAGCAGCGGGGGTGATGGACGTGTGACGCAGAACGGGATCATCGGCAGCAGGAGCGGTGCCAGAGTGAGAGGAGTGATGCCTGATTACTGGGAGCAGGCCTTCAGTGACCCCGGAGAAACACTTTACATCGAGTGAGTCTTCAACAAGCGAGTCCGTCAGAAGAATAGTTTGACAATGTTGGAGAAATAGACGTTTTATATGAATCCATACTTCTTCTATTTCTTCAGTCAAAGGTAGGGTACAGTCTGCACAGGGGGACTGCCGCAAAAACACAAAACATTAACCCACATGCTTGTCTTCTAACAATGGGAGCAAGCCAAAAACGCCCTGGAGAAAATCCACTCATGGATATGGAGCCCGGAATCGTTGTGCGACGAGAGTACGAACCACAACCGATGTCATTTGTTGGTGATCGGTTAACTCAGCTTAGCATAGGGAAAGACGAGGCAACTTTATCTGTGTGATTCAGCAACGATCCAATCCCAGGCTTTCCTCAAACAAAGCAAATGTTTTGGCAAATGCAGAAATGGTGGCAGCATAACGAGCAAAGAAGCCCAGACATTTCCTCCAGCTCCACTGGGGGGGACCCCGGGCCCCAAATTAATTCCAGTTGAGTAATTAATGAAAAGAATCACAGGTTAAATACATTTTAATCTTACACAGAGCTTTTCTGAGAAAGTTCCTTCCAATATCGTTCACACCGATACAGCAGATGCTTGGAAATGTATGAGTAGACACCTCATTGACTGCTTCTTTTTTTAATTTTATTTTTATATTTAACCTTTATTAAAAGGAAAAACCTTGTTGAGATTAAAAATCTCTTCTTCAAGAATAAAACATATAAGAAAAATGTCAATACATTAAAATAACATGCAAATTTGCCCAAATAAATTTATAAAAATGACCCGCAGCCTAAAATTAAGTCCACAGGTGTGTCTCTCTCCAAGTCACTAAGCAGCTTCTAGTGTTTTCACTTCTATTGAGGAAGAAGTTCCTTGCACGAATAATCACATTTCATTCATATCACGATATATTTTCATATTTGTGACAAAATGGCTGGGTCTGTGTGCACAGCTCCTTTACATCATTGTGCGTAGATCTCCTGGCAGCGCTTTGCCACGATGACAACTGGTTTTAAACAATACGTATAATAAGAGTGCCTTTGCCAGTGTGCCTGAGGTGGCCGACCCTGAAGTAAATCTACATTACCAGCAGCACTAAACGTCATAATTATCACATTATCCTACATCTCTCTGAAGATAAAAGCCTAATTTCAACCCAAATCTTTTGACATACTTAGTTTTGCTGCTCGTTTACATTCGACTGAGGAGAATAACAAACGCGTCAGACAGCGACGATGGAGGTGAGCACTAACTAACGCCAGCTTGTCACATTTGCTTTCATGTGTTCATTCGCTGCAGGCTCAGCCAACAGCCAATTAGTGAGGAGGCTGGTGTCAAATTACAAGCCCTCTATTGTGAATGGGAGCGGGCGCAGTCCTTTTTGAAGGAGCAGCTTTCTGAGGAACAGAAACAATATGGCCAGATTCCGGTGCATCCATCGATACCTGCTTTAACCAGAGCGGGGTCGCAGAGGCTGGATCAGATTCAGATCCCAGCCGTGCAGAAGGAGGGGTACATGTTGCCAGAGCACAAATGTCCAACAAAGAGATAGATGAGGATGGAAAAAAATATTCACAAGGCTGTAGAAATGAGATAAATGAGTTGCCAAATTGCTTTTAGGTGACTTCTGAATCCAGGCTGCAAGTTTCTCATCCTAAATCTGCACAAAGTTAACTATCTGCTTGCTTCAGGATTATATTCATCTTGTGACCAACATGAATATAGTGAGCAATTTGTTTTTCCACGTAGCAGCAAAAAAAAATTAATTAATAAGCAATTGTCTCACACTTTCTTGAAACTGCGATTGAATATTTTCGAGCTGCTTTGACGGCGTCAGTATTGTGCGTTGAGCGTCGTATCGCTGTTGTATTGTATCCAATACTGTTATTATCCTAAAGAGCGAGTCTTTTCTTCTGCTTTCCCCGCTTTGTCTCTCCAAGGCGCAGCCCAAAGAGGACCAGCTGGCAGAGTCCTCGAGCCTCAAGCAGGGAGACCGTCTACAAAAATGAATGTGAGCCTCTTTGTTTCTGTCTCCTCTTTCTCCCTTTCCTTTGCTTTTTAAATTTTTATATGATTATTCTAACACTGGCTTCACATTTAACTGTTGAACAACCTGAATGACGATACATATTTGTCAAGAATGAAAGTAGCAGATGCAGCCGGCTTGTTAGAATCAAATGAGATGGAATGAGCTTTTGGCTGAAAGGAGACGGGTAAGTGATTAAGGCCTAAAGCTCGGGGGCTGCTGGCAGAGATCCAGACTGACTGCTGAGGCTGGCAGGGTTGACATGCGGATGGCATGTGACTCGCAATTTCGTAATTTGGTCATATGATCCGTTGTCAGAAAAAAAGAAAAACTAATAATCTACTTTCTAATCTATTTCTGTCTTTATTCCAAAGTGAACATTATGGTGTTGTGATTGTGGCTTTTCTTAGTATGCTGCAGTACCTTTTCCTCACCAGCAGAAGGTGGTATAATATTCACTATGACCAAAAAGTACCCGCATGTGAGAGAGTACTGAGAATACTGCTGCCAACTTGAATTTATTTCAGGGTTGTTTTTTTTTTAAATGATGTCTTTAACATGAAATATTTTCATTTTTTGTAAATTAAAACAAAACATGGGAAAACTACAATCTGTCGTAATATTTCTCGTACAGATTTGGTGCCGTAAACTAACAGTAAATAAAGTGACCTGGATTACCATGCTGAGCCGGGTCGGGCCAGTGGATTACGTTGCTGATTTTAAGGTGGCGGTCTGTAATGGATTCTGCTTTTAATGCAATCTTTCCACCATATGCTTCAGTTTGTGTAGTATTTTGCTAAAAGCCATCTGTCGATTCGTATGTAACGTTAAAACTACCCGTCTCTTTGCCCTCCTCTCTAAAAGTCATAATTTCTGATCATGCTGGACATAAGCACCCACTGTTTTCTCTGATAATATCCAGTGGTATGCGTGTATTTCCATTCTCTGTGGCGAGCTGTTGGTGAGCATCTTTACTAACCCACCCTGTCTCTTCATCGTTGTATTGCTCTGTTCTGGTTTGTTTTAGGGTTTACGGACCACCCTGGGGAGCTCAGGGGTTTCCCTGTGCACACACATTTGACCAAAGGCTCCAGAGGCTTCGGCTTTAATATCGTAGGGGGCAGCAGACCCAGAGAGTTTCTTCAGGTCTACAGTGTGACCGCAAGTGGACCTTCAGCACTCAAAACAGGTAGGAAGATAAGACGTTAAAAATGACGATCTCTGCAGAGCAAACTGAGGGGAAAAGTACCACGGCCACAACAATCGGCGCTATAGTTGCAGTAAAACGTGTTTGATTGAGTTCTGTCTCCACTTTTACAGAGTGTGACACAGGAATTCTCTCCAGAGAGCGTAGATCACGATCAGGTCTTAATCCTCGGGGCGAACGCACGATAATCTAGCTTCAACACATGCGTAAACAGCAGTACACACACACACACACACACACACAGATGCCTGATATTACTACTCTGGGATGCCAGAGCACAGCCTGTCTTTGCAGCGGCTGATCCAGTTCATATCTGTTAATAGGCTGGTTTAGGGGGATTACTTGGTTGGATTAGTCCACACCCTCAGAAAACACACCGGCAGCGTTTCATTTGCAAACACATGTCTGTGCCATCCGTTTATCTATCTTCTATACCCTTTTATTCACCCACGGGTTCACGGGGGTGGGTAACTCACCAATTAACCTCAAATGCGTGTTTTTGAACAAGAAACCAGAGTAACTCCGGAAACACACAGAGGAAACATGCAAACTCCATGTGCCTGTGCACTGGAACATCGGAAAACTATAATAACGTAACTCAATAACAAAAATAGGGGTTTCTGCCAAAATTGAAAATGACTCAGAAGAGCTGAAGTAGTGATAAATCGACACGCCAATATTTGGAAATGTTGCTTACTAATCAACTAACAGGCTCAGATTGATATTTACACTTGTCACAAAGCAGCATAGCAAATCACATGTAATATCTAAATCAGAATACAAGCTTAAAGCCAGTGAAAACTACTTAAAATATATGTAAAAACTTAGGCATTAAGCCCTCCTTCACCGATGTTTGCTTAAAATTGTCACAGAAATGCCAGATACAATTAAGGTATTTTCCATAATAGCAATGGAAACAATTTCTTCAAACATATTAAACTCTATATAATAGTTTTATAGAATATAATTCAAATCCTTATTGTTAGTATTTGTGTTTTATGAATTAAGACATTAATGCTCTGTCTTGTTTTTATATGATACTTACTTTCTGTGGTGATTGGCAAATTATGTTTTTTCATTATAGAATACAGGAATCAGACTGAAAACATAAAAAAAAAAAGTGACTTCATCCTGGCAATAACAGCGGCACCTATTTTACCGCCACTCAAATGCAAGAATTCCAAGGTTTATTTCTATATAAACTTATCGTGAACTTTGGTGGTGGAATGCTTTGCAAATAAATTTGAAGGTAAAAACCACTCAGATCCATCAATAACCTCAAGGTTAACATCATATAACTAAATATAAATCACTAATATCTCTATCTTGGTTTGTGTTTGCCTAGCGGACATCCTGGTGTACATCAACGACGTTTGCGTGTTGGGAGTGTCTCACAAAGAGGTCGTCGAGATGCTCAAGTCGGTGCCCGTGGGCCACAGTGTGGATGTAGAAGTCAGAAGAGGGTACCCCATGCTCTACAACCCCGACGGCTGCCCCAAGCAGCCCCCGCCGAGGTTACTGGACAACGGGGAGCCCATCCTGCCGCCCACCACCTCCCAGCCTCAACCCCTCCACCAGCTACCTCGCCTCCCGACGCCCACGCCCCAGAGCCAGCACTTTAACTTTAACGGGATCCACGGCGACGAGAGCTACATGGAGCCCGGCGTTGCTCTAGATGCGAATGGAAACGCCATGTCTTTCGTTTCCAGACCGCTGCCCTCCTACAGACGCTCCAGCATGAGCAACGCCATGTCCTCGCCGCCTGTTCGCCCGCCTCGCTCCCTGAGGAGCATAGCCAGGCTGCAGTCGCTCGACCCGACGCTGGCCAGCCAGAGTGACAGCGAGGTTGTTTCTGCAATTGGTTCACACAGGTAAACGGACTGTGTTTACATTCTGAACCACATTTAAAGGAGGAAATTAACTGAGAAAATAAATGGTGTGTTGGTCAGCTGCTGAAATAACTACGTAGTTGCAGCTCAGTGAATTCAAACAAGGTTTTCTGTCTGTGTCTCATCAGGGCGTCAATGATCCGCAATCACAACAATAACTCTCTGTCCACGCCGCCTCATCAGTTACGTTATGGGACGTCCAAGTCGTCTGAAAGTGACCTGTCCACCTGCACCGTGTCCGGATCCCGCCTGCCGCTCCCCCAGTCCCCACGCAGGCCCTCGTCGTCACCCGGTGGACCCCACAGCGCCCACTCCCGCCTCTTCAGACCGCAGACCTCCCACCTCAGGCCCCCTCCCACGTCCGAAAGCCCCCGGCACCGGGGCTTCAATGGTCTCCATGGCAACACCAGCCCCACCGCGAGTCCCAGCAGTATGTCATCTCCCGGGGTGATGAGTGTGGGCAGCGGAGCCGGGGGGCTCGGTGGTGGGGAGCTGGTGCCGGTTGCCTTAGCACAGATAGACGCAGACCGGGGGCTCGGCTTCAGCGTGACGGCCGGCGGGCCCGAGGGAAGGATGACGGTGGTGAAGAGAGTCTGGGACCGGAGGCAGTGCAACTCCCTGCAGCCAGGGGACGCTATTGTCAAAATCAATGGAGCGGACATCCAGAGTCTCAGCTTTGCACAGGTAACATCAGCTTAACTCAGGTAACAGATAACGGACTAAAACTGATAGTTTATTCCCCAACATCAGCTTTATTTATTCACATAATTATCCGTCTCCTGTAAACACACTTTACATCCCATCTAACAATCATGGTGGCCGTCTGGCAACCTTTCAGTCACAATATTCCTAAAGGCAAGCCAAGGTATTGCTTTAGATTGAGAGAAATACAGAGAGAAAAGAATTTATATTTTGATGCAAATCATAAATAAAACCAAAGCTCATATTGCCAATTACTGATAGTGTACCAATACACTATCAAGTCCTTTATTTATCACACACAACAATTGTACATAGTATAATGTGCAGTGAAATACTTTAAATACATGTTCCACCCCAAAAGAATTTTTTTTTTAATGGGATAGAGGAAAGAAAAATTAATAATGATTATTATTAAATTATTTATAATGATAAAGGAACTTAAAGCACATGAAAGATAAAAGTAGATAACATAGATAGTATGTTGTTCAAAACCTTAATATGATGTATTGGAAAGATTGTTTCATGAAGCAATTTGTCAATGATTCCAAAGTTTATTATTGATTAACTAAAGTATTCATCTTCAAACGTGCACATTTAATATCAGAAATATCAACATGCACTTCTGCATCACAAGTGACCCAAGTGTGTGCATCATCTCCTGCCAATCCAGCTGATGCGAAAACGGAAAATGTTCAAAACCTGTAAGAATGACTCAGCTTCATTCAGCAGACGCTGTTATTTAAAGAAATAAGAGAGTTCACGCAGGACAACCAAACACCTGGTCAGAAGATAAAAAACACTCCGTGGAAGCCATGAGCCAGACCTTGAGTTAGAAAGGACGAAGGTGTCAACATACAGGAAACACAAAGAGACAGAGAAAAGCCTCCCTCCGTCACTCCGACTCTTATTTTCTCTCTCTGTTTTTGGATCTTTAGTATCTTTTTTAAATGCTGAGAAAGACGGATTATATGAAATACAGTTGAACTGCTTGTCTCACCATCAGAAACCTAAAGCACACAGAGTTTACACACTTAGAATTCATGAGTGATTGAAGTGACAACGGCCTTTTATCATCAACAAATAAACTTGTGTCGCGCTTTTCAAAGCAAAGTTACAGTGTCTCACAAAAAGTGAACTATATAACTCTGCTGAATAAATAACACAGAATACAATTAATTTAAGAGAGGGGCACTTTGCCAAAGAAAAATGTATGAACAAACAGAGATAAGTTTACCCGGAACCAAATTCAAATAAAAATCCCTGTGGTTCCTGGTTTTTAATCAAAAGTTTGTGTTGCCAGAGGACCCCAGGCTCTGGTTAAGGTCATCCGGTATAAAACATTTAGTTTCATCTGGTCCGGATCTTGCCATAAAAGTAATGATTTAAACTTTAAAACTAATCCTAGAAAGTAATATTGAGAGTGCAGCGACTCTTAAATTGGGGGTGATGCATTCTGTTTAAATCCTGTTTGTGAGCAGTCTCGACATTCTAGATTAAATTGACTTTACATAAATTGGATTTTGCAAAACAATAGCAAGGCCGGAATAATCTAAACAGGATTTATTAAAAGCGTGTACCACATTATCCAGTTAAGATGCAAATCTTCTGACCAGATTCTAGTTAACTAATAAAAAACAAGGATGAATGATGATTGGAATATATTTTGCAAGATTATTGTCAGAGATAATGCTGAGAGTAGTTTAGTGGTTTGTGCCCCACAAAGAATACCCTTAATTCAAATTCAAATTTGGGAGTCGTTCTTTTTGGAGTTTCCATGTTCTCCAAGAACACGCATGGGTTTTATGTTCAGGTTTTCTCCCACAGTCCAAAAATATGACTTTTTGATTAAATCTAAACTGTCCTGTAGGTGTGTATGGATGGATGGATGGATGGATGGATGGATGGATGGATGAGAAAGGTTGGCTGTGAAGGAAGGTGTCTAAAACTGACTAATTCAGATTTCTCTAAACTAGAAAAAAGCCTTTAAAGGTGCAGCACAAAAACAAAATGTGATTAAATCCAATCATAACAACTGATATCAAAAAGATTAAATGTTAAATCTGAAAAATGTTCAAGATTTTACAACCGAATCAATCCACACTATTCCCGTCATCTTTGTGTGACACTAAATATTTGTGTATTTTGCTTTCTGATAGGTACAAACAATTCTGCAGGAACACACCAAACAGGGAGAAGTCATCTTACTAGTTTACAGAGGAGGTAAGTGACTCACATTCACTGTAATATCAGTAATTTGTTTGGAACTCTTTAAGTTTCCCGGAAGTCGTCTAACAGCCGCCTTGTCGTCGTCCTCAGGTGTCTATCATTCAACAATCTCCCCCGGCTCTATTCGGAGACTCCCCCCACCTCTCCTCCGCCCGCCTCCTCCGCCTGTTGGCTTGGACAACTTCTCCAACCTGCCAGAGCCGCTGCCAATGCCCCGGAAGTCCTACAGCACGCCGCCCTCGCCGGCCCCGACGCGCTCCTCGCTGATCCAGAGCACCAGCTTCCTGGAGTCCATTCCTGTCACTCTCACCATGGAGCCCAAAGACTGGCTCAGCACGGGCCTGGAGGACGACGCCGGGGGGATCCCGCTGACTGAGACGGGGCTGCACAAGCAGAGCGGCGAGAGAACCCGCCCGTTTCGAGGATTTGAAGTGGAGCTGAGGAGGAAGCCGGGGGAGGGCTTTGGGTTCGTCATCGCCTCTCAGGACGTGGAGAACGGTAAAGGTAAGAGCAGCTAATCCTGGTGTCAATGCCTCCATCCATTCAATGTCTGGTTATTCCTGTTATAAATGTCGTTGCTATTGTTATTAATGTCTCATTTGGAGTTTTGTTTGGATACAGTTTGTACAAGATCAGGTGTATATTTATCAGCTCACCTCTTTTCTGGGTAGATTAGAAAGTAAAGGTACTTCCTACTGAATTATTAGAACTATTGTCAGTAAAGTGCTGCAGCTTTAAATAGGTTAAAGTTGCTCTACATCTCAGTCTGGAAACTGATTGCTCTCCCCATCCTGCACACCTGGCATCAATTACCTGGAGGCTTTATGTCCTCCACCTTGCCCCAGCTCCACCTAGTGGGGGAACATGAATCCTGCACATATGGCCAGTCAACAGGGGAGCACACACAGGCAACAGGAATAAACAATACATCTAAATGAAACATAGAATGGCTCCTACACAGTGTATACTTGAAACAGTAAAGTTAGAAATTAATTTTCATTGAAGAAACACAAACACCTTTTGTTTAGTTTTCCGCACAAATCATACACCTGGATTCAACCACTTCTATTTAAAGTCTTGCATGCATTTAATTCAGGCTTTCTTTGACCAGTTTTAACGTCTATTGGTGTCATATATTGTGATATGATTATATACGTTTTAAATTTGCGGTTTTGGGGACAAAAAAGCAAAATGTAAATTGCACAAAAAAAGAAAAAACAGTGACAAAGCTGCTGTCTCTCTCGGTCCTGCTTCAAGAATGAAAAAAACCCCCAACATGATAACATCCACACTGCAGAGCATCTTCCTGCTGGTCTCAATTAAGTTGAACATAATAAGGGAATGTGACTTTTAGGTTTGTGTGAATAAGCCAGACAGTGTTATTTCATCAAGTTAACTTCGTCCTTTTTATTTGCAGGAACCAGTTAAGTGATTCCCCTACCTCTTCATAGAAGCAAATGTAATCAGTTTGTTTGTCGCGGGTATAGACTCTGCACCAGGGATTTTTTAATTTTATTTCTTTAAAGGAACTGCTTAGTGGTGATTTGGGTGTTTTAGTAAGAGTAGATGACACGTTGTGCTGCACTGTGATCTGAGATGAGAGGTCAGTGATGCTGCAGCTTGTGAAGTATCTTCAGCTCTTTATGGGTCGAATGTGAGAAAAGCATGAACGGACGCTGCAAAATGCTACAACTTTGCTTTGTGAAATCTCTTGTATGGCATAATGTTGAAACCTCTCTTATTTCTGTGCCAATTGTTTTGGCCTCGAAACCAAAGGAAAGGTTATGAACGGTTACTGATAAGTTCATCTCGACTCATCTCTTTTGGGTTTATATGTGACAATACTTTTCTGTATTTTGAATTTCATTTCAAACAATATTCAGACTCAACTCACCTGCAGATATATATATCAGGTATATTTATCTGTCCCGGCTGGACAACTCATACTACTTTTACTTGTTTGTTTTCTGTCTGCCGAGGCGAACGCGTCCCTCTCTCGTTACTCAGCGGCTGCTTATGAAAAGCAGTTTAACTGCAGCATCCTCCCTCCTTCCCATGTTTCGTATCGGCTGCTCGGTTCCACTCGGATGCAGTTCAATTTGCTTTATGGCTCCGGCTAACGCGCGTTTGTGTTTTCATTGGGAGATTAAGGTTGTAAGAGCACCTGTCCCTGCGGTGTTCAGACCATCCCTTCTTGTAAACCTGCCTCTCCGGCGTGTCGTTGTCGTCCTCCTCCTCCTCCTCCCTCCTTCATTTCACTGTCATCCTGCCACAGGAACAAGTCCCCTCGGTCTCCCACCTTCTCTGTTGTTCATTTCCTATCTCTTCCTCCTATTTCCCTCCATCCCTCCACCACTCGTTTCTCTTATAAGCTCCCGCCCACTCTCTCTCTCTCTCTCTCTCTCTCTCTCACCCCTTTTACTCTGCAGTAAGAGCATCCAGTCTGGTTTTTCAAAAGATTAAAACTCTCTCTCTCTCTTTCTCTCTTTCTCTCTTTCTCTCTCTCCCTCTCTCCCTCCCTCCCTCTTACCTCCTGCTCTCTCCATCATCCTGAATGCTCAAGAGAAATGCCACGCTGAGCTTTTCCCTCGCCGATGGAGCAACAGAGAGGGCAGCTAACCTGTGCTTTAGCTCCTGTTGACCATCGCGTGTGAATTTCAATACCTTCACGCTGCTTCACACGGAATACTTTCTCTCTTTCTTTCTTTTTTTTTCTCCTTATTTTTGTGCATGCTAAACTGAAGTGAGAGCCATGCTGGAGAGACTGCAGTCTGCTTTGAAAACTGTGAAGGAGTCTAAACGTAATTATTCACTATGTTTCTTCTTGTATGTTTATCAAAAGGAGAAAAGAGAGATGGGGAGGGTACTGGTTTGCTGCAGTGTTGGACGTTGTGCTCGGTGCTTGAGGTAAAGGCTTTCAAGTCTGTGTTGTGCCTCTGAAGTTTTGCTCTGTCAGCTGTGTTGACAATATGAAAGTTGGATCCGCAGACTCACATGTTCTGGATGTCAGATAGTTCATCAGACTGATGCTGTGAAGATGTGATTTGATGGTTTCGTAGCATTCCATCATGTTAGGATTGATACAACTGCTGATTTAATCGAATTTACAATGTTTTCAGAGTCCGTCCAGGCTGAAATTAACATTTCATGATATGATGCGATGGCAGATTGTGTATTTGAGCCATCGATACCTAACTTGCACGTACGGTGCTGCTCGACTGGTCTTGCAAAAGATCAGCTGTCCGACAGCCTGTAGTAGGTATCTGCAGACTGCTGTGGCTATGCTTGCACCCGGCGATCCATCTGAGCTGCAGAGAGATGGGGGGGTTGGTGTTTACGATGATGGGGGGGGGGGGGGGGGGGATGCGAGCACTCCTGAGCAATGATCATTGCAGCGTCAGAGCCTGGCTCGCTGCTGGGCATACCGCAGTGGGATTACTCTGGACAGGAGAACATGCAGAGCCAGACGAAAAGACACAACGACATAAAGCAGTCCATTTGGATGCATTTGTGTGTAGTTTAAGTGTGTCGGTTTGTGCATTTGTAGCTGAGTACATCTGTCCCAATCTCTCTCTCTCTCTCTCTCTCGCTCTTTCGCTCTCTCGGCGTGTGAGTCACTGTGTGTGTGTGTGTGTGTGTGTGTGTATGTGTGTGCGTGTGTGCGTGTGTGCGTGCGTGTGGCTGATGCATGTGTAGTCATGTGCTTGGCGACCGTTGATGTATTATGCATGATAAGAAGACTATTTGCAAAGCTGCCTTGGCTTTGATTTGACCTGATTGCCGTTTCTGCCTGGGTCACCCAGATTAGGCCCAGATTGGAGACGTGTCTCTGGGCTCCCGATTTTATCGGCTGCACCTCTGAACAGAACCGTCATTTCGATGTGACATGCACTTCATCTTCGGTTGACATGTTCCCAGCTTCGCCCCAAATCACAATCTTAATCCGCTAACAAGGATTTCATTTCACCCCTCGAATCAATTTAAATATACTATTTTTAGCCAGAAGGGATATAGACCGAACAGTAAGTGTTATGTACCTCAGCTGAACGAGTCTGGGAATGTTTATGCTGCCTGATGGGTTATGTAAGGCCACTGGCGGGGCTCGAGAGTGGCCAGCTGTCACTGAGCACAGCAAACCCTCATAAGGTCAGGGAGAGAGTCAGGCTGAGTTCACTAAAACACACAAAGAGGAACACAAGATAACCATCTAGGCAGACAGAGACAGCAGTCCAGCTAAAAACTGTAAGAAGCTTTTTGGTTTGTGCATGCAGGAGATTATTGGAGCCATGTTTCAGGCCGCTCAGTGTTTTGACTCGTCAGAAGCTCAGACGAGGTCCAGAGTTGAACGAAACTTTGACTGATCTCATCAGACTAAAGATAAGACAAATTGAGTTCAGGACACAGACAGGAGGCTAATTGTCTCTGCCTCGCCTCCACCGCTCACTTCGAACGTGTGTTTAATCCAACAAACACAAAGCAACTACACACTCGCATATTATCTGTGACCTCAACTTCACACCGTGCATTATAGTTAATGAGTATGAGGAATGTAGAGGCTGGAGGGTAACGGCCAACGTTGTTCCCTGTCCAAGGAGAAAAATATTTCATGGTGCCAGCACAAAATAAAGTGTGTGTGTGTGTGTGTGTGTGTGTGTGTGTGTGTGTGTGTGTGTGTGTGTGTGTGTGTGTGTGTGTGTGTGTGTGTGTGTGTGTGTTTGGGAAGCCAGTTGCATACTAATGCGGGTAGCCTGCAAGTTTGGAGATCTCAGGCGAGCTGAGCTAGAGAATCTCTGACTCTGTGTAAAGTGTAAATATCTGTTGTCGGGGGCAGTTTGACAGATTCAGGACGTGGAAGGGTTGCTGGAGAGTTTCATGACAGTTTGTTCTCGAGATGAGAGACAAATTATTGAGGAGAGAGAACCTGCTCCCGGTGTGTCAGCGGTTGGAGAGATACAGTAGGTTGATAGATGGGAACATGAAGGAGACGGGCAGAGCGTTTCAAGGAGAGTTGGGAGGGGGGGGGGGGGTTAAGTGAGGCTTCTGTGTGACATAATTTATCAAGTAAACCCTGCCAAAAACAATCTAAAACTTAATTAAAGCTTGTTTTAAGAGTTCTGGCACATGCACTGAAGAGATAAATCTTCCTGCTTTTAATCTATCGGCTTTTGACCCCACTTATTATTTATGGCCTTCAGTTAAAAGGAAAGTTTTGAAGGCTGGATGGATTCCCGAGTTCCATCTGTAACTTTTAAACATATCAAATGTACCCATTGATTCAAGCAACAGGTAGTTTAAGGTATCTCCAACTAATTAAATTTATTTTGGGGGTTTTAGCTGCTTCTCTTCTTCCGCACCGCTTTGTGACGGTCCGTCGAAGCAGTCCGGCTGCAAAGAGCGGCCAGATCCGGCCGGGCGATCGTCTGGAGGCCGTGGAGGGGCGATCCGTCGTCACTCTTCCTCATCGGGAGCTCGCGCAGATACTTCGCAGAGCGGGAAACACTCTGCGTCTCACCATTGTCCCACGTCCAAGCACCTGTATGTGTGCAGACACACACACACACACACACACACACACACACACACACACACACACACACACACACACACACACACACACACACACACACACACACAGATAACGCTGTGGGTCCAGCTTGGTGTTTATTTGGTATTCTAACCTCAGTCTTCATCTTTCAGACACTTCCAGCCTTTCCGAGCCCACTGACTTTGACACCGGTCACAGAAGCAGAAAGGGTCAAAGGTCGCGGCCCAAGGTGAGAACAGTGCCAGACCCGGTCTGTGCTTCATGCTTCATTAAATTTTTTATTATTATTTTTTTGAACAGCAAAGAAGATAATGCTGCTGAAAGTGTGAGAACCACAAACTAATAATAAGAAGTGATGGGTGCAATGCTGGCAGTGACTCTTTGGTGGTCATATTCAGAAACATTTAAATACATGAACAAATATATGAAAGCATTCAGCAGTAAACAGCTGGTTACCAACAAGCTCCTCTTTCAATCCTTTATAAATTACTTCTCGTTCTTTGTTTATATTCAGCCTAGGCATTGTTTGGCTGCACTGCTGCCTCCTATTGATGTAAAGGAGTCACTGCAGGTTTTTGAACAGTTTCTGGAACCAACTAAAAACAGACACGAATCCTGAAGCAGCATCTGGTTCCCGCTGTTTGAAAAGAGGTCACTATAATGTATGTTCTGACCGCGTGATGCCTCCCGGTCTTGTCTTTAAGCGTGACTCCAGGTATTACAGCGTGGATCTGGACCGCGGCCCCTCAGGTTTTGGCTTCAGCCTCCGAGGGGGAAGTGAGTACAACATGGGCCTCTATGTTCTGGGGCTGATGGAGGGAGGGCCTGCCTCACGGAGCCAAAAAATGCAGGTGAGTCAGTTCGCTGTGTGCAACTCCAATGTCCTTGCCACAATGACAAAATAGAAAGACCTCACATGACTTACAAAAAACAAACAAACAGATGTGGTATTCTAGAAAGCAAGCAAAAACAAGAACTCCAAACAAATCCAAAAGTGACTTGAAACAAATGGTATTTGACAAAAATTAATAAATAATTATAATTCTGCTCAACAGATTATTTTAAGATTAATTATACTGGGAGGTTTCAAAAAGTATAAAGCCTCCATGGTCATCATAATCTTATTATAAGATCAAAGTAAGCGTTAATTGAACTTTCTCTCTGTGGGACTTTAGAGCAGTTTACGATCCAGGCTGTTACGCAGGAAGCTTTGAAAATATAAAAGGGATTTTTATTACACTTACTTTTCATATTGAGTGCAGTTATCTTATCATCCCTGGCTTACTGGTGACTTTCAGATTTCAGTTTTAAACTATCCAAACTAAAGTATTCCTTTCCCGTGTCCGTTCGAAACGCTTTGCACCATCTTCTGTTATATGGCTGATACGTCTGCATTTCGATCCTGTTGTTTTAACGTGGCTGCCGTTGATGTGGCGTTCACAGGTGAGCGATCAGCTCGTGGAGATCAACGGGGACAGCACGGTCGGGATGACGCACAGCCAGGCTGTCGAGCAGATCCGTCGAGGAGGCCACCGCATCCACCTGGTGCTCAAGAGGGGTAACGGCTATGTGCCTGACTATGGTAAGGAAATGTAGGATTGGGGGAGATTTCAAAGCATGGGAATGTAGGGAATTTTTTTTTTTTTAAATGCCAAAATGCAGGAAATAGTGTGTGTTTTGAATGTATGTCTTGGGTGTATTATGTTCTCTCCTATTCTTTTTTTCTGAAGGACTGATTCAAACAAAAAAATGGAAACAACTACAATTTTTCCACTAATTATTCTGGTGATCCCCGCCTTTTCTTGGAACCTCACCTCTGTCCTGTTTCTCTCTGTTCAAAACATTTCTTTCCTCTCTGCTCCACTTCCTTCTTCCCTCTTTCCCTCTCAGTGGAGCTCTCCAGTTTGTCTCTTTGTATGACCAACTCCAAGCTAGGCGAGCCTTGCTTCTATGTCATTGGACGGACAGAGAATACGCGGTTGGTAATGGTTCCTGTTAGTTCTCCTGTTTTCTGTCTCTCTACATCCCTTTACCCAGTCATCACTTCTGCCTCCACCGAGTGTAGAGCAGCGTTAAGCCTGTATTGAATTTTCACAACGTTCAACGTTCCATTAGCAAGGCATGTAATTTCATTTCACTCAGATCTTACAGCTTGCTCCACGAGCTTCACAATTTATGAGCACTCTTAGTGGGTTAACTAAGAAAATGGCATAATTGGACAATCAAGTCCTAATAAGATGTGTGTGGTATTGCTAATGGGTGTTGTACTAAAATAGAACAGCAGCTGCTGCACAGGTTGACCTAATGCACCCTGGAGAGAAAACAGAATGACCTCTCACTATGCCCTCTACCACAAATGTTACAGTTCTTCTCTTACCTGTCTGTTTAGTTCACTCTCTCCCTATCTCTCCTCCCTTTCTCCCGCCCATAATGTGCATGCAGGCCGTGAGCACAGAATCACCTCCCCCTCCCTCCTGCATCACCCCAAGGAGCAGGGTTTGGCTGCAGTAGACTCCGCTGGACGGAGGGGGCGCAGTTCCAAACCGAAGACGAGAGGCAGGTCAGGTGGAGACGAGAGAGACAAAGAGACAGAGAGGAGGAGGAGGGGAAGCGAGGCCTCAGAGAGAGGAGGAGGAGGAGGTGGAGGAGGAGGAGGAGAAAGCTCAGGTTTACAGAGTCCCGCGTCCGAGCGGAGAGGGAGGACTCGGGAATCCAGGGACAGGAGGAAAAGAAGAGAGACTCAGAGTCTACCGAGAGATGCCCTCAGGAAATATGATAGCGATACAGAGAAGGGGACAGTGCGGGGTAGGAAGCGAGGCAAAGACCGGGTGAAGAAGACAAGCAGGAGTGAGGAGAGAGTGAGGAGGAGGAGGAGGAGGACAGACAGTGAAGAAGCTGAGAGGGAGGAAGGACGGGTGGAGCCTGGTGTTGAAGAGGAGGTAGAGGAAAGGGTGGAGGAGAGAGTGGAGGAAGGAGAGGAGGAGAAGGTGGAGGAGAGAGTGGAGGAAGTAAAGGAGGAAAGGGTGGAGGAGAGAGGGGAGGAAGAAAAGGAGGAAAGGGTGGAGGAAAACGTGGAACAGGGAGTGGGGGAGGTAAAGGAAAGAGCAGAGTTAGAGAGTGAAGAAGACAGACTTGTCCTTCCTATTCCAAGTCCAACACAAAAGCTTCCCAGACCCAAACAGAACTGGAAAGTGGAGGATGAAGATGAGGATGAGCATGAGGAAGACTGGGACATGGCTGCTGAGTACAGGGGACTGAGGGCAGGGGAAGGTGTGGAGGGTGAGCGGCACGAAGACGGGGGTGAAAACGAGGACGCGGAGCTGCGGGACGGGACCGGACAAGATGACGACAGCGTGCAGGGCGTGCTGGTCAGGAGGCCTCTGCCAGGTGCTGCAGTGGAAGAAGATCCAGTGACACGGGGAGCGCCCTTCTCCTTCCTCACCTCCACGCCGTCCACCGAGCAGCTGGCGGACGATGAGTCAGAGTCTGAAGCCAGCCAATCGGACGGCAGCGTGTCTGCTGCCAGTATCTCGGGCCTCTCCCTGGTGGTGGGCGGGCGCAGGGCAGTCGTGCTGCCAGGCCCTTGGCACACGCCCAGCCAGCAGAAGCTGGCTCGGGTCGCCGGGGGGGGCAGGCGGCCCCGAGGGCAGACAGGATGGGGGGGTGTAGGAGGAGGTGGAGGAGGAGGTGGAGGAAGCAGCGGAGGAAGCAGCGGCGGTGGCAGCGGCGGTGGCAGCGGTGGCGGCGCTGTCTCTTGACTTTTAGCAGGAAGCTGAGCATGCAGCAGCTTAATGAGTCTGTATGAGAGTCTGTCTGTTTCACACAACCTCAACTTGTTTCCTGCAGCTCGACAACACACACACACACAAACACACACACACACACACACACACACACACACACACACACACACACACACACACACACACACACAGACACACACACACACACACATGTCCAATGACATCTACAGTCGTGTAAAGTCATATTCTTTGTGCCTTTTGACAGCTGAACACCGGCTGATGTTAAATATCGATTTAAACTTGTAAATAACGCCCATCATTGTAAGATTATCTCTCCTTCAACACCGTCGTTCGTAACCACAGCCACTGTTGTCCTTGCTCCGTCTCTTGCTTGATTTTTTACGGCATACTTGACAGATGTTTCCCGGACAACGAGGTTTTCACCTTGGCGTTATCCTATCTCCCCGTCGCTCACTCAATCTCTCCGCTCCTCTGTGGTAGCTCGGGCTATTTTAGCAGAGCGTCATCTCTTAAGTACCCCCTGCCGTTCAAAGAGCGCATTGACATTCACTTATACCTCATGAAGCTACTGAGCAATAATAATGCAATTGTTTTGAGCCATCCGCATCCAGCGCGCCGCGCTGGATCTGGCCCGGGAGGCATCGGTTGTGACATGTTTGTACAGAATCCTCTTTGTCTTATGTGGACACTTTGCCTCCACTTGTTAATGTCATTCTATATAACTGGATATTGGATTGTGATAAATGCAAATCCCTTTAAAATGCAGGTGTGGAAATCTATAATCTGTAAATACGTGTAGAGAAATAAATAAGAGAACCTATTGTCAGTACTTTACTAACTGGAGCCAGGCCCTGGTTTGTATTGCTGTATTGTAATATATCATAGTACGCAGGGTGCGATTTGCAGAAGAAGATGGGAGTGGTCTTTGTTCTACCCGTCCCCATTTCTGCCTCATTGTTTCTTGCAGTGATAAAAAAAAAAAAAAAAAAATGTATCCTGTCTTCAAAGTTAAAGCAACACATGGAATAAATGTTTTTAAAAGCTGTCACGGCTCAAGAGTGAAATCAACCTGAATGTCTGAGTAACGCAGACATTATTCAATACTTTCTCTCAGATTAATTAGCATTTTGTTCAAATGCCTTAAACATTTAAATATTTGGTAAGTGTACACACACACACACACACACACACACACACACACACACACACACACACACACACACACACACACACACACACACACGCATCCAACGGCTGTATCTGTTCCACCAAGTAAAGTTTTATTTGTTCTTCACATCAAAATGTGGCTATTTTATTAAAGAGAAATCAATTTTAAACTCCACTTTCATTATTATTCCTTTCCAAAAAAGACCCCCCCCCCCCCCCCCCCCCCCATCTATCTTCATCAGAAAATCCCACCCTGATAGTGAGTCTGAATATTTGACAGTATATCTATATATTACATACAACAGCTAATCGGTCGTACTATATTTATTATTGTGTGATGACAAATAACGCAAGAATTGGTACTGAAATTGTAAACACAGACTATATTGTACCTGCCCTATTTATAAATGAATGTTTTGTATTATGCTGCTTGAGTGTGGATTAAGATGCTCCGTGTTGTACCCTACTACTTCAGAAGTCAAGCAAAAGATGCCAAAAGTATGCATCCGGGCGGGCGTGCATATTTTGAGTACTGTTAATATTGTGTGTATGTGGGGTCAGAACATAAAAAAACACTAGATTATAGAGAGTGCTGTGCCCATTGTGCCACGTACAGTTGCCTTGGTAACATAAACCACTTTATCCTAACTGCGGATTTTTTCTTACTGTGAAAACCTTTGCTCTGAGATCTCTAATACTCGAGGTGAGTGGGTCGTTTTAGTAACTCCAATCATGCCAAAAAAGGCCCTTTACTGTTATTCCACCCAAATTTCTGCAGAATCTGAGCTCAGCGTTGCATCCGGAAAGGCAGAATATCTTTCTTTTATCTTCTTTTTTTCTTTGCTCTTTCTCGCTCGCTCTCGTTTTTTTGTTGTTGTTGTTTTTTTTTTTAAACCAATTTTGTTCTAAAAACAGGAATCAAGCTGAATGGATACTGTGAGATGTTATTTTTCTATGAAATTATCTTTTTTGATATACCTCAGGTTTTCAGATACTTTGCTCTAGATAAGCCATTCGAAGGAAAAGCTGCAGAGTGACTTCACCACATTTGCGCAACACAGAGAGGATTCCCATTATTTGAATATTAAAAGCAATATTTTTGATTGATTCCTTATGGCCGCATTAGAAGACGCAGACTGTTACAGCTGTTTCCATGATCACCGCAAAGGCCGATGCTATGACTGAAGTCGCTTCCTCTGAGGCTGAATTAAATTACTTGGCCACGCTCTGCCCTATTTGTTTGCATTGCTGTGCTGTCCGGGATGGCGGTGCAGTGATCAAACTCCATCCAGTGACCGTACAGTGTCGCTGGATAACCTGTATGGATGACACATTTTTATAAAGTTTGCCAATATTCTTTTTTCCTTTTCTTTTTTTTTTTTTCAAAAACTTTCATTTCCTATTGGAGATTGTATGGCTGAACTGTAAACACATTCTAATAAAACCGCAAATAAACTGCTGAACCAATTTCCTCTGTGGCCATGCGTGACTTTTCTCTTACGTTACGAGTTACGTTCAGTTCTAAAACAGCAACGAACAGCAGAGGGCAGCAAAAATACACAGCGGGTTTGTTTTAGATGGAGCGAATGAAGGACAGGAAAGAGGTGGTTGTTGTTAAGATAATGTAGCTCTA